>NC_064632.1:226105198-226425426 GCF_023864275.1 Schistocerca cancellata | reverse complement strand
TATATCTAACTTTAACATATCCATTTCCCTATTTAAATTTTCTACCCTACCTGCCCGATTAAGTGATCTGACATTCCACGCTCCGATCTGTAGAACGCCAGTTTTCTTTCTCCTGATAACGACTTCCTCTTGAGTAGTCCCCGCCCGGAGATCCGAATGGGGGAGTATTTTACCTCCGCAATACTTCACCCAAGAGGACGCCATCATCATTTAACCATACAGTAAAGCTGCATGCCCTCGGGAAAAATTACGGCCGTAGTTTCCCCTTGCTTTCAGCCGTTCGCAGTACCAGCACAGCAAGGCCGTTTTGGTTATTGTTACAAGACCAGATCAGTCAATCATCCAGACTGTTGCCCCTGCAACTACTGAAAAGGCTGCTGCCCCTCTTCAGGAGCCACACATTTGTTTGGCCTCTCAACAGATACCCCTCTGTTGTGGTTGCACCTACGGTACAGCTATCTGTATCGCTGAGGCTCGCAAGCCTCCCCACCAACGGCAAGGTCCATGGTTCATGGGGGGAGGATCAAGGCACTGTTGGTCCATATTGTCCCACTCCTCAACGGCTATTCGGCGTAGGTCCCTCAGAATGGTTGGTGGGCCATGTCGTCCATAAACAGCCCTTTTCAATCTATCCCAGGCATGTTCGATAGGGTTCATGTTTGGAGAACATGCTGGCCGCTCTAGTTGAGCTATGTCGTTGTCCCAAAGGAAGTCATTCACAAGATGTGCACAATGGGGGCGCGAATTGTTGTCCATGAAGATGACTGCCTCGCCAAGATGCTACCAATATGGTTACACTATCAGTCGGAGACTGGTATTCACGTACTGTACAGCCTTTACGGCGCCTTCTGTGACCACCAGCGGCATACGTTGGCCCCGCATAATGCCACCCCAAAGCAGTAGGGAACCTCTACCTTTCTGCACTTGCTGGACAGTGTGTGTAAGGTGTTTAGCCTGACAGTGTTGTCTCCAAACATGCTTCCCACGTTTGTCTGGTTGAAGGCATATGTGCCATTCATTGGTGTGCAGAACGTGATGCCAATTCTGAGCGGTCAATTTGGCATGTTGTTGGGCCCCTCTGTACCCTACTGAATGGTGTCGTGGTTGCAAAGATGGACCTCACCATGGATGTCGGGAGTGAAGTTCTGCATCATGCAGCCTGTTGCGCACAGAACGATGGCCTTTGTTGTCTGGTACGACCCTGTAAGAACGGGATCAACGATGACTGAAGAGAATCTTTTCAAGTGACAGAAGTGCAACCCTTCCGCATATTGCTGCAGATTTCAGTGCTGGTCCATGAACAAGTGTCAGTGCGCGAACCATTCAACAGAACATCATCGATATGGGCTTTCGGAGCCGAAGGCCCACTCGTGTACCCTTGATGACAGCACGGCACAAAGCTTTACGCCTCACTTGGGCCCGACAACAGCGACAATGGACTTTTTGTTGATGACTGGAAACATGTTGCCTGGTTGAACAAGTCTCATTTCAGATTGTATCAAGAGGATGGACGTGTACAGGTATGGAGACATACCAGCAGGGGACTGTTCAAGCTTGTGGAGGCTCTGTAATGGTGTGGGGTATGTACAGTTGGAGTGATGTGGGATCTCTGATACATCCAGATAAGACTCTGACAGGTGACACATACATAAGCATCCTGTCTAATCACCTGCATCCATTCATGTCCATTCTGCATTCCAACAGAGTTGGGAAATTCCAGTGAGACTATGTGACACCCAACATGTCCAGAGTTGCTACAGAGTGGCTCCAGGAACTCTCGTCAGAGTTCAATCACTACCACTGGCCACCAAACTTCCCAGACATGTTGAGCATATCTGGGATACCTTGCAACGTGCTGTGCAGAAGAGATCTCCACCCTCTCATAATCTTACAGATTTGTGGACAGCCCTGCAGGATTCATAGTGTCCATTCTCGCCAGCACTACTTCAGACATTAATAGACTCCATGTCACATTGTACTGTGGCACTTCTGCGTGTCCACAGGGGTTCTACATACAATATTAGGCAGGTGTATTAGTTTCTTTGGCTCTTCAGTGCAGCTTGCAATGACGCTGGTGCTTCGTAACCTTTGGTAATTTTTGCTTTGGGTTGGATCAGATGAGTCTAAAGTCTTCATACTAACTTCTCTGTCAGGAGCAAGACACAGAATTTCATGAATTAAAGACTTTGCATTTGATGTGCCACATTGTTTACAGGAAAAAGCACAGTAGTGTGCCAAACATTGAAAGTCACAGCCCATGCTGCATAGGATTGCTTATTCAAAAACAAGTAGAGAGCATAGCAAAGTTATCTGCGACATATCCAGTAGTTCATGGAGCAATTCAGAGACGTAAAACAGGCAAGGTCAAAATTCCACTGTTAGATAGTGCATAACAAAAGGCTTCAAAGGGCAGCAAGAGAGTGGCTAGCAAGTTCCAGGTAATAGTACTTGCAGCCAGTCCCTTATCAGTAGATTGCTCTATACCGTGGTGGTGCATCATGCGGGAACAATCTACAGCTTGATTATGAGCCCAAGTACCTCTGAGCTATTCTCCGTATCAGTACTCAGGCTGGCTGATGAATCTGAATACCTGCAGACAAAGGCTCCACCACCATTGTTTTGAACTGCAAAGATTAGGTGGCAGAAGGACTCTGTCAGCTGTCAGATGCTTCCACCTACAAACCATGCCACAGTGATCCCATTCCAGTAATCCAGCTGGATCTCCAGTCACTACTTAAATCCTTAGGCCCATCTCAGAACCTCTCCCCAGAGTCCATCTCTCTACTTACCCCTACCACTCCCCGCAATCCAACCTTGTACATGCTCCCTGAAGCCCATAAACCCAACTACCCATGACACCCCATTGTGGTCAGTTACTGTGCCCCTCACTGTGAGAATCTCTGCTCTTGTAGACCAGCACCTTCAACCTATTACCCGGCACCTATCCTCCATTATGAAAGATACCAACCATTTCCTCGACCGACTCTCCACAGTTCCTGTGCCATTACCACACGGTGCCCTGCTTGTCACTATTAATGCCACCTCCTTGTACACTAACATTCCTAATGCCCATGGCCTTACTGCTATCAAACACTACCTTTCCAGATGCTCTATGGATTCCAAACCAACCACCTCCTTCCTAGTCTCAAAGACCAACTATATCCTCACCCACAATTACTTCTCCTTTGAAGGCATTACCTACGGCTATGGGCACCTGCATGGCACCATCCTATGCTAACCTATTCATGGGCCATCTCGAGGAATCCTTCCTAAAAACCCAGACTCCTAAACCGCTCACCTGGTTCAGATTCATTGATGACATTTTTGCTATCTTGACTGAAGGTGAGGACACTTTATTCACATTCTTCTAGAACCTCAACTACTTCTCCCCCATTTGCTTCACCTGGTCCTACTCAAACCAACAAGTCACCTTCCTAGATGTTGACCTCCACCTAAGAGATGCTGCCAAACATGATATCCCTCATCTCAATGACTGCTTCACAACCTGTGCCATATGGATCCTTCCCACCAACACCAGCTTTTCTGAATTGCGCATGTGGGAACTTTCCCTGCAATACATCCTCCGTTCCCATAACCCTCCTGGCCTCAACCTTTGTTAGTCACTGTCCTCACCCATCCAGCCCCCTCCCTGTTCCCATTCCAGTACTACACAGCCATCATTTCACCACCACACCCAGTCTTTTAATTCTTTTTATTTCTCTCCTTTCCACTACTTGCCCCCCCCCCCCCCCCCCCACCTTCTCTCCTGCCCTCCGTCTAAACTTCAACACTTCACTTCACTGTCTGCCACTCCCACCATACTATCCCTCCCTCTCCCCGCCCCAGCCTCCTCCTTACCCCCCCCCCCCCCCCAGTTGCCACTCCCATCATGCACTGGTGCTGTTGCTCGCATTGTAGTTTCAGCTCTCTGAGACTGCAGACGTGTGTGCAAGTTGTGTGTGTGTGTGTGTGTGTGTGTGTGTGTGTGTGTGTGTGTGTGTGTGTGTGTTTTTTTTACTACTGGCTGAAAGCTATAATTGTGTGAATGTCAGATTCTAAATAGGTATTTGAAGGCCCTTCAAATAAATGGTTTCATTAATTTCTATTTGAGGACCATTTTTTGCTGCAGGTTGTTGTAAAAAAAATCAGCATCTCTTTTACATAAACTGTTAGGGTAAATATCTCTTCCTTAATTTTTCTGCTGAATGCAGGGTTCAGCTGAGAACCTGCTGAAATTTAAATTTAGTAATGGGTTGTGTAGTTTTGTGTTTCACAAGTTACATTGCTGTTGTAGCCTGTAGACTACTTTTGTAAGTGTTTTAGTGCTTTCACCATTTATTGTTTCCATCACTTTGGTAGCCACGACAATTTTAACATAAATTTCCTCTTGTAAGTCAACATAGAAAAATGTTGGAACTACGTCAAAATGATCTGTCCAGTTCATATTTAGCAGTTACACTAAATGGTAGAAGACAGTTTCTGGTTGGTGGGAGCTGTCTTGTCATGAGGTGCTAGACTCCCAGCTGGGGGGTTGTAGGTTCTTTTGATGGCCTGTGAGACAGGAGTGATAATACAGGCATTTGGAGAGAAACAAATGATGAATACAAACAGTTCTTTATTAATCCAGTAAATATGGATAGCCATTTCATTGTGTCCTCAACTTTGACACTGTTAGGTGTTGGCTCATAATATTTCCACTGGCACAGCAGGTGAGGCACACGTGAAATGTGGTGTACAGGTGGTGGCAAACTGAACTAGTGTTGTAGGCATGCCATAGGGCTGAGTTGCTAGTGACTGCCAAGTAGTAAACGAAGCCCTGCTGAGCAGTGGAGCATTGGCTGCCAGGAGCAGTCAGGCAGTAGCTCAGGATTCGTGGCCCAGCTATGGCTGTGGCGGTGGCAACATAGTTAAGGTGGCAGAAGAACTAACTCGTGGCAATGACTGACACAAGGCTGGTGCCATGCATGTGCCTGCTGTCCAGTCTTGACCTATTTGGCTGGGCTGGGATTGAGATGCAGCTGTCCAGCACTGACCATTAGGGAGTTGTGTTTTCGAGTTACATTGAAAAATCTCGAACGGGACCAATGTTCTAGGTGTGGGTGTTGTCATGTGCAAGGAGAGTGGAGGGTTGCACCGTCGGCAGATCACTGACTGCGGCTGCTGCTGGCGATGACGTTCTGGTTACGGCTCTGAACTGTGGTGGCAGTTTTATGCCTTCACATTTCCTCCTTTCCTTTGGTTAATCTGGCCCACCGGATTCTGTTTGATTCTATCTGCTAATGACACAGATATATCTATCATTGTTTTTACACTTCACATTCTGCTACATGAATTTGGAGTAAATCCTCCTTGCATAACTATTCCCCTTGGGGTGTTTTCTTTTTATATTACATTTTGTACGCAGTCTCACTCTTGTGATGCTCCAAACCTAGTTTGTAGGCGCTTTCTCTCTCTATTTGTTCTTTTTCACAACTTTACTTAATTCTCTGAGATTGAGTCATTGGTAGCCACAGTGCCATCTCACAACATGGGAAGAGGATGATGAATTAGGTAGGCATCCCATTAGTGTAATCTCTCTAGTCTCCCAATTAACATTCACGTGCTAAAATTCATGTCTCCCCTATTCCCATATTAAATAAATCATATATCTCTGTTAAACGGAATCAGATTTTCATATGTAGTGTTGCCACACGCAATGCAATCTATACAAATTTTGCTATGCACTTTTTGATGCTGATATAAAAAAGACACTATGTGACCACTAAGACTCATTGACATTGATCTAAGTGCATACTGTCTTGTTATTTAACAAATCATGAAAACTATTTACAAAACTAGTGTCAGTGGCAGCATTACTATTGTCACATTCTCAGTTGTATTGATAGAAGACTCATAAGACTTTAGTGAAACAATCCATTAGATCATCGTAACACAGCCTTCATCCTCAAAATATACAATGAACGCACATAATACTACTACAGCAAGTTCCTCATGATACTTTAGAATGAAGCTCCTTATTTAAATTCACAACTACCCCTCATTCCGAGAATCTAAAAGTAGTCCACTGGCACTGATTCACTGAGCTCTCCAATACCAAGGACTTACTTTCTGGGTCGCAGTCACTTTTTAGGTGCCCTTCTGTTCTCATAAAACACCTCTGAAAAAATCATAAAACTTTTCCTAGTGCCCAATATGTTCTCCCGTATTAACAAATTTCTATAGGCATTGTTGGCAGATTTACTGTTATTGCGTACTCTGAATCTCAGCAGACCTGGAGTAGTTTAATTGCTGTCATTTCTAACAATCAGCTCACTAACAAAGAAACAGTCCCACGACTAGATGCTATAATGTATCACACAGTATGTAGAATCAAAAGAAATCGTCCTTGATCTTTTCAACTGCATACAGTACAGTCTATACATAATCACGTAGAGTATCCGTTGCTATACACCTCTTAAAATCAACAAAGGATGATACCTCCACACGCAGTCACCCAAGTGTTAATCTCAAAAGCTATGAAAGAATTAGCCTTGAACTGACAGTAAAATTTGGGAGGAAGATACTCTTTACCCACTTCAAATGTGGATGTAGAAAATATAATTGTACCCAAAATAAACTTACCCTGCCTGATTAAGGTGACACAGGAAGCTTTCCTATGTAGACACCACCTTGTATGGATATTCTATATATTGAATAACTATAAAATCCAGCAACAAAGTAAATCACATTGTCAGCTTTGCAACTGGGCTTCTGTGGTAGGTAACAAGTTTTATGGAAATCGTCCCTTGTATGCTGGCCATTCTGTTATCAAGTAAGAGGCATCATCTTACACAATTTTATGAGAGAACAGTGTTCCTCAAGGATGCATTTTAAGGGCCACCATCTCTTTCATTGTTGTAAGCCACTAATAAACATAGTAAAGAGCCCATTGAAGACTTACATTGTAGACAGTTTTATGATCTACTGCTCTTCCTCCTATCTTGCATCCATTTCTAAAAGTACAGTTGACACTTAAGAGCTCACAGTTACTAACATTCTGCAATCTTAAAGTAAGAGCATTTAAAGCTTTAGACTTATTAAAGTGTCTCTGTGCCAGATGTGGGATGCAGGCAGATGCATCTACAATTTTATGAAGTGTTTGTCTGTTCCTTTTTTAGCCTATATGCCAGCTGCTGTGGCCAAGCGGTTCTAGGCGCTTCAGTCTAGAAATAGCCCAGTCTCTAGGCTCAGAGAGAGCCACCCCTATATGTATATCCAAAGAGATCTGCTGATCATGCAACATGTCTTTGAAGTTAAGTGGCCCAGTGAGTCTAAAGTATCTATCGTTGCTTACTCTCCAGCCAAGTGACTATTCCTGAATTGCCTATTAGTCACAAGGTATTGGAGATCCAGAGTGAAGCAGAATGCAGTACAGAATTACATAAAGCCGTCGGCACACGGACCATGCATCTGAGTGTTGAGCGTGCCGAATTTCTGACGTCGTAGCATGGAATAGCACGTCACTTGCACGCCATCTCCCTTCGGCTCAGAGTTGTGAGGCACCATATTGGCATTCATTTCAAACCTATATGTATATATGCCATTTCTGAGCATCAGCAAATAGATAATCACTTGAAAACCCATTGTTAACTGTGAGATTTGTTGCAATAAAATGATAAATAGCTTATTTGTGGCAAAAGTATTATTGTAACTTGTGTGTTATGGGTGTATGCCATTTAAAGGTAACAACACACTGAGGATCCACCAAAAAGGCATTGTTGTTGGTACAATTTGTTATAATTAAATTTCAGTTGGTAACATAGCTGCAATTAAAGCTTCTAGCAAGTGGCAACATGGTAGGATTGGCGGACAGAGGTATGTTGTCGGTTTAGCATAGTGGGTAGTGTTACTGATTCCTAATGAAATGCATGAAATGGTGGTGGTTTGCGTCTCATCACATCTAATTTTTTTCCCCTGACATTCGCGTAATAGGTTCTGATGATTTATGATTAGTTTGTTTAATATAAGTATATACTGTAGTATTTGATGTTATGTAAATATAGGTTCACCTTTTTTGAGAAGTGAGTTTGTTATATAGGCTTAATCTACAGGACAGCTTGCGCTACTTGTACAAAGATATTTTGCTCCTCTCTTTTACATTTTGTAATTCACATGTTGCAAAGATTATGCTACTGGGTAGGAACAGTGATAAAGTAAAAATGACCTTGGGGTTTTACTAAAATGTTGGAATGATGAATTAATGCTTATCTTATGTGCAGAATTATTGCAAATTTGTATAGCACTGTTTGTAATAAAAGTTTTATAAGCTTGTGACCTTACTTATTGGACATGGTACTTTCCTTTTCGTCCTAAAACATGTACATCCATATTTAAGTTTTCATCATTTTCTATTACATATAGAACAACATGACTAGCATATGGACAATGGAGGAAATACGCGTTTTAAGAATTAACATGGGAATTTTACGTGCGACCGTTTAGTAAACAGTGTGATTTACGAGCTAGAAACATCCTGCAACTGCCACCAGAGCTTATTGTGATAGTGTATACCACATTGGAGCCCATGTACCATATGCACAAGTTGCATTGTTCCTGAGTGTTTAGTAGTACGCTCAACATTGACGTTAAACAGCACAGTCCGTGTGCCGACGGCTTAAGATACCAAGGTACCCTCAGGGCATTGGAGCAAGCAGCTACCATGGCCCAGTATAAAATTTAAATTACTTATGTAAAAGAAGTTGAATGCACCTATCTTATTAGCTGTTGCACAGCAAAATATAAGCCACATTTTTATTGTTCTCCTGGCTTGGTTGAAGAGCATGTATCTTGAGGCAACCAGGAGGACCAACTCGTAATGGGGCTTCCATTCTGTGGTGCAACCACTTGTAAAATAGGCAAGGAATCAGACCAGTCTTCCAATCGCCCAGAAATGTTACAGAAACATTGTGAATCGTTAAAGGTAATGACAGCCTGAGGAATAGGAAATGTGGTGTAATCCTTGTGGATGTGGAAAAAGTCGTGGGAGGCCACTCTACACGGGCTGTTGCCGATCGCCATGTGAATCATCAGTGTCGCCTTAAATACAGGAATTGTGAAAAATCTGATGGATGAACACATCCTGTTAAATAAACTCAAGAATTTGTTTGAACAAAACAATTCATGCTCGTGCACCAAACTATTGGGACCTGGGATCAAGGAAACAGTTTAAATTGTGTCAAAAAAACTTATTATGCCATTTCCATGATACCGTGACATAACCCCATCCTATGGGTATAAAAGTGGGAGCCTCGCTAGTTTCACAACAGTCTGACATACCACCTACAACAATGATGGAGGCAACCATATAAAGCTTAGGATTATATCTGAATTTTACATGGTAAGTTAACAGGGAACTTTTTACCAAAGAACTCCGCCTTACATAGTTACAATTGATAGGAAAATCTGAAATGCAACTGTTTGCCATTTTTTGACCCTCTGTGTCTGGAATATTAATAAAAGATACGAAGTCCAATAATTAAACAATGGAAAATCCAGAATGGCATAATTAGAATGTTATGAAAATGATAAATTGCTCCTCACCATGTAGAGAACAGGCTGAGTCACAGGCAGGCACACAGACTGCTATACATGGAGCTTTTGGCCAAAAGGCCCTCTGCCTCTGCTGCAGAGGCTAGACTGTTAGCAACTGTGCATGATGGAAAAAAGCAGTCTGGGTGTTGGAGGAAGGAGCTGCTGGGATGGGGATGTTGAAGGATAGCAGGGTAGTGGTGGGGAGGGTGTACTGGGAATTTTAGGATCATGCAGGAACATGATGGGAACATGGTAGGGTTCGTAGGTGTAGTTGGGAGATTTGGGGGGGAGGGGGGATGTGAGATGAGAAGCAGAAAAGGAGAGAAGTAGAGGGGGAGTGGTTCCTACCTGCGCAATTAAGAAAAACTGGTGTCAGTGGGAAGGATCCAGATGGCACAGGATCTGAACCAGTCATTGAAGTGAAGCAGGATGTGTTGGGTAGCATATTCAGCAACTGGGAGGTCCAGCTATATCTAGACCACAGTTTGTTGTTGGTCATTCCTATGGATAGACGACTTGGTGATTGTCATTCCTATGTAAAATGCAGCACAGTTGTTGCAGCTTAGTTTGTAGGTCACATGACTGTTTTCAGACAGCCCTGCCCTTCATGGGATAGGTGATGCCTGTGACTGGACTAGAGTTGGTGGGGGGGAGGATGTATGGGACATATCTTGTAACTAGGTCATATTACAGAAATATGAGCCATGAGGCAAGGGGCTGGGAACAAGGATGCAGTAGGTATGGGCAAGGATATTGCATAGGTTTGATGGGCAGTAGAATTCCACTGTAGGAGGGGTGGAAGTATAGTGAATATTTGATATTCCTCATTTCAGGGCACGACTAGAGCTAGTTGAAACCCTAGCAGAGAATATGATTCAGGTGCTCCAGTCCTGGGAGGTATTGAGTAATGGAGTGCTTCTTGTGGTTTGACAGTGGAAATGCGGGAGGTTGTCACTGACTGGAGAGAAAAGGCGCAAGAGATTTGTTTCTGTACAAAGTTGGGAAGGTAATTTTGGTCTGTGAAGGGGTCAGTGAGACCCTTTGTATATTTGGAGAGGGACTGCTCATCACTACAGATGAGACGGCCATGGTGGGTAGGTTGTATGTAAGGGACTTCTTGGTATGAAGGGACTTTTTGGTATGAAATGGGAGGCTGATGCTGGTGGTGGTAGTTTTGCTATCAATAGAGGTACTGATGTAGCCATCTGCGAGATGGTTAGCATCGAGGAAGGTGGCTTGTTAGGTTGAGGATGACAGGTGAAGCGGATAGGGGAGAAGGTGTTGAGGCTCTGGAGGAATATAGGTATGGTGCCCCCACCCTTGGTCCAGATCACAGACATTGTCAGTGAATCTGAACTAGGTGAGTGGCTTAGGATTCTTGTTATAAAGGACTCATCTAGACGGCCCATAAATAGATTGGAATAGGATGGTGCCCAGTTTTTCTCATTTAATGGTGACTGGCAGTCTAAATACATTTTTATTTACAGGTGAACAACTGCTGAGAGATTATTAATTCATTTACTGTAATTGTGTACATCCTTTTTTGTTAAACAAACTTTCTATATTATCAAGTGACTGTCCTGGAAACCAATACCAGTTGCAGGTATCAAATGGCTTTCAGGGGGTCAAAAATTTGATTTTCACTTTTTCGCGTGATTATTGATGGAATTTAAAACTCAAAAGTTTTTCATGCAGTAAAACTTCAGCATCAGACATGACATTTTAATTTATTACTGTCAACTCTATTCACAACACAGTTTGCAGACAGTATCCACATATATCACTGAATGTACCTGCAAAATTATATCATTGTACGACACACAATGAGATTCCTAAAAAACTAGCTTTTGCTTGCATTATATTAGTCCAGTGTGTAATAATGAGAGCACTTTTTTTCATCAGTCTACTGACTGGTTTGATGCAGCCCGCCACGAATTCCTCTCCTGTGCTAAACTCTTCATCTCAGAGTAGCACTTGCGAACTACGTCCCCAATTATTTGCTTGACGTATTCCAATCTCTGTCTTCCTCTACAGGTTTTGCCCTTTACAGCTCCCTCTAGTACCATGGAAGTCATTCCCTCATGTCTTAGCAGATGTCCTATCATCCTGTCCCTTCTCCTTATCAGTGTTTTCCACATATTCCTTTCCTCTCCGATTCTGCGTAGAATCTCCTCATTCCTTACCTTATCAGTCCACCTAATTTTCAACATTCGTCTATAGCACCACATCTCAAATGCTTCGATTCTCTTCTGTTCCGGTTTTCCCACAGTCCATGTTTCACTACCATACAATGCTGTACTCCAGACATACATACTCAGAAATTTCTTCCTCAAATTAAGGCCGGTATTTGATATTAGTAGACTTCTCTTGGCCAGAAATGCCTTTTTTGCCATAGTGAGTCTGCTTTTGATGTCCTCCTTGCTCTGTCAATCATTGGTTATTTTACTGCCTAGGTAGCAGAATTTCTTAACTTCATTGACTTCATGACCATCAGTCCTGATGTTAAGTTTCTCGCTGTTCTCATTTCTACTACTTCTCATTACCTTCGTCTTTCTCAGATTTACTCTCAAACCATACTGTGTACTCATTAGACTGTTCATTCCGTTCAGCAGATCATTTAATTCTTCTTCACTTTACTCAGGATAGCAATGTCATCAGCGAATCGTATCATTGATATCCTTTCACCTTGTATTTTAATTCCACTCCTGAACCTTTCTTTTATTTCCATCATTGCTTCCTCGATGTACAGATTGAAGAGTATGGGCGAAAGGCTACAGCCTTGTCTTACACCCTTGTCTTACACCCTTCTTACTACAAGCACTTCGTTCTTGATCGTCCACTCTTATTATTCCCTCTTGGTTGTTGTACATATTGTATATGACCCGTCTCTCCCTATAGCTTACCCCTACTTTTTTCAGAATCTCGAACAGCTTGCACCATTTTATATTGTCGAACGCTTTTTCCAGGTCGACAAATCCTATGAAAGTGTCTTGATTTTCCTTTAGCCTTGCTTCCATTATTAGCCGTAACGTCAGAATTGCCTCTCTCATCCCTTTACTTTTCCTAAAGCCAAACTGATAGTCACCTAGCGCATTCTCAATTTTCTTTTCCGTTCTTCTGTATATTATTCTTGTAAGCAGCTTCGATGCATGAGCTGTTAAGCTGATTGTGCGATAATTCTCGCACTTGTCAGCTCTTGCCGTCTTCGGAATTGTGTGGATGATGCTTTTCCGAAAGTCAGATGGTATATCGCCAGACTCATATATTCTACACACCAACGTGAATAGTCGTTTTGTTGCCACTTCCCCCAATGATTTTAGAAATTCTGATGGAATGTTATCTATCCCTTCTGCCTTATTTGACCGTAAGTCCTCCAAAGCTCTTTTAAATTCCAATTCTAATACTGGATCCCCTATCTCTTCTAAATCGACTCCTGTGTCTTCTTCTATCACATCAAACAAATCTTCACCCTCATAGAGGCTTTCAGTGTATTCTTTCCACCTGTCTGCTCTCTCCTCTGCATTTCACAGTGGAATTCCCATTGCTTTCTTAATGTTACCACCGTTGCTTTTAATGTCACCAAAGGTTGTTTTGACTTTCCTGTATGCTGAGTCTGTCCTTCCGACAAGCATATCTTTTTCGATGTCTTCACATTTTTCCTGCAGCCATTTCATCTTAGCTTCCCTGCACTTCCTATTTATTTCATTCCTCAGCGACTTGTATTTCTGTATTCCTGATTTTCCCGAAGCATGTTTGTACTTCCTCCTTTCATCAATCAACTGAAGTATTTCTTCTGTTACCCATGGTTTCTTCGCAACTACCTTCTTTGTACCTGTGTTTTCCTTCCCGGGTACGGCACAAATTTTCACTGTCGTCATTCCGTTATACAGCTGGTGGTTGTCCATATTCGCAACTACCAATACATTTCTGTCTTCACTTCAGCACAACACGGTGAGGATTTCGCATAAGGTTGTTATCAGTGTGTCGCTTATTGTGTTCGTTAAAATGCTGTTGCTTTAGCATAATTTCGTGTTTTGTTTAACTGTAGGCAACCTGAAGATTTTAAAGGAACGAAACCGCTCGTAACACAATAAATGTGTAAAAATACAGCTGAGTTGGTTTTTACTTTTCATTAATAAAAATGAAACTGAATTTACGTGAACCTGAGTAATAGAAACAAACATCTCACCTTGCATTAAAATATTTACAGCAACGTGGTTTGCGGGGTGAGGTGCATGTGGATGCACTCTGTTGTAACAGCTCGCAGTTGCAATACACCACACACATTAATGTGGCCACGATGTCAACGTGTAATAACCAGTCAAAGACTACAGGTGGCAGCACTAGCAGAGGAGGGTATATAAATCGTACTCTCCACCTGGTCTGCACCTACCAAGAGATTTTTCATCCGGACTACCCCACGATATTGCGGAATTCCCACGCTCGCAAGACCGTTTCCGGACGATAACTCGTACCTTTTATGTGAAGTCGTAGCAGTCCTGGAACCTGAAGATACAAATGCTGGGCCGAAAGATTCGACGTAGCGTCACAACAAGATGGCCACATTTCCTCGCTGTATGAGCAGCCCTTATAGAAGAAGCCACTCCACATCGGAAGATCACGCGTACCTCATTGCAGGGGAAGCAAAACATGTAGTGTTGCGAACTCCACCAAGATACTCTGTGAAGTCCAGGCGGCGCGCGAAACTGTGCAGTCGTTGTTGTAACACGGAAACGGAGCCATTCCTCTGACGTTCAAAAGAGCATCATCACTGGCTTTCGGACCAAGAGAGGAAACGGCTATGTTTGTAAACTGCTCGCCTGCCACCACGGTTAAAGTATACTGTGCATGGCGAAATGGTGCTATCGAAAACTGGCGTGACGAAACTGTGGTGCATCCTATCTGATCACCTGCATCCATTCATGTCCTTTGTGCATTCGACGAACTTGAGCAATTCCAGCAGGACAATGCGACACCCCACACGTCCAGAATTTCTGCAGAGTAGCTCCAGGAACACTCTTCTGGGTTTAAACACTTCTGCTGGCCATCGGACTTCCCAGGCATGAACATTATTGATCATATCTGGGATGCCTTGCGACGAGCTTTTCAGGATGTCTGTTCCCTCCATCACCACTTCACGTTGTGTTGCGGCACTTCCGCGTGCTTGCGGGGGCCCTGCACAATATTAGGCACGTGTACCAGTTCCTTTGTCTCTTCAGTGTATAAACTGAATAAAATGACGACCTTCGTAAGACTGTCAGTAAAATTGTGGCATTTTATTTCCCTCATAATACGGGTAAAATTCCTCACTCTTACTTTTATAATAAGCAATACCTGCTCTAGATTTAAGAGCATTATATAATGATGCCCATTCTGTTTGTATGAGAGATATAGTTTTGAATTGCAGACCATACTGAACTGAAACACAAATGCATACTTCTGCGTTTACATCTTTCTCTGTACTGTGATAACCATCGCTAAGTGTGTCCCAGAGAGTACGTCCCACTGTATCAATTATTGGGGTTTCTTCCCGTGCCATTCACGTAAAGAGCACGGAAAGAATGTTTGAATGCCTCTGTGCTTGCAGTAATTGTTCTAACCTTAATCTCACAATCCCTTTGTGTGCGATACGTAGGGGATTCAATTATATTCCTAGAGTAGTAATTTAAAACTGGTTCTTGAAACTTTGTTAATAGACTTCCTTGGGATACTTTGTGTCTATCAAGAGTCTTCCAGTTGAGTTCCTTCAGTATCTATGTGACACTCCCCATGAACCAAACAAGCCTGTGATCAGTCGTGCTGTCCTTGTCTGTATATGTTCAATATCCCCTCTTTGTCCAATCTGGTACGTGTCGCACGCACTTGAGCAATATTCTAGGACTGGTCACACAAGTGATTTGTATGCAATCTCCTTTGTGGAGAATTCGTTCGTGTGAATTCATTGAAGAAACCCCTCTACCACCTTGAGAGGCCCTTCCTGAGCTGGTCGAGCATATTTGCTCTCACATTTCGATCATCTGCATTCCAGGGCCGGGTGCACATAGGCTCCCACTAGCGTTCGTGCGCAGTGACTTAGTGCATTGTGGATACATCATGGTGCATGATGACACTGTCCAGTCGACCCTTCAACCTCCCTATTCAGGCCCCTACAAGGTTCTTAGGCATCTGGCCAACATGTTAAACATTTTTCTCAACTGATAGAATCAAACTGTCTCACTCAGTAGAGTTAAACCTGCTTGGACATAAATGATGAACTACCTTTGGACACAAACAGTGCTTCGGAGGGACCGGCGAATGACAGTATGAAGTCGTGTTCAATTTCATACTTTCCTAGTGTTAACCCTTCAGGAGCACAAGTCGAGATAGCCCCAATGCAGGGCCTTGTTGGAGGGGGACGCTGGTGGTCGCCATCTCCCACTTCTTTTTCCGAGGGTTATACGTTCCCTTACCGTTTTACGCGGAGAATATTTTCTTGTTACAGTAATTCTCTTTCACTGTCTCCCTAAATTCAATTATCATCAGTTCTGCATTACACCTCAGAGAACATACTAGCTGCGAAGTCAACTGAGCATTGATAAGTGTCCCAGACAAACAATGCAATAAAAGGCAATGAGCATCAGGTGTGTGGGGTAGGGCATCTGCGCAAAGCCCAGAAGGTTCGGCGCAGCGCTGCCGGTGTGGACGTCAAACCGCGCCGCTCTGCACAACAATGAAAAGTTCAGTGCAGTGTCGGAACATCAAAGGAAATGCGCGCTCTGTTTGAACAGCATTTCTCGTTGCTATTATTATTGACACACACGTGCGCACACTCTGGAGCATTGCTGTGCGCTTACAAGGACGCTGCTCCATTCTTGGCAGTTCTGGGCTAATGCTGAACCCGTTTTGATGTGCTCTCTGCTCCGTCCATCACTGGTTATTTTCCTGCCTAAGTAGTCGAACTCCTTAACTTCATTTACTTCGTGACCATCAATCCTGGTGTCAAGTTTTTCGCTGATCAAATGGTTCAAATGGCTCTGAGCACTATGGGACTTAACTTCTGAGGTCATCACTCCCCTAGAACTTAGAACTACTTAAACCTAACTAACCTAAGGACATCACACACATCCATGCCCGAGGCAGGATTCAAACCTGCGACCGTAGCAGCAGCGCGGTTCCGGACTGAAGCGCCTAGAACCGCTCGGCCACAGCGACCAGCTTTTCTCGCTGTTCTTATTTCTGCTACTTCTCATTACTTTCTTCGATTTACTCTCAATCCATATTCTATACTAATTAGACTTCATTCCATTCAGAAGACCATGTAACTCTTCTTCACTTTCGCCCAAGATAGCAATGTCATCAGCGAATCGTATCATTGATATTCTTTCACACGGATTTTAATTCCACTCCTGAACCTTTCTTTTATTTCCATCATTTCTTCTTCGATGTGCAGATTGAACAGTAGAGGAGAGAGACTATATCTCTGTCTTACACCCTTTTTAATCCGAGTACTTAGTTCTTGGTCATCCACTCTTATTTGTGCCTCTTAGCTCTTGTACATATTGTATATTACCTGTCTCACCCTGTTGCTTACCCCTATTTTTCTCAGAATTACAAACACCTTGAACCATTTTACATTGCCAAACACTTTTTCTAGGTCGACAAATTCTATGAAAGGGTCTTGAGTTTCGTTTACTCTTTCTTCCATTATTAACCGCAACATCAGAATTGCCTCTCTGGTGCCACTTCTTTTCCTAAAGGCGAAATTGATCGTTATCTAACGCATCCTCAGTTTTCTTTTCCGTTCTGTATACTACTTTTGTAAGTAACCTTGATGCATAAGCTGTTAAGCTGATTGTGCGTTAATTCTCGCACTTATCAGCTCTTGCAGTCTTCGGAATTGTGTGGATGATGCTTTTCCGAAGGTTAGATGGTATATCGCAAGACTCATACATTCTACACACCAACGTGAATTGTCGTTTTGTTGCCACTTACCCCAATGATTTTAGAAATTCTGATGGAATGTTATCTACCCCTTATCCCTTATTAGGCCTTAAGTTCTCCAAAGCTCTCTTAAATTCTGATCCTAATACTGGATCCCCCTTCTCTTATAAATCGACTCCTGTTTCTTCTTCTATCACATCAGACAAAACTTCTCCTCATAGAGGTCTTCAATGTACCCTTTCCACCTATCCGCTCTCTCCTCTGCATTGAACAGCTGCACTCTCAATGTTACCACCCTCGCATTTAATTTTACTGGAGGTTGTTCTGATTTCCTATATGCCGAGTCAGTCCTGACAATCATTTCTTCACATTTTTCATGCAGGCGTTTCGTCTTAGCTTCCCTGCACTTCCTATTTATTTCATTCCTCAGTGACTTATATTTCTGTATTCCTGAACCGTTTTTCACTTTCTTCTTTCATCGATCAACTAAAGTATTTTTTTCTGTTACCCATGGTTTCTTCGCAGTTAGCTTCGTTGTACCTATGTTTTCCTTCCCAACTTCTGTGATGGCCCTTTTTTGAGATGTCCATTCCTCTTCAACTGTACTGCCTACTGCGCTATTCCTTATTGCTGTATCTATAGCGTTAGAGAACGTCAAACGTTTCTCGTCATTCCTTAGTACTTCCGTATCCCACTTCTTTGCGTATTGATTCTTCCTGACTAATGTCTTGAACTTCAGCCTACTCTTCATCACTACTATATTGTGATCTGAGTCTGTATCTGCTCCTGGTTACGCCTTACAATCCAGTATCTGATTTCGGAATCTCTGTCTGACCATGATGTAATCTAATTGAAATCATCCCATATCTCCTGGCCTTTTCCAAGTATACCTCCTCCTCCTGTGATTCTTGAACAGGGTATTCGCTATTACTAGCTGAAACTTGTTACAGAACTCAATTAGTCTTTCTCCTTTTTCATTCCTTGTCCCAAGTCCATATTCTCCTGTAACCTTTTCTCCTACTCCTTCCCCTACAACTGCATTCCAGTCGCCCATGACTATTAGATTTTCGTCCCCCTTTACATATTGCATTACCCTTTCAATATCCTCATACACTTTCTCTATCTGTTAATCTTCAGCTTGCGACGTCGGCATGTATACCTGAACTATCGTTGTCGGTGTTGGTCTGCTGTCGATTCTGATTAGAACAACCTGGTCACTGAACTGTTCACAGTAACACACCCTCTGCCCTACCTTCCTATTCATAACGAATCCTACACCTGTTATACCATTTTCTGCTGCTGTTGATATTACCCGATACTCATCTGACCAGAAATCCTTGTCTCCCTTCCACTTCACTTCACTGACCCCTACTATATCTATATTGAGCCTTTGCATTTCCCTTTCCAGATTTTCTAGTTTCCCTACCACGTTCAAGGTTCTGACATTCCACGCCCCGACTCGTAGAACGTTATCCTTTCATAGATTATTCAATCTTTTTCTCATGGTAACCTCCCCCTTGGCAGTCCTCTCCCGGAGATCCGAATGGGGGGACTATTCCAGAATCTTTTGCCAATGGGGAGATCATCATGACACTTCTTCAATTACAGGCCACATGTCCTGTGGATACACATTACTTGTTTTTAATGCAGTGGTTTCCATTGCCTTCTGCATCCTCATGTCATTGATCATTGCTGATTCTTCCGCCTTTAGGGGAAATTTCCCACCCCTAGGACGAGAGTGCCCTGAACCTCTATCTGCTCCTCCGCCCTCTTTGACAAGGCCGTTGGCAGAGTGAGGGTGACTTCTTATGCCGGAAGTCTTCGGCCACCAATGCTGATTATTTATCAAAATTTAGGCAGTGGCGGGGATCGAACCCGGGACCGAAGACGTTTTGATTATGAATCAGACGCTACCCCTAGACCACGGGTACACATTCTGAGCACTTAAAAACTTCCAACAAACTTCAAGCATAATTTCAGACTGTTCCTGTAATTTTTCTCCATTCTCTGCTTAATGTCAAATACTTGACACATCCTCATTTGTAAAGTAATGAGGTGTTTCAAGCTGTTTTATACATGGGAGTGTGTTTGTTTAAATAGTTGGAGATTTACTCATTTAACTATTTGGACAAACATATCTTCTTATTCCTTTGAATATGCTGTTTATAGTGCGCAACACTTTCGCACGTAAGTGAAAAGTTGACTTACAAATTTTGTGGTGCTCTCGTGCAGAGCTTAGGTCCTCAGATATCTTAGCCGGTGCACTAGATGTCTGGCAAGGATCTTCAGCTCTGCCACATATTCCCCTATGGCACCTATGTTCTTAGTGTTTATAAAAAAGATAAATATAGAATTACTTATAGACTTTGATATTTTTATATGATGGTGTATGTACAGTTTTACTCCTGTGACTTTTTCACAATTTTTTCTTACAGAGCCTACAACAAATGGGCAACAGTCGTGCGAGAGCTGTTTATGAGGCCAATCTACCTGATAACTTCAGGCGACCACAGACAGATTCTTCACTGGAAGCTTTTGTTCGTGCAAAATATGAGCAGAAGAAATATATTGCACGAGAATGGGTTCCACCACCAATACCAAAGGTATGTATTGCTTTGAGTCCTGCATTAACAAATCTGTCAGCTATTTAGAATTAGAATAAACATCGTTAAACAATTAGAATAAAGCAGGCAATAAACCAAAATTTAGTGAGTTCTGAAGTTCTTCATTAAGTTGGAGGAGATAGTATGGATTCCCCTTCCTGATTTGGACTGATTGTCGCAGTCAGTTCAGCACAAAGCCTAAGAATGCTGTGGTATTTCTCACATACACGCTGTGTTGTAGGAAGTGAAAGCAAAGTTACTACTAGAACTAGTGGCTCACTTAAGAAATTAAATTTGAATAAATAATAATAATAATAATAATAATAATAATAATAATAATAATAATAATAACCCCCGTGGAGGCCCGGGAAAAGAATAGGCCTCAGGTATGTTCTGCCAGTCGTAAAAGGCGACGAAAAGAACAAACCACTAGAAGGGCTAACCCCCCTTTTAGTGTGATTACTTGGTTCAGGACAGAACTAAAGAAGCCTCGGACAAGCACCGTCATGGACGGGGACGACGCTTGAACCCTATGCCTGCCCACAATGGTAACGACACTGCTAGCCAACTGGAAAATGATTTAAATCCAAATAGAGGTGTTTTGCAGGATATGCTTCCTGCAACCACCCTAGAAGGAAAACAAAGACAGAGGATGAGATGGTCAGATGAAGTTAATAGACACCTCATGTTCTGTTATTACCAAGCAACAAACCTAGGAACCAACACAACTGGATACAGATCACAGGTATACACAACATTTATTACCAGATACCCAGAATTAAAATTTTTAACAGAACAATGACTAGCTGATCAGATCCGTGCAATAATCAAAAATAACAGGATACCCCAGTCAGAATTAGAAAACATCAAACAAC
Source organism: Schistocerca cancellata (assembly GCF_023864275.1). NCBI lineage: Eukaryota > Metazoa > Arthropoda > Insecta > Orthoptera > Acrididae > Schistocerca > Schistocerca cancellata. Next base: position 226,404,458 of record NC_064632.1, on the reverse strand, counting down.
AAGTACATCAAATACTAGAACAAAATAATGTGCAATCAGAAGAAGAAGAAAATACAGTAATGGACTCAAACATCCCAGAGCAAACAAACAAAGAACAACACGCATCAATTAAACAATCAGAGGAAAACGAAATCTTAAGACAGCCACCAGAACAAGCACAAATAGAACACGAAGAGACACATGTGTTAGATATAGAAGAGAAATTTCAGCTGACATATATAGAATACAAAGACACAAATACAGACATGAGACCATTCCTGCATAGACCGCCAAATAACCCACAAGTCGAAACAACAATAAAAACTATCAACACAATCATACACAACAAAATAAATGAAAACACAACTATGGAAGAGTTACAACTACTGGTTTATATAGGAGCACTCACTACACTAAATATACACACTAGGCAGAGATCAGAACAAACCAACACACAGAAGAAACGCACAAAACCAGCATGGCAACACAGGTTACAGATCAGACTAGAAAAACTGAGAAAAGATATCGGACAGCTAACACAATTTATAAGAAATGAAATATCAGACAAAAAACGAAAAAGGTTAGGTAAAATCTCACAACAAGAAGCAATAGAGCAATTAGATGAAAAAAAGCAGAAATTGCAAGCATTGGCCAAACGACTTAGAAGATACAAAAAAAGTGAAAATAGAAGGAAACAAAACCAAACATTCAACACAAACCAAAAGAGATTTTACCAAACAATGGATAACACACACATTAAAATAGACAATCCACCAAACATAACAGACATGGAACACTTCTGGAGCAGCATATGGTCAAACTCGGTACAACATAACAGGCATGCACGGTGGATACAAGCAGAAACAGACACATACAAGATGATTCCACAAATGCCTGAAGTGATAATTTTGCAACATGAAGTCACCCGAGCAATTAATTCTACACACAATTGGAAAGCCCCTGGAAATGATAAAATAGCAAATTTCTGGCTAAAGTAGTTCACCTCAACACATTCACATCTAACTAAATTATTTAACAGTTACATTGCAGACCCATACACATTCCCTGATACACTTGCACATGGAATAACCTATCTGAAACCTAAAGATCAAGCAGACACAGCAAACCCAGCTAAATATCGCCCCATAACATGCCTACCAACAATATACAAAATATTAACTTCAGTCATCACACAGAAATTAATGACACATACAACACAGAACAAAATTATAAATGAAGAACAAAAAGGCTGCTGCAAAGGAGCACGAGGATGTAAAGAGCAACTGATAATAGATACAAAGGTGACATATCAAGCGAAAACTAAACAAAGGTCCCTACACTACGCATACATTGATTACCAAAAAGCCTTTGATAGTGTACCCCACTCATGGTTACTACAGATTTTGGAAATATACAAAGTAGATCCTAAATTGATACAGTTTCTAAACACAGTAATGAAAAACTGGAAAACCACACTTAATATCCAAACAAATTCTGATAACATCACATCACAGCCAATACAGATTAAGCGTGGAATATACCAAGGAGACTCATTAAGTCCTTTCTGGTTCTGTCTTGCTCTGAACCCACTATCCAACATCCTAAATAATACGAATTATGGATACAATATTACTGGAACATACCCACACAAAATCACACATTTGCTATACATGGATGATCTAAAACTACTGGCAGCAACAAATCAACAACTCAACCAATTACTAAAGATAACAGAAGTATTCAGCAATGATATAAATATGGCTTTTGGAACAGACAAATGTAAGAAAAATAGCATAGTCAAGGGCAAACACACTAAACAAGAAGATTACATATTGGATAACCACAGCGACTGCATAGAAGCGATGGAAAAAACAGATGCCTATAAATACCTAGGATACAGACAAAAAATAGGAATAGATAATACAAATATTAAAGAAGAACTAAAAGAAAAATATAGACAAAGACTAACAAAAATACTGAAAACAGAATTGACAGCAAGAAACAAGACAAAAGCTATAAATACTTATGCTATACCAGTATTGACCTACTCATTTGGAGTAGTGAAATGGAGTGACACAGACCTAGAAGCACTCAATACACTTACACGATCACAATGCCACAAATATAGAATACATCACATACATTCAGCAACAGAAAGATTCACATTAAGCAGAAAGGAAGGTGGAAGGGGATTTATAGATATAAAAAACCTACATTATGGACAGGTAGACAATTTAAGAAAATTCTTTCTAGAACGAGCAGAAACTAGCAAAATACACAAAGCAATCACTCATATAAATACATCAGCTACACCATTGCAATTTCATAACCACTTCTACAACCCTTTAGATCACATAACATCAACAGATACAAAGAAAGTAAATTGGAAAAAGAAAACACTACACGGCAAGCACCCGTATCATCTAACACAGCCACACATAGATCAAGACGCATCCAACACATGGCTAAGAAACGGCAATATATACAGTGAGACGGAAGGATTCATGATCGCAATACAGGATCAAACAATAAACACCAGATATTACAGCAAGCATATTATTAAAGATCCCAATACCACAACAGATAAATGCAGACTTTGCAAACAACAAATAGAAACAGTAGATCACATCACAAGTGGTTGTACAATACTAGCAAATACAGAATACCCCAGAAGACATGACAATGTAGCAAAAATAATACATCAACAACTTGCCATAAAACATAAACTAATAAAACAACACGTTCCCACATACAAGTACACACCACAAAATATACTGGAGAATGATGAATACAAATTATACTGGAACAGAACGATTATAACAGATAAAACACCACCACATAACAAACCTGACATCATACTCACCAATAAAAAGAAGAAATTAACACAACTAATAGAAATATCCATACCCAACACAACAAATATACAGAAGAAAATAGGAGAAAAAATTGAAAAATACATCCAACTGGCTGAGGAAGTCAAGGACATGTGGCATCAGGATAAAGTCGACATTATCCCAATTATACTATCAACTACAGGAGTCATACCTCACAATATTCACCAGTACATCAATGCAATACAGCTACATCCAAACATATATATACAACTACAAAAATCTGTAATTATTGATACATGTTCAATTACCCGAAAGTTCCTAAATGCAATATAACATATACCATACAGTTACAAGGAAGTCATGCTTGACCGAGGTCCGCGTCACATTCCATTTTTAACCAGACTTAAGTCTGAGAAAAAAAAAGTCAATAATAATAATATTGTGTGACTAGAGCCTCCCGTCAGGTAGACCGTTCGCCTAGTGCAAGTCTTTAGATTTAACTCCACGTCGGTGACTTGCACATCAATGGGGATGAAATGATGGTGATTAGGACAGGACAACACCCAGTCCCTGAGCAGAGAAAATCTCCGGCCCAGCCGGGAATCGAACCTGGGCCCTTAGAATTGACATTTGAAAATTTGCATGGAGTAACTAACAGAAATTATGAAACCCTAATTTTAAACACACTGAATTGAGACGGGTCACTCTCTCTCTCTCTCTCTCTCTCTCTCTCTCTCTCTCTCTGGGCTCAGTAGGCAAGAACAAGCCCCCAGGTAGACAATTAACCATAAACACTTCAATAACAGTATCATTTAAACACATTTCTCAGTCAATCGCAGTAGTAGCAGTTAATAAAGTCACTGAACACAGGAAGACTTCTGGGCCAAGTCTGAATGTCAGACTGTTTATACCTGTACAATCACTGTCAGGTCAGAATATTGTAGGTTCTTAGTGAAACACTAAAACTGTGAACCTACCAGTAAGCTCTGTGTCCAGAAGGACCATGGTTTTGACAGCTGCCAGAATTTGCAACAGCAGAAAATTCTAAGACTGCTGAATATTAGGTCTTAGTCAATGAGCCAAAGTTCACAGAGCATTGCTCTTGGTTGACTGCTGGCCACACGCCACACGTGAGGGCTCTGCAGACAATGATCCATGATGGTCTGTCGGCTTTAACTGAGTCAGTTGTAGCTGTGTCGGGCCCTAAATGCAGTTGCGACAGAAGGGTACAATCTGCATTACCGTATTTACTCGAATCTAAGCCGCACTTTTTTTCCGGTTCCTGTAATCAAAAAACCGCCTGCGGCTTAGAATCGAGTGCAAAGCAAGCGGAAGTTCTGAAAAATGTTGGTAGGTGCCGCCACAACTAACTTCTGCCGTCGAATATATGTAGCGCTACAAAAGCATGCTTTGTGGGCACAAAGATAAATACTGGCGCCAAAACCTTTTTTTTTTCTTCGCCCAGAGTTTCGACCACTGCATTTTCATACATTATCCAACGAAATAAATACAAATTCCGTTTTGTTCATCTTCGAATGTAGCAGAATTTCAATGTACTACGAAAATCCGAATGGCAAGACTGTTAGGGATGTTTGTGAATAGGGCCAACTCTATGTTCAGAGTTTTTTCCTGCCTGTGAGAAGAGATGGTTGCTAATAGGAACCTGATGAAATGTGAATCACATGCAATATTCTCTTCACCATAAGAATAATACGAATATAAACATTTTGCCATGTATTCTTTCGTGTTTTCTGCTATCTCATTTAAATCCTGTCTGCCTAATAAACTACGAAACTAGAGTGAGACAACAGCAAACGCGGAAGAATATACGTATCGTGTCATGTTTATATTCATATTATTATTATGCCTAACAGTGATATAGTCAGAAATGAATCACGGCAACTGACTAGATTTTAAATGTAAGATAACTAATTTCTGTGCAGAATTTGATGTAATAAGGAAGCGGCCGCAAAGATTTTCAAACGGAGAAAAATTTTCGCCCAACTCTCGTTCAGAACATGTTCTATGATACGCAGTCTATTATTTGGTTCTTGGTGATCATTATCAAATAAAGCAGCAGTGTAAGTAACAACAAATAGCAGTCTCTTGCCATTGTTTCGCTAATGAGACGATTCCTCTCTCTCTCTCTCTCTCTTCTTTTTTTTTTTTTTTTTTTTTTTTTAAAAAAAGCGGCGGTAGTGCGAACAAAAGCAAGTCATGCCGCGAGCAGCGACAGGCCGTACACACACACTATCAGAATGCGCCAAACAATGCATGACACAGTACAGTAATGCATTTTCAGCTTGGAGTGACGTAAACACCTATAACAAAAAAAACGGCACTTATCAGATCAAAGCAAAACAAGCAATCGATTCAAACCAGACGAAGCACGTGTAAAAGGAAGGGTACCCGTATAAATACGGACTGAGCGCCTGACGCATAGCAATGGCTACCTGGTAAAGCTTAACTGCTAAGCTTACGACTCGAACCAAACTACTGTAGCTGTATCGTCTTTCATTCGACCTAAATTGTGTCTCATATTACAATGGACCAACTTTGTTTCGATTTGGAGGTGCGGCCTAAAACTTTTCTCAACTTTTCTCTCCCCTTGAATTTCGAGTCTCAAATTTCAGGTGCGGCTTAGATTTGGGAAATATTTTTTTCCTTTATTTCGAGTCTCATTTTTCAGGTGCGGCTTAGATTCGAGTGCGGCTTAGATTCGAGTAAATACGGTACTTACGGCCATGTGACGTTGCGGTCGCGAGTAAGGCTGTGATAGCCACACCTTCTTAAGGTGACGAGGATGCTGCCTGTTGGCAAGGTGTACACCTCAGATCTTGGTGGTGGCTGTCAGTTCCATATGACAAACTGTTCTTCTCAGTCTTCAGAACTGTTTGTTTTTGCTTTACGATACTGTGGCACGTAAAGGGCTGCCCTTCGCTCACCTGACTCACTGTCCTGTAATGCAGGAGGACTAAATGTTCTTAAGCAGCATCACTCCCCTCACTCTCCTTGGGAAAGAAAGGGTTGATTGACTTGAAATCACAGAGTGTCAGTGCCCACGGGCAAGGGAGTGCCAGCAGCAGTGAGAGCTCTTTTGTGGACACTGGTATCCTGGTGACTGTCGGACTCCTGTTTGTGTGGGCAATGCTGCAGCCATCGCGGTTGGTAGAGCTCGAACATGGGCCATGGGGAATGTGTAACAAAAACCATGGCGGAGTCACAATTTGAAACATCAGAGACCCTGCATGGGTACAGTTGTTTGATTTTTTTATGGGTCTGTTTGTGGTCCCACAGCTGGATCTACACCATAACTGTACTGAGAAGATGGGTGATATGCTGAGGCCCGGCAGTGCTTGCCCCTTGAAAAGAAGCATTGTCCACACCTTCTCATGAATCCTATAGTGATAGCGGCGTGGACTTGGGAGAGACTAATTCGGAGACTATGGGATTTCACAATAGCAGGCTGTAAGGGCTGAGGTTGGCCATGCAGCCTCTCTGCTGGGTTGGCCCCAGCCTGCAGAGAACAACAGTATGATGCCAAGAAGAGTGTGAGCACACTGTCAATGTTATGGTCTGTAATAATTTCATCATTTGTTATTTGAAAGTGTGAATGAAATGTCTCCTCCTTCTACTGGATGCCGGATGGAATGGGGCTGTTAGCGCAAGTTGAATGTCTTAGATTTACAAAACTGTCAGGATATCGGGATGAAGTAGACTGTTGCCAGTCACAATAGATCTATCAAGGTCTTCAGTGGCAAGTCGTTGTCAGAACTTGGATGGTTTTGGCCATCATTGTCTAATGTGTTGAGAAACATCAGGAAATTTACTCCCTGCATTTGCTAGTATGAGCCAGTGTGATCCCAGAAATGGGCCTGCAAAGTCAAGATGGAGCCTGGACCATGGTTTCATTGCTGGAGGCCACAGGAAGTATTTATATACTGAAGCTTCTTGATTATCCTGATGCTGTTGGAAAGTTGCGAGCATATGCTCAGTATTCTTATCAGTGCCTTTCCAGAATACCTGTTCACAGACCATCTTGCACTGGGTGAGAGATTAGCAGTAAATGCAAGCTAAATAAGGGACCAGTGCTGCAGAGTACTCCCTGTAAAACTGAACTGGGATTCCATTTGAATCCGACTTAATTTGTTTTTAACTATTTCTGTTTCTGTGCACTAGGGATGCCCATTTCTGTGCCCTCAAAGTGCGACAGTCAGACGACAGTATGTTTCTATGATCCTCCTGCATGAATGATTTCTTGAGTGTGAAATTAAAAATTTCGGATTTCCTTTTGCTGTCTTTTATTGCCGCACCAGATTTGACGACGGGTGACTGGATAGAAGTCTTCAATCTGCCTAGAGGTTTTTCATATGACTAGAATTTTCTTGAGTTCTCGGAAAGATCTTCCACCAAGGTGACATGGAAGTTGTTCTATGCTTCGTACATTGATCTTATTACAGACACATGAATTTAGACTAACTCTTGCCTGTCGACATTTATGCATTCTTTTTTGATCTGAGAGTGCAACAATCTCTGTTTCCTCAACATTTTACGAATTTGACTATAAAACCACAGAGGGTATTTTCCATTCTTAATCCACTTATTTGATACGTCTACAGTGTGTGATTTACAGTCACTTTAAACTTTGCCCAAAATTTCTCTGTGCCAATCATACTGGAACTAAATAATGTCCATCCTTTGTCTAAGTGGGATGCTAACAATTATTTATCTGCTTTTTGTAGCATAAACACTCACCTTGCCTTCTTGGTTGATGATTGACTGTAGTAATGATCTGTGTATCATCATGGTTACTAGTCCATGTCTCTATAGTAACACTGTTGATAAGGTCAGGCCTAAAATGTTTCAATGTGTTGGTTGTCTAACTAGTTGTTAAAGCTTGTTTTTTTTTAAATCAGGGTTACCACAAGTTCTGGAAATCGGGAAATTTCAAATGTGTAAGGGAAATTTGAAAAAAAACACTGGAAAAAAGTCTCGGTAGATGAAACAGTTTGTTGACCAAGACTTCATGCATCGTCAGTGGCTGGAAGCATCTGAGTACATGCACTGCTTCCCTACTCTCATTCTTACTGGTTCTCCCCTTCCTACCACTTCCCTCAGCTTGCAGTCAGTGATGCCACCACTTCTTGCCACTAGCCTAGCAGCCGCTGACGAGAGGCAAGGAGATGTGAGGAGTGGTTTGTTTGGATCTCATTCTCAGAGACTGTTGACACATCAGACGGAGATGGTGACTATGTGTTCTTAACTTAATGTTAATGTCAATGAGTAGGGAAAACAATCCTGTAATGTTCAAATACAGTATTAGTAGTGAGCTGCTTGACACAGTGTGGGGTGGCGGGTGGAATGATTGTTTATAAAAATGTTCCTGTATTATTTATGTAATGCTGTTGTTTGCCGTTCTCCACACTGGCTCTCTAACTACAGTATTGGCAACCAGAAAGTGATTAGGAAAACGTGAAGCCTGTAATTAGAATTCCTAGTGGCCACTTCATCTGAGAAATACATTTATAGCTACAGCTTATAGCTCTGAGGAATTAAGAGATTGTCTGGGATTCATAATCAAAAACTATTTCCTCTAAAATGTTAACTATATTCTGAAAGTCACAGACCAAAAAGAATTCACAAAGTCAAACTACCAGAGCAGTTTAGAGTCTAATGCGCTGATGCAACTGTAATTGTTCAAACTAAATGTTTAAGTGAATGCTCGCCATAATTTGATGATAATGTTCATCAAACGCCACGCTAAATAATGGTAGAATGTCTGTCTCGCGGCGGCACGTGAAAATACGACATACGCAAACTGAAGATAGATCATTAAAGTCATCCCAGAATTAACACTTCACTCGAAAACGATTTCATGGTTACGCGTATCCCGAGTAACTTATTACGGCATCAGAGGCTGTTTATAGCAATGATACTGACGCGACGCGACTCCCGGCACAGGTGGTGCGCTAATGAGCGTCTGGAGAGAGCTGGGGCCTTTTTCTCTCGCGCAGCGTTCTTATATATAAAGCCACGGTGCGGATGGCTAAGGGAACGCCTGATCAAATTTGCTCTGCCGACTAGCCACTGGGCTAGTAATGCACTACTTTAAGTTATTGACTAAATCATTGCTTCCTTTGCTGATGGCCGATGAAGCTCTCAATTTAAATGTGCAATCAGCACACAGGTAAGTAATCATAATAAAAGTCTGACATGACTAAGTCAAATATTTTGGGCAAGAGAATTAATTTAATTACACTACACGCAGTAGATGAGCTCCGAACTTGCCCTTTGGAGATACACTATCGCTATAGTTTTATAGTTATTCAGTTGAAACTTCTCACTTCTTTATGATTATAGTGGATCTCCCGTATACTTAAATTTAAACATCCTAGCTTTATTTATTCGCCTACTTAATCTATCTTGCTTCCTTAATTTTTAAGACAAAAACCAGAAAATCATGAATTTCAACTAAAATTTTAATTTGAGAGATCCAGAATACTGTTTCTACTAAATTATTATGAAAAAGGAATCTAAATAGAATTTTTTTTTAAGTTACTAGCTCTTTACTGTTGCGCCAATGATGTTTATAGAAAAACGTCCAAATTTCGAAAATGGTTAAAGTTATTGAACTGAACTGATATTCAACACACATTGATTTAGTATTACTCCTGACATGCTAGAAACGTTTCAGGTTATTTACTTGATTTTTAAAGTATTGTGCAACATTTATGATGTCAGAGCTAGTTACAGCGGACTGGCTGGCACACAATGGAAAGACTGATGTGAATTTTATAAGGCGTGAGTAGGCTGCTTCCCTAAAACAGTTACATATATGAAATATCTAGGTGTTAACATCACAAAGCTATATGAAATGTAACGAACACGTCAGACTGGTAGTAGGGAAGGTGAATGCTAGACTTAAGTTTATTGAGAGAATTATTTTGGGGAAAATGTAGCTCACCTATAAAGGAGACAGCATATAGAACGCTTTAGTCCAATCAAAATTACTTGATAGTTGACTTCTCTCCCTTCTTGCTACAGTGTTGCCGCATCTGCTGCCAGATACCACTCGGTTATAGGTGACACACAAATATAGCAGGCCACTTCACAAATGCTATTAATGTGTAACATGGAACAATTTTGGAAGCAGCCAAAACTTCATATGACAGAAATCGAGATGCTGGGTCGACAGATGATTTTAAGTGATGAGTGACTGAACTGTGGCAGCTAACTAGTTTTGTAACACTAATTTAACTTGTGTCCTAACCTAAGCAAAACCTCACATTGTGCAATGCACATGAGAAAATGGTGACTAACAATCTGCGGAAGAACTACAATTATGATCGCTTTGTTCATGACATTTAAGACTAACCTCTATGAGCAAACTCAAGACAAAAATTTCATAATGTGTTTGTGCATAGCCATCTTACATAGCAAAATTTCAGTTTTAGTGGTAAAAGCAAACTAATTTCTCGCTGTCATTGGTTACCCGAAACTGTCCTCACACTAACTACACGGGATGCCCCATTACCAACCAATGAGCAGTCCTGGTTGGCACCTGGTTGCAGATTATGGAGGACATAAGCAGATTCCAAATGAAAACAAATAACGGAGAAATAAGAACAAATAAAATAGTAAATTAGATGATAAAAATAACATGGCAACGTATTAGAATTTAAAAAAAAAACAGTTAATTGAATAAAAATGATAGTATTTTGTTTAGACTTAGAAAAACAAAAAAATTAGCTACATTTGACGAGATTTAAAACTTCGATTTTCAATACATCAGGTTTATATGCTAACTGCTACGCTATGCCAGTGCACTGTAAAATGTTGTTGGACTAGTGTCCCAGTCGCAGTGATAAACAGTCTTCACAAATTCGGTTTCATGCAATGTCGTGCAGAGCTTACTCGATGTAAGCTGATGTATGGCAAATTGGATCTTGTGTGGAAGGATCCAGTAGTGTTTGATCAATGCTGTATATGAAAGGAGTGTACTTTTTCATCTGCATCGTTTCGTGTGTTTGTGTGTTGGGGGGACAGTGGTTGACAGTGGTTTGGTGTGGTTATCATGTTACGAAATATGAAAGAAAAAAAATCAGACCAAGGATTCAGGATCCAAACACACAAAGGAAGAAAACTGAACAAGGAGTTGGAAGTGAACTACTTTGAATTAATTGTTATGGCAACAGCAAAATGTTTGGGCATGGTGTTGAGCACTTTGAATGGAGGAAACCAGATACAATGTGTGAATTGCCAACTATGACAAGTATTTTTAATCAGACTGTAGTGTGACCCATTCTTGAGTACTGCTAGTGTGTTGGATTGAAGGTACACATTGAAGCAATTCTGAGGTGTGCTGCTACATTTGTTACTGGTGAGTTCGACCGGCACACAAGTATTACGGAGATGCTTCATGAACTCAAGATAATGCTCTTTCCACAAGGCATTGTTGCGAAAATTTAGAGAAGAGACATTTGATGCTGACTACAGGATGATTCTACTGCCACCAACATGTTTCTCATAAGGACCATGAAGACAAGGGTTTGTATGGAGGCTTGTAGATAGTCCTTTTCTCTTGCTCTATTTGCAAGAAGAACAGAAAAGGAACTGACTAGTAGTATGTGGTAGCATCTACCACATACTATACGAGGTGCATTCAAGTTCTAAGGCCTCCAATTTTTTTTCTAATTAACTACTCACCCGAAATCGATGAAACTTGAGTTACTTCTCAACGTAATCGCCCTGCAGACGTACACATTTTTCACAACGCTGACGCCATGATTCCATGGCAGCGGCGAAGGCTTCTTTAGGAGTCTGTTTTGACCACTGGAAAATCGCTGAGGCAATAGCAGCACGGCTGGTGAATGTGCGGCCACGGAGAGTGTCTTTCATTGTTGGAAAAAGCCGAAAGTCACTAGGAGCCAGGTCAGGTGAGTAGGGAGCATGAGGAATCACTTCAAAGTTATCATGAAGAAACTGTTACGTAACGTTAGCTCGATGTGCGGGTGCATTGTCTTGGTGAAACAGCACACACGCAGCCCTTCCCAGACGTTTTTGTTGCAGTGCAGGAAGGAATTTGTTCTCAAAACATTTTCGTAGGATGCACCTGTTACCGTAGTGCCCTTTGGAACGCAATGGGTAAGGATTACGCCCTCGCTGTCCCAGAACATGGACGCCATCATTTTTTCAGCACTGGCGGTTACCCGAAATTTTTTTGGTGGCGGTGAATCTGTATGCTTCGATTGAGCTGACTAGCGCTTTGTTTCTGGATTGAAAAATGGCATCCACGTCTCATCCATTGTCACAACCGACGAAAAGAAAGTCCCATTCATGCTGTTGTTGCGCGTCAACATTGCTTGGCAACATGCCACACGGGCAGCCATGTGGTCGTCCGTCAGCATTCGTGGCACCCACCTCGATGACACTTTTCGCATTTTCAGGTCGTCATGCAGGATTGTGTGCACAGAACCCACAGAAATGCCAACTCTGGAGGCGATCTGTTCAACAGTCATTCGGCGATCCCCCCAAAACAATTCTCTCCACTTTCACGATCATGTCGTCAGACCGGCTTGTGCGAGCCCGAGGTTGTTTCGGTTTGTTGTCACACGATGTTCTGCCTTCATTAAACTGTCGCACCCACGAACGCACTTTCGACACATCCATAACTCCATCACCACATGTCTCCTTCAACTGTCGATGAATTTCAATTGGTTTCACACCACGCAAATTCAGGAAACAAATGATTGTACGCTGTTCAAGTAAGGAAAACGTCGCCATTTTAAGTATTTAAAACAGTTCTCATTCTCGCCGCTGGTGGTAAAATTCCATCTGCCGTACGGTGCTGCCATCTCTGGGATGTATTGACAATGAACGCGGCCTCATTTTAAAACAATGTGCATGTTTCTATCTCTTTCCAGTCCGGAGAAAAAAAGATCGGAGGCCTTAGAACTTGAATGCACCTCGTACAGTAGCTTATGGAGAGTGTATGTAGATGCAAATGAAGCAGTGTTAACAACTTGTGTTGTAGGATTGGGAGATGACCATCCTCGTTTCCCCATTTGCCCATATAGGGCGACAAATACATTTAACTTTGATAATGTGTGGCAACGATGCCAGAAGGCAAGAATTTGGTTTTGCAGGTGTTTTTTACCCGTTGGCCAACTGTGTTGCACGTCTTCCGATATCACTTTGATGATTGATTGGGCAATGATGCAGACTCGTGCGATTTCTGCTTCAGATTCGCAGTTGTTGCGGAAACAAAATTTATATGCATTCTCAAAGTCCAAGTATTGCTCCACTTGGAGTCTAGAAATAGTATCAGTGTTAACGTGTTGTGTGGAGAAACGGTGCTGGATACCGTAAGTTTATTCTGAAAACTACGTCCAGTGCAGGAGTTTATGTGCCATTTTGGTAGGTGTCCCCACATTCGTGTTGAACAAGGGCAGCAATTGTTTGTGGTTTGTTAGGAAAACAATCATTGTCCATATACATAATTGTGTAACTTTTTAAGGTGAGCGTAATGGCCAGAGCATTATTTTCAAATCGGCTAAAATTACATCGTGCTGACATCAGTGTTTTTGACGAGAAAGCAATAGATCCTTCTTTGCCATCCCCCCATTGTGCTCTCCACTCTTTGGTGGGTTTCTGCTTGGCTACAACGGGGCAGCATCTTTTCCCTTCCACGCTGCATGTCTTATCCTCTTGCTATTGTTTTTCCCTCTCCCTTGGGAACATGTCTGGTGGGGCATTACTGGGAATATTCTGCATTGTTTGTCGCTGATGGAAGAACAGTCTCACCACCGTCTGTCTTCCCCTTTCCCTTTTCCTTTCTTTCTTTCCTTTCTCCTCTCATTTCTCCTCTTTGGGGTTAGAGATTCCTCTTTTCTTCTTCCTTGCTGTACGCTCCTGAAGACTGACAAAACGCTTCTGACATGTAACGGCTGACTGGGTAACATGTAATTCCGAGTCCCAGTTCGACAGGTAGCGTTTGCACGTACCCCGTGGTACATGCCAGGCCCAGGGAGGGGTGATTGCCTGAACTGCAACCTTCCCAAATTGCCGATTGATCCCTCTGTCAGGTGTTTGGGAGGTGTGACATGAGGTGTGAACGATCACTTAAGGTGGGTGCAACCCCTTGTGACGGGGGCCTTCAGTTGGAAGGAGCTTGCCATCGAAGACGCTGGCAATTGTGGGGATTTCCTCCCAATGAGTCAACCATCTTCACATTCAGCGTCTATGAAATATAAACATAATGAAGCTAGCTATTCAAAGACCCTTCCTGCTGCACCACAGTTCCTTGTGGTCTCATGTACTGAAGATGGTCAGTCCTTCACCACAGTAAATCTATTTATTATTCCGAAAGGTGTTAATGCAGTTGCCGGCCCTGTGAAATCCTGCTCTCGTTTACGGAATGGCACTTTGCTTTTGGAGATGACTTCTGGTTCTCGAGCACAACTACTGCTTGCCGCCTCGCTTCTCCACGGCTACCCTGTTTGTGTCAAGGCCTATAGAACTGTCGAGTTCTTCCCGTGGTGTTATTTATGGTAGGCTGCTCGACGGTCTGCCCAAGGCCAAAATCCAGTCTTACTTCTCTGATCAGAATGTCATTGCCATCCACCGGGGAATGAAACCGGTAGATTCCTCCTTAGTGTCCACCCGCACTTTTTTTCTCACCTTTGATAGAGTGTTGTTTCTGTCCAATATCAAAGCAGGCTATGTCTGGCCGTACATTCTGAACCTGATGCACTGCTACCAGTGTCGTCATTTCAACCACACATCATCATCATCATCATCATCATCATCTTGTCAACACCCAGCCAAATGTGTAACCTGTGGTGGGGATGCGCATGAGGGCGATTGTCTGCCTCCTACCCGCTATATCAACTGCAACAGTGGCCATGCCACCACCTCTCCGGATTGTCCTGTGTATCTTCATGAGCGGGCTGTCAAATAGATCCGGGATAACGAAAAAGTGCCCTACCTAGTCGATTGCAAGTTATTCGCTAATTGCAAACCCTGCATTCTCCTTTCTGGCACATATAATTCTGTTCTTGTTGCCCCTCGCTCCATGAAGGACATGGCCATGCAGACATGTGACCTCCAATTCAGCTCTGAGGTTGTGAAATTGCCCAGTGTCAAGGTAGCATTGCCAACCCAGAGCCATCTGTGCAACAAGCCATCAAACTCTCTTCTGAAGGAGTGAAGCCACCAGCTACACAACCGGTAGGCCAGTACAGAAGTAGTACTCTGGTGAAGACTTCCTACATCCCTCCTGCCAACCAACACCCAAGTCTCCCCTGATTGGAAAGGCGTGAAGTCCACCAAAGGCAAACGGTCTTCTCCTTCAGTGACTCGAAGATCCTCGTAAACGGTGTCACCACAGGCCGGCGTCTATGTCGCCGGTGTGCACCACAAACAGTTTTTCAGCATTGGACTCCACAGACAGACTGCTCAAGCAAGCCAATGCTTCTGTGGACCCAATGGAGCAAGATCCTCGTCCTTCTGTGCCCTGTAGTAGCAACTCTTCACAGGCTGTCACTTGGCAGCTGCCGAGGTGACACCGCTACATCTCTTCATTATTGTGACTTTCTTCCAATGGAACGTTCGTGGCCTTCGATTCCACAAAGAGGATCTATGGCTGCTTTTAGCATCGCAGCGTCTCCTTGTACTCTGCCTTCAGGAAACGAAATTGTGCCCTCACGACCAGTTTGAGCTTCTAAATTTCTTCCCAGTTCGTTTTGACCTTTCCCCTGAGGTCAGCATTCCATCTCATGGGGGCGTCATGCTGCTCATACATGACATTCATAGTCAACCCATCTCCGTGACAACCCATCTTCAAGCTGTTGCAGTTTGCCCTTTCTTTCCCCGCCTGATTTCATTATAAACAGATGTGTGGAAAGTGTTGCCGCATTCTTCGGGATTGCAAAAAAGCTAGCTGGATTTCATTCACTAGTTCTTCTAACAGTTCCACCCCTTCCTCTGTCGTGAGGGTCAACCTCCGACGGCTCTCTGGACCAAGATCCATTCGCCAGTTTCCAGCCTGATAGTAGCAGTGTTATCGTGGACCCTAATGACATATCCAACACCTTTGGCCACAATTATGTGGAAGTTTCGAGCTCTCCCACTATCACCCTACCTTCCTCCATCGGAAGTGAGCGGATGATGCTCGGGCGATACTTCTCTTCTCAGAATTGTGAGTGCTGCAATGCCACCTATACTATGAGGAGCTAGATCATCCTCTTAGTTCATCCCGATCCTCCACCCCAGGGCCAGACACTGTCCACATTCAGATGTTGCAGCATCTTTCTCATGTCGGCAAGCACTTTCTGCTAAACACACAGAACTGCTTGTGGGCAGAGGGCACATTTCCCGGATTTTGGAGTGAAGCCACCGTCATACCCATACCTAAGCCCAGTAAGGACAAAAACCTTCCTTCTTAGTTACCGCCCCTTCTCACTCAACAGCTACGTTTGCCCGGCCGGTATGGTGGCTCGAGTTGCGCAATTTACTAACGAATGCACAGTGTGGATTTTGAGGGCAGTGTTCTGCATTTGACCATCTCGTTACTTTGTCCACCCATGTCCTGAAGGGTTTTCTGTGGAAATCCCAGACTGTGGCAGTGTTTTTCGATTTGGAGAAGGCATAAGACACCTGCTGGAGAACTGGTATCCTCCATACTCTTTACACGTGTTGATTCTGTGGCTGCCTGCCCTGTTTCCTTCAGGAATTTTTAAAAGACGGAGTTTCCAAGGTACGTGTGGGTTCTGCCTTGTCGGACACCTTTATCCAGGAAAATGGTGTGCCTCAGGGTTCCGTCCTGAGCTTCGTCGTTGCTATCACAATTAATCCTATAATAGCCTGTCTCCCGCCGGGCATCTCTGGCTACCTTTTTGTTGACAATTTTGCCATATATTGCAATTTTCCACAGACCTGTCTCACTGAGCGGGGTCTTCAGCGATGTCTTGATCATCTCTGCTCCTGGAGCATCGACAGTGGCTTTAGTTTTTCCACTGGTAAAACTGTCTGTAAGAATGTCTGGCGGTACAAATGGTTTCTGCCACCGTCTTTACATCTTGGGCCTGTTGCCCTTCTGTTCATTGAAACTACGAAATTCCTAGGTCTCATGCTAGACAGGAAACACTCTTGGTCCTCCCATGTGTCTTACCTTGCAGCCCACTGTAAGTGGTTCCTCAGTGTCCTACATGTCCTCAATGGTACTTCCTGTGGTGCCGTTCGAACCACCCTTCCCCATTTGTATCGGTCCTTTGTCCATTTGAAACTAGACTATGGGTGCTTTGTTTATGCGTCTGCATGCCCATCCCTCTTAAGCTGTCTCATCACTATCCACCATCGTGGTATCCGTTTGCCCACTGACACCTTTTACACTAGCCCAGTTGAGAGACTGTATGCTGAAGCTGCTGAACTACCACGGTCCTACTGTACACTAGCCCAGTTGAGAGACTGTATGCTGAAGCTGCTGAACTACCACGGTCCTACTGCTGTAACTTTCTCCTCTGCATGTATGCAGCCGTTTGTATGCCATGCATGACTACCCATCCTATGCCGCCTCCTTCAATGATTCCCTTGATCACTGATATGGGACGCGTACCTCTTCTGTTACCTTCTGGATTTCGCTTTTGGCTCTTGCTCTGGCAGCTTAACTTCACGCTCCCTGCAACTTTCCTGGTGGGTGTGAACTCTTCACCACCTTGGCTTCGTGTAGAGTCCCGTGTTAACATTGGCCTTCATTTGCTTCCGAAGGACACTACCTCAGCCTCGGTCTATCTCATTCAATTTCGTGACCTTCCCATGGAACTTCGCGATAGTACCTTTCTGTACACTCATTTCTCTTGGACTGTTAGTGGGGTTGGGTTGCCTTCGTCATTGGCACCCATGTCTTTCGATATCGGCTTCCGGCATGCCGCTAACTACTTACATCAGAGCTCTTTGCCCTCTATCAGGCCATGAAGTACATCCTGTGACACAGCCTTTTCAATTGTGTCTTCTGCTCACTCAGTCAGTGCCCTTCAAAGCCTAGGTGCACTGACACCACACATCCCTTAGTGCAGTGGGTATAGGAAAACTGTCACTTGCTCAGTCTTGGTGGAACCACTGTTATGTGTATGTGGGTTTTTGGTCATGTCAGTCTGCCACGAAACGAGGCTGCTGATGCTGCTGCCAAGGCTGCAGTTGTCGTACCTCAGCCCACTAGTTCCTATATTCCCTCTGATGATCTCTGTGTTGCTGTCTGTCAAGAAGTAGTGTCCCTTTGGCATCGCAAATGGTCCTCCCTTCACGGGAATAAGCTCAGGCTTATTAAGCCTCTCCCAGCAGCTTGGACAACATCCTCTTGGCCCTCCCACTGGGAGGAGGTCATTTTAACTAGGCTGCATACTGGGCACTGCCTTTTTAGCCATCATCATTTGATAACTGGTGCTACCCCACCACTTTGTAGAGTTTGCACCCTAGTTTTAACTGTCACACTTCCTGATGGAATGTCCATTCTTTTTTACCATTTATGTTTCTGGTTGGGTTTGCTGTCTGAGTTATTGGCCATGTTAACAAATGACGCGCGGGCTGGCAACAACATTTTACTTCTTATCCCCAAAGCAACATGGGGAAAGCCATTTAATTTTAGGCCTTCTTTTCTGTATGGTGTCTTATTCGCCCTTTCTCCACATCCCTGTTTTTAGCTGTCGTCTGTCACTTGGGACTGATATATAGTCGTTTTCTAGCTCCTCTATCTTCATGTTCTGTAGTTTTGACTTGGGCATGTATGATGCCGGTTGTTTTTTGCACCCCAAAGCAAAGCAGAACAGAACACTGTGCCGTGTATATTATGGGAGAAACTGTCCTCAGGCCATAGGCTGAAGTGTTGGCTGGCCTGAAACTGAGGCATAGATGCTTTAATCAAATGAATCAAATGAAACTATATTTTCCCAGAAACCTTCTCAAGTCTCAAACATCTATGATGTATATATGCCGACTGAAGTGTCGAATGAAAATTTGTACCAAGGCTGAATTTGAAGCCAGAGCTCTTGCTCAATAGACAGATGCACTAACCACTAGTCTGCCCTGGCACAATGACTCTGCATAACTGCTGTTAGAGTTTAGCTAGAATACCATGTGGGCTGAGGCATGAATGGGAATTTGGATTGAGGAGGGAGATGTTAGAGTAGTCCTTTTAGTTGTGCGAATCCCGGTCTGATACAAATTTTCATTTGATACTTCAGTCCGCATATTTGCGTCAAATCACCATCTTCTTAATTTCAAGAATATCTGAACTGTGTTTTCTTGTACATCATACACATTTTTTAAAATACCAATAAACTACTCAGTAGAGGAACTGGCTTGTACATGATTTGTATTTGGTGGGGTATAGATGCCCCAGAAAAGTCATAGTCTCTAGAAAACTTTGGTATGTGATATGTCAAAGCCATGTTTAAATTTTATGTTGAGAATTAGGTTGATATTTCATGTTTTTTATTGTCATGAGAATAAATTTTGTAGTACTCAATTGTTATAGTTTTCCTGCATTTGCCATCCTGATAAATTTAACTTTGAAAATCATAAGTTTGTATGAAAACGTGACCTAACTAGGTTCATGGAACATGTGTGCCCCACTAGACCGATTTTCAAAATCGGTCAGTATAAATAAAATTTTCGTTTGCTTGTAATGTCAGAAGAGTTTTCGTCATATTTTTCAAATATATGCAAAGTAAATTTTAACCATTAAAGGGCTAGTTACTTTCCAAGCTTTGGTAGGACACTGACTATAAAAGGCAACAATCTGGTTAAAAGTCCTGGTTTGAGACACAGCATTCATCTATCAACAATATATGGCTCTGAATGTGAGCAGGCAACACAGGCCTCAAATATACTTCCCATTAAGGTCAATAATTCATCACTGAGGAGTTTATTACTTTACCAAGCGATAGTAGAGGCTGCCCAGAGTTGGTGATTTACTTAATTTGTAGGCCTGACTGCAAGGCCACATTAAATTGATGAAATGATGTACTACAGTGGTTAAGATATTGGAGTCATTCAAGAGTAGTTGGGTTTTGGTAACCACTATCCATCCTTATTGGAGATTTTATAATTTTCCTAAATCACTGCAGGTGAATACCAGAGCAATAGTTTCAACAACACATCTAAGATGATTATTCCAAAATTAATGCCTCCCATTTATTTTCATGGAAAGCAAAACAGATACAAAAAATCCAGTGACACAGTAAATAGAAAAATATTTTAGATACAGGCTGTCCTTTTTCTGCAGTCACTACCATTCATTATGCACTTCTGTCAATCATGAATAAGGGATTGCTTGAATTTATCAAGTTTTCATAGGCTCAAAGAGCTAGAAGTCTGAAGGTTCTAAAGCAGCAGTGTATAGTGGATGTGGTAGGACAGTTGAGCCAAATTTGTCACAAAACTAGTCGACATGACATTATTGTGTTGCAAGGTGGACATTTGTCTCCTCCCCTCTCCTGGCTCATAACAGTTCTCTTAGACATCTGTCCCAGAAGACTGCAGGTGAACTGTTTCTTTGTTGGAGAATTTACGTGTTATCACTCTGTGATCTGTCCTTAAGAATCTTGCCCATAGTGGTGACATGATGTCTCACTTCTGGTGATAGTTAAAAAATTGGTTGCCTTGGGACATGGCAAGTTGTGTACTCCCCATCTGTTCTGTTATCCCCCTTAAGAGGTTTTTTCTGCTATCTTAGATACTTCCATTTTCATAACATGTACCAAGTACCTAAAAGTTGCATTAATTCAGCTTAACTTTATTATCCTCTACATTTGTTTGGATATCCTGGCTACAGTGATATAGTTGGTTTGCCAGAAAACCATATTAAGAAATATTCATTGCAAAATCCACACAGTTTATTAGGTGTGTTATAGTAAGGTAATGTGCTTGTTTTGTTGTAAGGGCGTTTATTATTGTAAAGTGTAATATCTGACTTTACAGCAACACATTTTATTTGTCTTGATTATCTTTTGTGTTAACTGAGTTTGAAGTTCAGAGAGGCTGGCACTTCAGATCTTTGGCACAACTATTGTAAGATTCCTAACTTGGTTTACATACTTCTGTTGACGGAATTTTTCTCCATGAGATAACATGCAGTAGTAATTATTGAACCAAAAATTAATAATTTCCAGTCGCAGTTTGCAGTCCATGTAAAGCATTTGAAATTACAGTTGAAAATCCAGGATGGAATGTAACAACATTATGAGAAGGAAAGTTGCCACGCTCCATATAGTGGAGATGCTGGGTTGCAGATAGGCATAACTACTGTGACTCGGCATCTCCGCTATAAGGTGAGTGGCAACATTTGAAATTCTAGCTGAATTGTAAAAGATTATGTAGTTGTGGAAATAACAATTTATTCTTACAACACTCTTTGTAAGACCCATCCCTACCATGAAATTGTTAGCCTGTGGCCAGATACAGTGTGAACAACATGTTTGCCAGTATGCATGGAAAAGGCTGGGTCTACGCAACATGTGTCTCTGTTGTACATTTACTAAAACTATGGAACTGAAGAATGAACCATGCCTAAGTAATATTTGTATTTGACAGCTTCATCTCAATAATTCATTCACGGTTCTTGATAATTAATTTTACTGTGGGCTTATATGTGATAACATTGTCTGTATTCACTTCTAACAAATACTTGTAATGGCATTGTTTGACTTTTATTGGCAGTGTTAATAAAGGATGGAGTATAACTGTGCACTTCAAACAAACATTAATAATACTATTCAAGTGAGAGAACAGTGTGGTATCTTGTTTAAACTGTATTAGTATTCTAGAGAGATTTATTTTATGATTTGTTGATCCATTATTTGCCACACTTGAACATTTCTGATTGATTACATTGGTGTTAGCATACTGCACTTGAGCTGTATTGTAGAACATCATTCAAGTGTAGCATGTGGCTACCAATTTATCTGTATTAAACTGAAGGTATGAGACACGAACTGACCATGAAAGAGAGTTCAATACGAAGTGCTGTTCAAGTGTTTGAACTTCGTTTTTATGTGGAATAAATTATTGACAATAGCGTACTTTCACCACCAGCTTTTCAGCCAGATGTCAGCAGTAGTGCTGGCTGCCAAGGACATCTGTGCAGGAAAGTCGAGTAGGCTACAACCTTCAGTGTCATACTGGTCCAGCAGGTCCTGACAGTTCCATTCAATGATTTTTAAATATTGTGTAAGAGTCCAAAGGCCTCTCATCTTTCACAAACTTTGTGATAACCAAAGTTATGTAATATATTGTCTAAGGCATTACAGAAGGAACTGAGGTGTTCACAAAATTTATTTTTTGTAATTCACCAATCATCGTGAATTAGTTTATCAAGACTGCACTTTTTGGGGGTGTGGCAACTGAGCAAGGTTTACTGGGGCGTGGATTTTCATACAGTCCCTTTTCACCACTAAAGCGCAATCCCCACCATCTCGCACTATTCACATCTACTGTATCGTCTCCATACACTTTCAGCTAGTGTCAATAGCACAATTTCTTCAGTAGTGAGGTATTTAATGATACATTCATGTATTATATGCATTTTGTCAGATGTGATTTTGGAATGCATCCTGGTTGCTGCAGCTGCTGCTGCTGCTGCTGTCGTCAGTTGAGGATAATAAAACCAACAGGACAAAAAGATAAAAAAATAGTCCTGTAACAACACAATCTGGCTCAGACTTTTGGTCAACACAAACAAGTAGGAGGAATTTGTTTTGGAATGACAATCTTAACATCCTCCACATTTTTTTCACTAAGAGTTAGTACTCCATGTCTAGAGACATAGAGCAGATTGCTAAAATCCATCTTAAAATTTTTGCTCATTGTGGTGTACTCAACTCTTTACTGGAAGGAGAAGTGGCACATAATGTTCCGCAGAGAGAGAGCGAGAGAGAAGAGACTGACTTTAAAGCATTTGAATCACTCCATGAAAAAAAAATCTCATTTGTTTAATAATGTGAAGTAGTGGCCTGGATCAGTTGGTCGGAATTGTCTTGGTGCACAGGATTTAAGACGTTAGGAGAAAGTTAAATCATAATTGTATTTTATTAAACTGATCTTTTGGTTTTATAATACTTTTGCCAGCTATGATAAAAAGCAGAACTGCAATGTTGTTACATTGGTGCTTGCTATTTCGCTACCTTTATCTGGACAATTTCATATGTTGGTTCGCCATTATTTCAGTCATAAGTTAAAGCTTTTGTCTTTTGTCTTTTGTCTTTTGTATTGTCCTCACAGATCTCTCCCCCCCCCCCCCCCCCCTCGCCTTCCAAATTAGTCAACTTTCTGTACGTAATTTTAAACACACAATTCACAGAGGCATTTAAGAAGTCATACTACTTATAATCATTACGTGACTGCAGCAAGTAGTAATTTTAGTGTGGTACAATGGGAAGTATCCTCTGGTACGTGTGCCTGTTGATCGTGAGGTATGGATACAGATGTTGTTTTTGGAAATTGATTTCTTGTTTGTAATATAACAAATTCATTAGTGCTTTGAACTGTTTTCATACTGAAGTTATTGTGAGATGCTGTAGGCAGTACTGCTTGGCCTTTTCATAGTGCTTCTCACACCTATGACATTACAGAAACCAAATGTCTCATTAATCAATAGTGTGTATAGCTTGCCTTCTGGTTGGGTGTGAAACTATAAAGGTTCATGCTTCAATCCCTTGTATGTTCTGTGAATTTGTTTAAAGACTTCTGAATACAGAATGGTAGTTGGAGCTAGGCACAGGAGACATTAAATTTCAGAAATTGTTAAGGAGTTAAACATGAAGAGACCTACAGTGTCAAGAGTGTGCAGAGAATACCAAATTTTAGGCATTGTCTCTCACTACAGACAGCCCAGTGGCAGACTGCCTTCACTTAATGACAGAGCACTGGCATTAGCGTAGGTGTTGTCAATGCTAACAGGCAAGCAACACTGTGTGAAATAACCAAAGAAATCAGTATGGGACATGACATATGTATCCGCTAGGACAGTGTGGCAAAATTCAGCATTAAAGTGCCATGGCAGCAGAAGACCAATGAGAGTGCTTTCACTTGCAGCACGACATCACCTTCAGCACCTCCCCTGCCCTTGTGACCATATCACTTGGATTGTGTATGACTGGAAAACATGGCCTGGTCAGATGATTTCCAATGTTGGTAAGAGCTAATGGTAGGGCTAGTGTAGTGCAGACCCACAAAGCCATGGACCCAAGTTGTCAGCAAGGCACTGTTAAAGGTGGTGGTGGCTCCATAATGTGAGCTGTATTTACATGAAATAGACTGGGTCCTGAGTCATTTACTGGAAATGGTTATATTCAGCTGCTTGGAGACCATTTGCAGCCATTAATATTTCCAAACAACAATGGAATTTATGGACAACTGTGCGCTATACTATGTCACTGGGCCACAATTGTTTGCGATTGGTTTGATGAACATTCTCAACAGTTTGCACGAATATTTTGCCATCCAGATTGCCTGACATGAATCCCACCAAACATTTATGGGGCATAATTGAGAGGTCAGTTTGTGTGACATCCTGCGCTGGCAACACGTTCAGTTATGGGGGGGCTATAGAGGCAGCATGGCCCAGTATTTCTGCAGCGGACTTCCGATGACTTGTTGAATCTATGTGATGACGAGTTGCTGCATTAAGGTGGTCCAACATGATATTAATAGGTATCCCATGACTTTACTCACCTCAGTATACAACTTCTTGACATCGTTGCATCACATGATGTACAAAAATGTGTTGTACTTTGCTGGAATTTTAGAAATGTCCACTCTTATTCAGTGCATGAATATTACATTTTAGTTGAAAAGGGGAGGGCATGCACAGTAATATTTGAGGAAGTGTGCTCTTTTGAGTGCATTTTGCGAGTGTAAAGTTCGCAAGAGTTGCAGAAGTAATTAGCTTAAAAATTTTGTTTGCACCATTTAAAGATACAACCATTTTGTACTTAGAGGTGGATTTTTGTCACTTTCAGAGTAGTCATTTGTTTCTTTGTGATGGTGGATGTAGGTTGCCACAATCATCCTAGTTGTGATGTGTATGAGCAAGACAAAGTTGTTGCCTTTAACAACAGTTATATTTTTATGCACATACATCTACATAAAGTGCTAATATCATGTTTTTAATGTAGTTGCTTTTATGTCATTAGATGCTGCAGGCTCACTTTCACAAGTTTTTGTGTGCTTAAGTGAGATACTCGTCATGATATAATTAGTTACATGAAAACGTGCTTCATTTATGGAGTTACGAAAAGTCATGTTGATCAGTGCACATGCTTGCTTTGAGGCCAAAAAAGAACAGGGCACAAGCAATTCCACATCAGCCAGCAAAGAGAACTTCTGAATGTCTTGGTATTAATGAAAGTGAATTTTCAGAGCACAGAGAGAAACTTCATGTCTTTTTATCATCAGAAAAGTGTTCCCTATTTCTTTTGTACAGAATCTGAGTTAATAGATTTTCACTTGCAGTTAAAATATATGGTACCTTTCACTGTTAATTTGCGAGATGCTTGTATATAAAGCATTCATTCATAGTACCCTGTTTTATTGCCCTTTATTTGCAACAACTGAACTTGGCAGTGCTGTATTGCAGTGCTCACACAAAGTTGCCATCCTTCACTGGTGAATAGGTGCTTTATCACATATTGCAACAATAGCAGGGTACTGACGTGACAGCTCGTTCCACCACAGTGTCACATGGATTTTAGCTACTAACGCAACTGCTTAATAAGCTATTTAGCTGACGATCCTGGGGAGCATTCAGTAGTAATGACATACAGTGTAACCAATAAAAGTTATAGCTCTACACCTGTGCTTTGTCCACCAAGTAATGACAACAGTTGACTTCCTCTGCCATAGCAGTACAATGGTAAGCTCAGTCGCAGCATCTTGACCTTCACATTATAACAGTGGAAATGACTAATCAGAAAATAATTAAAATCTGCTTGCAAATAGAAAATGACTGTATTTTTAAACTCTGCAAAAGAAATTTTTCACATGATTATGGTATGGTTCTATGACTCAACAAAGTTGACACTCTACAAAAATTCATTGAAAAAGCATGATTTCTTTTACATATTATCGCATGTCACCCCCCCTTTTTTAACTAACATGTAATGTTCACATACCATAAAAAAGTGACATTTCCGGCAAGGGTCGACACACACAAGTTAGTCACGCTGTGTAACCAGAATATAGGCTGTCAGGGGTCGTTCAGTACGAAATGGATTATAGTTTTTGAGTGACTCGTGATACGTAGCTTTCATTTATATAAATTTATTCATTTGTTCACATTTACTTCTATGTATTATTACAGAACTCGCTTATTATTTTAGGTCAATTGGGACAAGGAACTGGAAGAGGAAGCAGAACGGCAGAGGAAGCGTAAGAAGGAAGCAAAGCAGCAGCAGACCCGAAAATCAACAGGATCATTAACAGAAGTAACAGTGCCTCAGTTACTCCCAAAACCTAAAGGATCAACTAGCCCCAAACCTGGTCGGCAAAATCCTGAGGCTGCCAAGCAGCAGAAGCAAACCACACAGGATCTCCTTGGTCTTGGTAAACAAATTACAAATTAATTTCCTAATTAACAATATCAATGACACTAATCCCAAAGTCAATGCAAGTGCTGTCAGATGTTTCATTGCATACATATCTTGTATGTCTGCTGCACATAAAAAAGTAGTTCGGGAATTTGGCAGTTACATAGAATAAATTTTAATAATCAAAACTGTGGTTACATCTAATAAGACCAGCGGTGGCTGTTATGTGTTAATATGCTACAGTGCAATGTAAATGTCACACTGAAATTATTTAATTTTGCTTTGTATATGAACATGAAATTGCACCAAGATTGCACCATTTCTCTTTGGATGCAAGCCAAAAACGACACAATTTCTCTTAAAATGCTCGCTTATATTCAAATGAAACAGATTAAAATGTGTTCTCTAGCAGTCTCACTGTAATAATTGGAAAGAAGAGTAAACTGCGGAAGTAGTCAGCTGTGCTGTGATCAACTTAGAGAAGTGACACAGCAGTCTGTTTCCCACTGCACATGCTCTGATGTTATGTCACTAATAGTGCAACATTGCTCACAGCACCAGGTCAGTGTTCTTCCTTGAAACTGTGTGCCACATTGTGTAGTCATACAGTGCAAGGGATTTATAAAGTGCTACTGTTGTGATGGCACCATGGCCGAATTGTCTCAACTGGTAATTTGCCAACCTGGCTTTGATTTAAATTCCTGCTGTCACCATTTTTTTCACATTGTTAAACTATTAATTAGTAAATTTAAATATTTTTTACACAGTTAAAATTGTATTAAAATCGTTCTGATTACTACCCTTGCAAGTCAAAAGGCTACATGGTGCTAAAACAAGTGACTTTACAGGGAAATGTAGTATGAAGGAGCTTCCTGTACAGAGACTGCTAAAGAGGCCCTTTTCTAGTAGATCTTTATAGAAGAAATTGAGATTTAAAGAGTCAGATAGATGTATTTCAAATGTAAATCTAACAGCAGAGGGGATTAGGACAATGCTCACAAATTCGGCATAAGTAATGCTGAAAATATTGAAACACCTACAAAATATTTTGATAAGGTTTTTAATTTCCCAGAACCAGTACACAAGCTTAGATATTCACACACTCACGAAAATGTGGAATAATATTTACCCCTAACTATCGAAGAAATTGAAGAAATTATTAAAACTTAACGCTCTACCAAAAATAAAAAATGAGCTGAAGTTAATCTTAGAGACTCCTTGAAAAATATAAACTCCCAGGAGATTGGAAGGTGGTCTTTATACATAACCTATATGAGAAAGGCAATAAAAAGGATGTTACTAACTGCAGAGGAATTTCTTTGCAACCAGTAGCATGTAACGTATTCTCAAAGATTATACGAGGGCTATTCAGAAAGTAGGGAATGTTTCCATTTGATACTGCTAGTCGCGCGCCAATCACGTAATTTCGGTATGTGCGTGCTGGACAGCTCAGTTGGCATCCATCTGTGACAGCGGGAATGTGTCTGCGCGTTGTGACTTATGATCTTGGTGCTAAAGTTGATGAAACGATTTGTGAAAATCATCGCTTCACAATAATGGAGCTTTTGCCTTATTTTCCACAAGTTTCATGGACTTTGTTACTTGAAATTGTCACTCAGAAGCTAGGCTACTACAAATTTTGTGCACAATGGTGCCCAAAATGCCTATGGAGAACCATAAAGTACAGCAAATGGGGGCAACGTTGACATTACTGGAGGCCTACCACAAACATGGTGATTCATTACTGGATCAAATCATAACCAGTGGTGACTCGGTGAAACATGTCAATTGGGAGACAAAATTACATTCCATGGAGTGGGGGCACACAAGGTCCCCCCAGAAACCAAGAAAATGTTTGCAAACCTTGTCAGCAAGGAAGCAGATGGTGACTGTTTTGGGATAGGCAAGGTGTGCTTCTTATTAATTTTCTCAAACGTGGAGCAACCATAAATTCTGCCTGGTACTGTCAGCCTTAGAAGAGCAGTTCAAAACAAACTCTGAGGAAAGCTGACGTCCAAAATTTTGTTTTTGCACAACAGTGCCCCACCTCACATGGCAAACGGCACTAAAGAACTCCTTAATTCATTCAAATGGGAAATTTTTCCCTCATCTGCCCTACAGCCCCGATCTTGCACCAAGCGATTTCCATTTGTTTCCCAAGATGAAGAACTGGCTTGCAATGCAGCACTTCGATGACGAGGCGGAACTCCAGGTTGGTGTGACTAACTGGATGAAGTCTGAGGTGGCAGAATTTTACGGCTAAGGTCTTTCAAAGCTTGTCCACCACTATAAGTTCCTCAATGTGTTTGGTGACTGTGTGGGAAACTAGTACATTAGTCACCCTTTCAGATGTATATACACCACTGGCCATTAAAATTGCTACACCAAGAAGAAATGCAGATGATAAACATGTATTCATTGGACAAATGTATTATACTACAACTGACTTGTGACTACATTTTCATGCAGTTTGGGTGCATAGATCGTGAGTAATCAGTACCCAGAATAACCACCTCTGGCCGTAATAACGGCCTTGATACGGCTGGGCATTGATTCAAATAGGGCTTGGATGGCATGTACAGGTACAGCTGCCAATGCAGCTTCAACACGATACCACAGTTCATCAAGAGTAGTGACTGGCGTATTGTGACGAGCCAGTTGCTTGGCCACCATTGACCAGACGTTTTCAGTTGGTGAGAGATCTGGAGAATGTGCTGGCCAGGGCAGCAGTCGAACATTTTCTGTATCCAGAAAGGCCCGTACAGGACCTGCAACATGCGGCCGTGCATTATCCCGCTGAAATGTAGGGTTTCGCAGGGATCGAATGAAGGGTAGAGCCACGGGTCGTAACACATGTGAAATGTAACGTCCACTGTTCAAAGTGCCGTCAGTGCGAACAAGAGGTTACAGAGGCGTGTAACCAATGGCACCCCATACATCACGCCGGGTGATATGCCAGTATGGCGATGATGAACGCATGCTTCCAATATGCGTTCACCGCGATGTCGCCAAACACGTATGCGACCATCATGATGCTGTAAACAAAACCTGGATTCATCCGAAAAAATTAAGTTTTGCCATTCGTGCACCCAGGTTTGTCGTTGAGTACACAATCACAGGCGCTCTTGTCTGTGATGCAGCATCAAGGCTAACCGCATCCGTGGTTTCTGAGCTGATAGTCCATGCTGCTGCAAACGTCTTCAAACTGTTCGTGCAGATGGTTGTCATTTTGCAAATGTCCCCATCTGTTGACACAGGGATAGAGACGTGGCTGCAGGATCCGTTACAGCCATGCGGATAAGATGCCTATCATCTCGACTACTAGTGATAAGAGGGCGTTGGGATCCAGCACGGCGTTCCGTATTACCCTCCTGAACCCACAGATTCCATATTCTGCTAATAGTCATTGGATCGCGAGCAGCAATGTAGCGATACTATAAACCACAATCACGATAGGCTACAATCCGACCTTTATCAAAGTCGGAAACGTGATGGTATGCATTTCTCCTCCTTACACGAGGCATCACGACGACGTTTCACCAGGCGACTCTGGTTAACTGCTGTTTGTGTATGAGAAATCTGTTGGAAACTGTCCTCATGTCAGCACATTGTAGGTGTCGCCACTGGCGCCAACCTTTTGTGAATGCTCTGAAAAGCTTATCATTTGCATATCACAGCATCTTCTTCCTGTTGGTTAAATTTCGCGTCTGTAGCACGTCATCTTCGTGGTGTAGCAATTTTAATGGCCAGTAGTGTAATAAAACATATTTCTTGTACTTCGTTTTTTAATGCCAAAATGTTCCCTACTTTCTGAGTAGCCCTCGCACTAATTAGAGAAGAAACAACACTGGAAAGCAATTTATGTGAATACCAAGATGGTTTGAAGAAGGCAGAGCATGTTCTGAAAAAATATTTAATAGAAGTCAATCCAATCATTTGCCTCAGATTACTGAAATCAAAAGGTCTGATTTTTTTTTTCTTTTTTTGTGTAGGATATTGTGCAAGCATATAGTGTGAGGTATTTTTAAAGCTCTGCTGTTGTGGCTGCTCTGCGGGTGAGTGGTGTCAAATCCAGCCAGGCAGCTCACCATCCTGGGTTTGGCTCCCACTGATCCTATTTTTTTCTTTTTCTCCCCTCACTGTATTAAACTGTAATGATGAAATTTAAATATATGTGAGCAGTTCAATTTATATATGTAAAATTAATATATTCAGTTTAGTTAAGATCACTACCCTTGTAAGTCGGAAGGCTGTAGGCCACCATATTGTAGCACATTGGTATAACTTTGCACAAGTTTCCATTCGATAAGACAGTTATAGTGTTTAAAATGTGGTGAGGTATAACTGAAAGGGGGAAAAACTGCAAACTGTGAGTATGTATGGGAAAATGGCTCAAATGTATGACAGACAGATTAGAGTTGCAATGATATTATTACAGTAAGGGAAATAGTTTTAATATTAATATTTTTAAAGCCTTTTCCTTGCCTGGACATGGTCGTATTAGTCAACTTTTGGTGTGATTAAGTAGGAAAGGCAAAATTTTCACATGTTAACAACAGCATTTATCTTATTGTAATTTTGTAGCTGTCGTCCTCACCATGCTCCCATTTGCTTTGTAATTCTATCTGATAACTATTCTAGCAATTGTGTTTTCTGTTGGTGATTTGCACTAATTCATAGATGGACATTTCAGTAATGACCTAATTTTATTGCTTTGTATTGACATGCTTTCAGTAGTTGTGTATTATCTTCTTCTTTAGTAACCAGCGTTTAGTGAGGAGTAGAGACAGGATATTTAAATTTGTTGTAGGTTCTCTTTGTAGTTCTTCTCAAATTGAAAAAGCAAATTCTTCAATTCATGAATTTGCAAATGATGTTGTGCAAACTCCACTGGAAGTTTGTGGATTGTATTATTAATGTTAACATTTTAAGTTACAGTTATTGGTCAGTGGATACTGTGGGTTGGAATATTAACAATAGAAGGAAAAGGAGTGGTTGCTACTCACCATAAAGTTGACACATTGAGCTACAGATAGGCACAACGAAAAGACTGTTAAACAATATAGCTGTTGGTCAAAACCTTCTACAAAAAAGGAACACACACACACACACACACACACACACCCTCGTAGGGTGACCAGATGCAATTGTTTAAAAATGGGGACAAACAGCTTCAAAAAGGAGGACAAAGGAAGAAAAAAGAGGACACATCAAACGGCTGCGGATACCACTCGTCAGCTTTGGACAAGTCGCATGACTGCCGGAATTACCGGTAAAACTAGTAGTTAATAGTTACTAATGGTCAGGTGGTGGTTAACTGAGCAATATAAAAAAATTAAAGACATTGATTGTGGTGACAGTGTGGTGTCAATTGTTTTGTTATATCAACAACACGGAATTGTTTACAAAGCGAAAAACATAAGACTACTCACCTCCCTTCATTCAATGCACCGCTACCAACTTCTACAATTCAAATAGCAGCTGATGACATGTAAACTACACTTTAACCTTCCAAATATAGATAAACTGAATGACTATGAAACAATGAAATAAAACCATGGCAGTTAATCTGTCGAGTTATTTCTTACCTTTATTGGCCACTAAGACATACGTTCCAGCTGGACATATCTTACATTCCGCTTCAAATTTATTTCTCCCTTTCTTAAAGCTGGACATTTGCAGGAAAGGACATCAAAAAATGTACACTTTCATTTAGGCATAGCCAAACATTTTACGTAACTCACTCGGTTAAAAATTACACTCACAAATCACACGTGTACTACAGGAAGCCAAGCCAATACAAAGCGAAGATACGAAAAGAAAATTTTAAATAATTGATATTTGCATTCGCTTATTGGTAGATCAACAAAAACATCGACGGTCCTGGTGCCACCTACTAACACAGCCTTCGTGCGTGTTTATCACGAAGGCTGTGCCAATAATTAAATTATTTAAGAAAAGAGCAATAGAACGGGACGAATTGTAAATTTAACTGTATTACGCTCAACTTTGCAAAAAAGCCAGACACTTTAAAAATCCGCCCGGACCCCGGACAAAGGGCTAAAAAGTACACGTTCAGATTAATCCGAACGTCTGGTCACCCTACACACACGTACCAAGCATATCTCATGCACACATGCCTGTCTGCTCGGACTGGACTGAGCTGCCAGAGAAGGCAGTTGTGTGTGTGTGTGAGGTTGTTTGTTTGTGGGAATGAATCTCTCTCTCTCTCTCTCTCTCTCTCTCTCTCTCTCTCTCTCTCTCTCTCTGTGTCTGTCTGTGTGTCTGTCTGTGTGTGTGTGTGTGTGTGTGTGTGTGTGTGTGTGTCTGTGTGTGTGTGTCTGTGTGTGTCTGTCTGTCTCTGTCTCTGTCTCTGTGTGTGTGTGTGTGTGTGTGTGTGTGTGTGTGTGTGTGTGTGTGTGTGTGTGTGTGTGTGTGGTGGTGGTGATGAAGAAGCTAAATGTGTAACAGTCTTTTGTTGTGCCTCTCAGCTACTTAACATGTCATCTTTATGGTTAGTAGAAAAAATTATCCTTCTTTTCTTATTGGTTATTAGTAAGTTATCACCAATAGTTGCGAAAAATGTCCAGTCTATCAAGGAAGTGCTTTCTCAAAGACTGAATAAAATTAACTGGCAGAAATGTAATTTTATTAAAGACTGTTCTAAAAGTTACTCATTATTTGGAGATTACTACCATTACTAGTGAAACTCCTTTAGTTGAGTACATATAATTTATCTATGATAACAAAATTTGTCATTATTAATCTGGCCAGCTTCATAATATTGATTTAAAACATAAATTGAATTTTATTGATAATAAATGTTGTTGAACTCTGTGACTGTTCCTTTAAAGGGTAACACTGAATACAATCTGTTATCCTTCACATTTGGAGGTGGTAGTTTTTTTTAAAAAAAAGAAAGAAAGAGAGAGAGAGACAGGGAGAATCCATTTTGATGTGATTGTGCAAACAGTTAAATGTTTCTGCATTACAGTTTAGATACTATATCTATTGGATGTGGAAACCTGAAACTGAACATTTGCTCATCTGAAGATGGGCATAAGTACACAACCAGGTACATTTTAAATAAACCACCTGCAGTTATGACTGGTAGCAAATTTTATTCAACATTACACACAAAAAGCTTTATAAAAATTTTCAATGTAATTCTACATTAATATTCCTGAGGCTGTTGGTACTTGCAACATAAACAGTTACAAAATTGTGGTAATGCTCACATTTTCTATATAATTCCTAAACTATACGTACCTCATAGATGTTGCTAAATGGCAAATGCTCCAATGATACAAAATAGTGATGTTTGAGGTGGAGAGAGAGTTTACAGTTAGTAAACTTGCACCTACACAACACTGTCAATTATAAATTTCCAGCAGCTTTGAAATGGCTTAAGTGTCTGATGTTTGGTAAGTTGGTGCAACATTGTATATGGCAGTGAGCAGTGGTCAGTGATCTTGAGTCAGCTGCTTATATTATGAAGATGATGAACACCCATGAGTGCACTGTGGACATTGCAAAAAGCAGAAAATATTTGCTGGGATTGCAGTGCTAAAGTTGTTTTAAAGTTGTGCCAGTATATGGAATACAGTTGTATAGACTGTTCTTTCCCTTACACATTGTGCAGCCATTTTGGATCATAATAATAAAAACATGGAAGTTTATAATGCCAAAGAAGTGCCAAAGATGTTAGTCATACTTACTGAACATTACTTGAAGACATAACAGGATATAATGAGTATTTCATACTCCTACAACCAAGGTACATACTAAGTTATCCATTGTTAAGAAAAGAGAGTTGTGTTGAAAGGTGAATATTTAGAGAAGGAACGAACATTACCACCCAATTTCATGGTCCAACATTTTTTGTTGTTGGGGTAATTAAAACAGAGTACCTCTCATGTGTTAGTTTACTTAATCATGACTTCCATTGTGGATACAGAACAGTTATTGTGAATATTGCATTATTCTTATTTCAGTGGTTATTGCGTTGTAATTGGTTCAGAGTTTATTTGCAATCGGGCATAGAAATTTGTATGTGTGGAACTTCTGTTGACTTACAGATTTTGTACAAGACTGTTAAACAGTTCTATCATTTTACTTCTGCTAGCCAATTTCTGCCTTTCAGTATTAAACTTTTCAGTAGTTTGTCTGTGTACCTATCAGGATCATGTCTATACCATCCCAGTGATACTGAACTTTGCTGCTACTGCTGCCAGGTCATCAGCAGTACTTGAGTACTTATTCATCCTATTCTCCCAACACTGACCTGTGGTAGTTGCACAACTAAATTGGCCTATGTGGCAGATAGGCCCCTCCTCTCTTGTGGTTCTTACTGCACCACCATTAACCTGGACTCCTGGATCTGACCGGAGCAGCAGTGTCTTCCTCTGGCATCTACCAACGACACAGCTGCCTTTAGGGAGAAGTCTCCCTTAAATCTACAGACCAATGACCCAACACCAGGCAGTGTGTGACAGAACCACAGATTGTTGGTCTTCTGCTCTTGTCTCCACAGCAAATAACCCCAAGCAAGAATGCCAACTATCTAAAGTATTTAAAGAGATAAAGAAGAAATCATGGGAGAAGATCACTCCAGTTACCTTGGAGGCACTGTATCCCCCTGTCGAATCGAAAACTGTCGATATTCTATCCCCATCACAGAGAGTGATAGTGGGCCATCACCTGTCACCCAGGCATCCTCACACTTTACGAGGATGCCCTTAATGTGATCATTTAATGGATCTGCAGCGGGTGTTACTTTCACCTGCCAGAACTACAGCTAATGTGCTCCTGTTGTTTTCCAAGAAATGCATTTCAGTGATGACCATTCTCCAGTCCTTGTAGTTTACTGTTCGTTCTATTGGAAACGGATGGGTCCTATCTGGAGGGATCTGTACATTAGTTTGCAAAGGTGTTGTCAGTGAGTGGGAAACCCTCCTTATCGTATCAGAAGGGATAGCAGTGAGTGTGAAATAGCCCAGTGATCACCATTTGCCGTCTATTTACCCCTCA
Organism: Schistocerca cancellata; assembly: GCF_023864275.1. Taxonomy (NCBI): domain Eukaryota; kingdom Metazoa; phylum Arthropoda; class Insecta; order Orthoptera; family Acrididae; genus Schistocerca; species Schistocerca cancellata. Next base: position 226,369,036 of record NC_064632.1, on the reverse strand, counting down.
CTGGGGTCTTTCTTGCAGCATATGGACAAAAATGTGGAAATGCCAAAAACACAATATAACCATGCCTCATATGGTGTAGAAAACATGCTGGCGTCCAGAACAGCATTCCAGTTGCCCAGGAATGGATAACTAAAACTCCAGTATGTTTTTTGACAGATTCTTGTGGCATTCTTCCTGCAAAATAGTGACAACTTCAGCTAATGATGATGGAGGTGGATAGTGATCATGCACTCATCTCCAAAGTAGACTACAAAGGTTCAATAATATTGAGATCTTGTGGCTGTGATGGTCAGGGTAGATGTGACAATTCATCTTCATGCTCACAAAACCAAACCAGGACAATGTGAGCATATGAACAGCACCCCTGTTGTCTCGGAACACAGCATCACTATTGGCGAGCAAACATTGTACCTTCGAATGGACCTGAACAGCTAAAATGATAATGTATAATAATCTTTGGATCTTTGGTAGGAATGTAATCATGGAGAGTAACCATGGAGCCCAGGGAATACTATGATATGGCTGCCCAAATGCCCACTGAACTCTGCCACATTTCACTTTATGGGCGTAAACTACTCCAGAAGTTTGAAATTTGAAAGGTGACTCATCTGACCAAATGACATTGTCCCATTGCTCCATAGTTGAGGTTTTGTGGCTTTGGCACTATGTTTTTCTGTTACGGACATTTCATCGTTGAAGAATGTGTGTAGAATTCCAGCATGCCCTGTAGTTCCTGTTTATGGAGCTCTGTTAATGTTGTTTTGGTGCTGGCCATATTTGCATGTTCGACATTCAGTTCTGCAGTAACTTCTACAGATGTTGGCATCTTATTTTTCATGACAATCATCTTCAATGACCATTTGTCATGATCACTCATTCTTTCGTCCAAATTGTGACTTACCTGATGATGATCTGTCGCTTTCTCTGCTTGCAGTATAAATCTTTAATACAGTGCCTCTTGAAACTTTAAACACTTCAGCTCCCTTGGTTACAGTAGCATTTCCATATGAGCACCAATAACTTGCCCACATTCAAATTTACTTAGCTCTGATATAGTGCACTCACAGTTACACACAACACTATTCTGACCACGAATGACACTTGCAACTTATTGATGATATTGCCCAGATCCTGTTCGTGGTCAAATGCAACAGCATAATCTGCAGGTTTGGCTAGCATCTGCATTTATGTTCACGCATGTACTTCTTGTGTTGTTTCCATATTTTTGTCTAACCCTTGTATCTTGAGACGGCCACTTAAATCCAATAACTTCAGTCCTCCCCTTTTCTCCTAATGGGAACTTCAGTACACACATACCTGTGGCGAAGTACCAAGCCATCTAGTAGGGACCTTCTGATTGAGCAACTTCTTTACAGTCCTAATTTGTATGTTCTCAGTGACGGTATCCCTACCCACTCCATTGTTTTCCATGGCACCTTACAGTATGTTTTCCCAGTCTTGTGGCTTTGCTACAATACAGTAATATTTGCAACAGTCGTCACTTTCTGGTGGTAGTGTCACTTCCATGTCACCACATGTGGCACCATTGCCACATTGGGCTATCTACAGGGGCAATTGGCAGTTACAGACCACTGCTGTCATTTTCATCCTCTCCCCATCAATCTGTGTTGATGACTTTATTGGAGACATATCACATGCAATCAGTGCTGCTGGAATTTCTATCTCTTCGTACTGCCCCCCTCCCCCCCTCCCATCCCTCCTCCAGCAGCCAGTACCATGGTGGACCAAAGACATTGCAATAGCTATTCAGGGCTGTTGGTGGACCCTGCCACATCTTATCATCCACAGGCTACCCTCTTTCACTTTTAAGTGGATGCATGCAAAGGCACACTACACAATTAAATGAGGTAAGAAGGAATGCTGGAGCACTGTGTCTCCTCTTTGGTAACTTACACCTGTTCATCACAGGTCTGGGCCAAGCTTCATAGTATACTGGATTCTTAAAGATCTAGAACTTGTCTGGTTCTACCACTTCATTGTGGTATTTCTACCAACACGTCAGTTCTTGCTGAACACCTTGCGACCCACGACCTACTTAGCAACATCAGGTGCTCCCTCTTCTTACGTAGCTAGGGTTTGAATGCATAAAAACAAATCGGACATTCACCTAACCTGTACTGTAGGAATGTTGTCTCTACAAATATCTTGAATTCGATATGTCAATATTAAAACAAAACAAAAAAATTATTGGCACTTGTTATATTGAAAAAAAGTATTGACATATCAACGAAAAAAATATCAATATACTGGCTTATAAAAATATCAGCTGCACATTGTAAATGTGTGCTGGTTTTAGAGCTGTATATTTAAGTACAGATTTTTTATTGGATATTCTGCATGTCAGCAAGTTAGCAGCGTGTTTATCCCCTTAGAGCAAGAATTGAAAGGAAAACAATGTGCATTCACACTTGGGGGGTAACCACTTTGCTAGCAATGGTAACTGCATGTAAGTGACACAATAAAATATGCCCAGAACACTTTGTCAACTTTGCTGTTTTTTTTTCAAGCACCAGCGACCTAGCAGCTGTAGTTAAATGTTGCGGTTTCTGTTGGTAGCGCCAAGTGCTGATGCCGTCATCATTTTCCCCACACACATTCTTCCCCACGGCAAAGACCAATCTTATCATTTAGATTTTTGTTCAGTATTTTCAGCAGCTGTTCTTGGAGAATGCCGATGTGAAGAAACAGCACACTAGATGCATTGAAAATTGTTTATTAACGAAACTGGTGTGCCATTTCTTCACATCATAAATATCAGAAATCTTGTTATTCCATTCAAATTCCCCTCCCCCCAGTGCAGTCAGACTTGTCACCTTCACTTGCTTCAGAGTTGGAGAAAGATTGTACGTGATGAAAGCTCAAAAAAGTAGTAAGATTTCTTCACACAGGGAAAATAAAATTATGTTCTACAACATTCAAAAGAACCATTTTAAATATTTACCAGAAATTGTGAATAAATATGTTGTTGTTGTTGTTGTCTTCAGTCCTGAGACTGGTTTGATGCAGCTCTCCATGCTACTCTATCCTGTGCAAGCTGCATAATCTCCCAGTACCTACTGCCGCCTACATCCTTCTGAATCTACTTAGTGTATTCATCTCTTGGTCTCCCTCTACGATTTTTACCCTCCACGCTGCCCTCCAATACTAAATTGGTGATCCCTCGATGTCTCGGAACATGTCCTACCAACCGATCCCTTCTTCTAGTCAAGTTGTGCCACAAGCTCCTCTTCTCCCCAATTCTATTCAATACCTCCTCATTTGTTATGTGCTCTACCCATCTAATCTTCAGCATTCTTCTGTAGCACCACATTTCTAAAGCTTCTATTCTCTTCTTGTCTAAACTATTTATCACCCACGTTTCACTTCCATACATGGTTACACTCCATACAAATACTTTCATAAACAACTTCTTGACATTTAAATCTATATTCGATGTTAACAAATTTTTCTTCTTCAGAAACGCTTTCCTTGCCATTGCCAGTCTACATTTTATATGCTCTCTACTTCGACCATCATCAGTTATTTTGCTCCCCAAATAGCAAAACTCCTTTTCTACTTTAAGTATCTCATTTCCTAATCTAATTCCCTCAGAAATATACAAAATAAAAATATCAGTGCCTGGTATTGCCATATCGATATACCACTGAAAAAAATTTCAACAATATTTATCAATATTTTTTTGGAAAAAGTATTGATAGTGATATTTTGTCTACAGCCCTACTGGATCCCAAATAACCCTGAATTATGTGTTGAACCATTCACTGATGGGGACCTGCTTCCAGCTTTTGACTTGTCGCAGGGTATTGCCCGAGACACTGATTTGATTTCTAATTAGATGATTAAACATCTGAATGTGACTCTCAGGCTCCATCTACCCAGGGTCTTCTTTTATATTTCGAGGTTTCTCTTCATAGTGGAGAATTAATACTATCATCACAGTCCTTTTACCAGGCAAAACTACCAAGATCCATTAACAGTTACCAAACAGTTAGGTCGTGTCCTACATAAGCGGCAGAAGCGACTGACAGTGAGCAACGTCTGGATACACGACACTGTAGCAACAAGCAGCAGCATCGGGTGAAAAGCTCGGGTGTCCTGCATGCGAGTGATCCTCTTGTGCTACAAGGTGGGCTGCTTAGAGCCGACCAGCTGTTCATATAAAATGGTGCTCTAAACTGTAGAATACTGTAGCTGGAGAATGAGGCTACAAAATTAGCTTTAGTTAGGAAAATTAAGTGAAAAGGATGCTGTGCATGAAATTTACAAAGGGAGGAATCTTTAGGGAGAATTTCACAATTTATATCATCAACTACAAGGACAAATTTTCAAATACTCATGAATGAGCAGAGGAGCATTTGACTGTTTAATCAATAAATTAAAGACAAATGTTTTTTACATAATAAAGAACTTTTAACAGCCGATAGTTGCAGTACAATGACTGACTACCTTAAATACAAAGAACATGCACAATAAACAAGAGGTAACGGGGGTGTAACGGTAGTGTTCCCAGTTTTTTAGCTGTGACAGAGAGGTCCTGGGTTCGATCCCAGCCCTGTCCTATATTTTAACTGACTAACTACAGTTCTGTATATTAATTTTTATGTATACTGATTACATTGCATCACTAAGTACGTTTTTAACGTCTCGCCAAAGTACTTAATCTATAAGTGTATACACACCAATCCCAGTATCACTCACATTAAATTCCTAATAAATTACAATGGTGATGCAAATGTAATTCATCAGCAGTTAGTGTTAAGGCCAAGTGTTTCCGTTAATCTAAATAGTCTGTAAAAGTCAAGCACACAAAATTTTTGAAAAGAAAGTCAAATGTTTTGTGAAATGATTTGTCGTACAATATGAAATAAAAAATATTAGGGAAACATTTGATTTACGTCATTTTCTATTCTGGATGTCTAGGATTGTGCAAGGGCACAATCAAAGTTTCTTTGATCTATTTATTTCTTTAACACAAATCATTTCACAAAATATTTGACAGATTTCTTTAATTTCTTATTCAAGTTTTATTCAGAAAGAATTGTCTTACTGACTCCTTCTTTGCCTTCCTAACGTCCTCTGTTCTCGAAAATCCTAACTTTTTTACTTAATTTGAAGGAAGCCTTTTTGACATTTAAATACATCACCAGTGTATCTTTTTATGTGCAAAATGGCCAGGCCTTGAACAGATGAACTTTTTGACACTTCATTTATAGAGCTTGGCAGCAGCTTTTTGTGAAATATTTCAATTTTTCCTCAATTCATTAATTAAGCTTTAATTAATTACCCTGATTACTTTCAAGCAGTTAGATATTTTCATGTAAAATTAGATCTCATGCTGATCACTTTGATACCCCGTGTGCCTGTTTCTCTCACTTTGTTTGCCTATGACAATTCGGTCAAAACCTCATGGTGTAATTTATAGGGAGTCTTGTTTTCTCTCTGCTCACGTGTTTACAAAAATGAAATGAGTGTTACTAACATTATAAAATAGTCCTTTGTGCGTGCTGTAATTTCCAAAAAATGTTATTTCGATATTTTGAAATACTTGATTCCCGATGCACAGGAAAGGAATTGGATGCACCGCAAGCAACCTGTCCACAGATACAGCAACCAATATCTCAAGAATGAAGAGAGGTCATTAAAGTCTCGACTTTAAATACAATTTAAAAATATTGATCACATTTCATAAGCAATAATATATGGCCTTAAATCAACTATAGTGAAAGTCTACGCAATGTGATTTTACTTCAGCAAATTCTTAAATTTCATGCAGCCATGTGCTCTGTTCTGTGCAGCACAGTTACTATGATGAATAACGAAAATACATTCAGACCTTCATCGAGAAAAGATGTCAAGCTATAAGATGTGGAGGAATCAAATTTTTTCACTGAATAGTTTTCTTAAAATCAGATAAGTATTTCACAGCTGCCGTCACGTCCCCTTCACTACTTTGCCGAGAAGACACGTGGCTGTCACTCACAGTTACGTGTGCTGCAGCAACAATATTCAAACACATTTGAATTCAAATGCCACTAGTTGTAGCAGAGGATAGGCAGCACCACAGACGTCACCCATGTAGGACACTTCCGTAACCGTACCTGCGGTGGTGTTTCATCGTTTGAAGCTGTCGCACGCTGTCGGTCGCTTCTGTCGCTTACGTAGGATGAGACCTTAGCCTCATCAGCATACTCTAAAAATTACTTAAAATGATGGTGTTAAAACTACTTTACTGAGTTCTTGAATCACAGGGACTTTTGTCTCCATATTGCTTTTTCTAGGACAGACAGTCCACAACTGACCATTACATTAGGTTGTAAACAGCAACTTTACAGGCATTTTTCTAAAAGTCAACATCTAAGTGCACTCTTTTTACCTACATAAGATATACGACACTGATCAGCAGCATCCCAGTTTACTCTTCACTATCAGTGTCAGCGGGCTATATCCTCAGTCGTTGTGTCGGCTCCAAGGAGCTTCGTGTGGACCATTTCCCATGGGTTCCAGTTTTCTCCCATGAGAGCATAAGTTGTGCATTTTCATACATGGGGTGTTCATCCCCTTACACCATCCCTCTGGCAGCTTCCCAGCTTTCCCATTTGGAATGGGCTTCAAGACACAGTGCTTGCGCCTCCATCCAACCCCCACAAATAATGTGCTCCATGGTTAGTACCTAGACTAAATTAAGGATGGCAAGATCCTAAAGTTTTTTGGCTTCATGACTTACCAGTATGTGTTTCTCACTGTTCATTAGGAGTATCAGGAAGCTAATCGTATTTATACTAGTAGCTGTAAAACTGTGAACTGGATGGGCCAGCCAAAAACATTTGTTGCGAGGAGTGTGGAGTGTTTTTATGGCTGAGCTGATGGTCAGTGACAGAGCCTTTTATTTTATTAAACAGACTTCTCTTGACTGCGTTTTAATTTGTAATGACTCACTGAGCTGTCTCCAAGTTACTGATAAGTGTTCCCCATCCCACCCTGTGATATCTGCTAGTCATGACCTTCCCTCTGACGTCTTTTTTACTACCTGTTCAGTTTTATTCTTCCTTTAGGTCCCAAGTCATGTGGGTGTACCTGTGAATGAAATGGCAGATAGTTTTGCTCAAGAAGTGATTACTTGAACATTCACTTTCACAATCCCAGATGCAAACTTGAGGGTGCGGATAAGGCCTTTATTCACTTAGAAGATGGGAGATCATATGGTTGTGCACCGACCACTCTAATAAACTCTACTATGAAGGATGCAGATGCTCTTCTCGTCCACTCTGTGCTGCAGACTGGCTAGACCCATTTACTTTAATCTTTCAGGCATCAATGTTGCACTCAGTCCCAATTTTACCACTCTTGTGTGCTACCGCAATTCAGTCAGACCTCTGACTGATGTCAGTAACTGCAGATTGACTATCCAATGAAAGAGGAAACTGATGACCTTGCTGTTAAGTCCCTTAAGCCCCAATGAGCCCCCAACCTTCTAGCTGTCAAAGATATTGCTTTCTAGTAACAGATGGTCCACAGTTCGTTTGCCTCCAGTGCATGAGCACATGGCTTGATTAGTTATTCTGAAATGATGATAGTAAACCTACAGTGATGTGTCCACTTAGCATCGCTGTGAAGGTGAGATCCTTAATTATGTCGCCAGTCCCTAGCACACTGGTGCAAAATATTCTATTACTGCTATTGTCTGTCATTTAATGTGTTAAAATTGTCGAGAGCCTTTAAAATGACAGTACTCCACGTGATCATTTGTGCATACATTTCCCATTTTATATTTCATCAAGCTGGCTGGCATTTTGTTGATGAAAACTTTTACATTGATGACTTGTCTATTATTACGACACCCATCAGTTCTAGCTCATTTCAAAACATTTCTCCCATACAGTCACAATTTGTTTGACGCTTACCCACCTGTATTACTTGTCTTTGTTTCACTACGAACTGTTCAGACTGTTCAAAAATCGTCCAAAAGTGCGTAAATCTGCTGATACATGATTGGTGACTGTGCAAGGACCTCCATCAGTCCCCCCTCTTGAAGTTCCGTCTTGTTAGCCCCCCCACCCCTCCTGGCCCTCCTGGGGTGTAACCAGTCCTATGATGGGGAGGGGGGGGGGGATGATGATGACGACGACGATGACAGCTAATATTATTATTATTATTATTGTTATTGTTATTGTTAGTAGTAGTATCGACAGTGGAGATGATAATACAAGATATGTAATATCGTCTTCTGTAGACGACTTGTATAATCTTGGATCAAAGTCCCCAGTGAAGTTTGGTTGATTTTGATAATACATCTATTAATTTTTATAGATTTGTCTGTAGCATGTTGTATGTCATCATTAAACCTGAACTTAAAATTTTTCAAAGATATTTTAGTCATCTGTGTGCTCTAATTATTTATTATCCATGACAGTTGACTTTGTTTTTGTACTCATTCCATTTTCTTGTTCCTGAAAGGATTTCAGATTTCTTTTCATTGAAATTAATTTTGTCATTTTTACCCTGTTCTTTAATTTTTCACATTCCCATAATAGAAACTTACTTGGTGGTGGAGTCAGTATCCAGAACATCAGTCATTTGTACTGTGTAATTTAAGTGAAGCAAAGAGTTCCATTGTACATTCCAGAATCTTGGGCTGAAGCAGGAACCTTTGGAGTATACTCGGGTTATTTTCATTTCTATCTTGACTTTTTTGGCAGACAAAAATGCTGTTTATCTTCGTTTCCGTGGCATTATAATTCATTCATTTAAATTCAGCTGTACAACATATGAATTTCATTTCTTCTTTTTCTAATATTTTGGCTTTGTATCTTCCATACGTCTTCAGAATAAACTCTGAAGATGCATGGAACATCAGAGGTACAGCAGACTCAATACACCCACTAAATCGAGTATGGAAGAGAACTGTGTCAATACCAGTTTTCTGTGGTTCAAAATGATGGAACAAGTGGTGCAGCTTCAGTCAGCTTACTCTCAAGATGGCTGGATAATACATGGCTGAAATATTAGAAAAAAAGAAGGAAAAAAAGTTTGAGTGGCTACACTCGCAAAATTTAATGGGTTAAAAATGCTGCACATTAATAAAACTAACTTGCTTCTACATCTACACTCTGCATACCACTGTGAGGTGCATGGCAGAGGGTACATTTCATTGTACTCGCTATTAGGGTTTCTTCTTCTTCCATTCACATATGGAGAGGACAGGAAGAATTATTGTTTGACTGCCTCTGTGCATGTAGTACTTATTCTGATCTTATTCTCATGATCCATATGTGAGTGATACATGTGGGTTGTAGTATATTTCTAGAGTCATCATTTAAAGCTCATTCTTGAAACTTTAATAGACTCAGGGTGTATACGACCCGGGACAACCGGGAAAAACCCGGGAATTCTTTCATCCGGGAGAAAACCGGGAAAAACCCGGGAATTTTTCGGAATTCCGGGAATTTTTCATTTTTTTAGCTTTCAGTTACATTTTTGTAGTTTTGACTGCAGAATTGATACTCTAGCAAAGAATGTTATTGTATCCTGCTACTGGAGAATGATACTGTAGCAATAAAATATAAACGAGAGGGAAAAAAATAAAACTGTAGTGGCAAAGGAAATGTGCATTTTACGACAACAAAACACCGTGCACGCACAAGCGTCTACAGATAGCAAAAATATGTTAAAGGCCGTAGGGCGCAGACTGTAATTCTTCGTAACAATAAACTGCTTGCTATGAGCATGACGTCATAACTGTTCACATTAGGTTCTTTTGATCAGTTGCCAGCGGTCTGTTGCGCATGCGCGTTTGACTCGCGTATAAGCAGTACCTTCTCTCGCTTCCCGCTTCTTGAAGTTTGGCTGTTAGCTGCATCGGTAGTAGCAGCAAGCAGCCAGATGCAAAGGAGAAAAATTTGTCTCGCTCGCCCTAGCTGCCAGATTCGCGCTTGCACAGAGTTGTCTGAGTTGTAGTGGGGAGGGGGTTAGTCTCCACGTGACCCGTGTTTACGTTAAGTGATTCCACTGCTTCTCTTCGTGTACAGCTCCCACGTCAAATGAAAACAAAACGGATTTCTGTGGCTGGGAGCTATCAAGTGAATTAAAATGCATTCACATAATTACAGAGGGCAAAAATATATTATTAATTTCAGTTTCTGATTTTATTTTCTTTCCAAGTTAGTAGCAGTCAAGCATTAATTGCCTTGCAGAAGAATGAAGTTATTTTTGCTAGTTTGCTAAAGAAATTCCGCTGAGGCAATCATTTTATTTGAAACGAAGTGTTTCATTTAACAATTTTGGGTACTTCCAACTGTTCGGTGAATTTCAAGTGCACGTTATCATCTTCTGCCATGTATGGCATTATGCCATAATAAAGAACCAAACATGAGATCGTAGAGTACTGGTACTCCAAGAAAATTTACATCCCAAAAACCACACTGAAAAGCTTAATATCAGATGGGACCTACTTCATTGTGAATCTGGAAAAAACCAATGTGCACTTCAAGCCGAATTATGCATTTTAGTATGATTCACGAAATTTTGATGCCTTTTGGAGTATCCTCTGATGCCCTGTTTCTTTTATGGTGTAGTGTAAGCTCTCTTAGTGCTTTATACACACGAACATGCGGGCTTCCTACACCACTGCAGTTGCACACACACAATAATTTGTTTTTGGCGCTCTCTGGCAACTGGTAAATCGAACCTATAACTAACAGTATTGCGAACGGTGGTTAGAGAAGCGTTACTTTCAAAGTAAATTTCTTTTTATGCAAGATGAATTATGTTACGTGTGTGAAAGTGGGATGGATATCTAAATCACAGAGCGTTCGAAACTGAACAGTTTGGGGACCAGCCACTTCAAGAATTTCAAGCAGAGGCATTTATGTCACAATTTTAAATTTACTGGTACATTTGTGTGATGTATCTTAAAGTATATCACACCAAAAAAAGACCAATATTACACGTGAAAGCTTAACTTTTCTTGTAGATATACGGTACTGTGTACATTAATGTAAACCGTTAACTTTTCCTCTTTTGTGTTCGCGCTATGTAACCAGTAATCTTGCTAGTGGCTGACTATAACACGTGCCCTATGCTCTGAATAGCTGCTGTCATCGGCTGGCGAGATCTCGTGGCTCGAGATATGACTCGCTTACAAAAGGACATCACAACCTCGGTTGCATCGCTCCGGAAACTAACAAGCTGTGTTTGGTGCAATTCGAATTTATACTTTCGTAATATGAAAATATGCAGCGTATATGTTGCTGCAAATCAAAGGTCTTTCCAAAACTTCTCTGCTCCGGCTTTTCTTTTTTTTCCGGGAAGTTCTACGCGATTATATAAAACGTTAACCATTCAAAGGATTGATAAGTTTTACAGTTCCGAGGGAACATTTTCTGTGCTAAGTGACAGTAGGTCGCCCGGGAAAAAGCATATTTTTTAAACGAGATATCCGGGAGAAATCCGGGAATAATCCGGGAATTTTTTTTCCTTGTCCCTGTATACACCCTGTAGACTTTCTCAGATAGTTTACTTCTATCTTCGTGTGTCTTCTAGTTCAGTCCCTTCGGTATCTCTCTGATACTCACCCACAGATTAAACAAACCCGTAACCATTTTTGCAGCCCTTCTCTGTATATGTTCAAAATCTCCTGTTCGTCCTGTTTGATACGGGTCCCATACACTTGAGGAATATCCTAGAACTGGTAGCACGAATGATTTGTAAGCAATCTCCTGTGTAGACTGATTGCACTTTCCCAGTATTCTCGCAATAAACCGAACTCTACTACCTGCTTTACCCATGACTGAACCTTTGTGATTGTTCAATTTCACATCCCTACAAAGTGTTACACCCAGGTATTTGTAAGAGTTGCCAGATTCCAACAGTGGTTCATTGATGTTACAGTCATAGGATACTAAGTGTTTTTGTTTTGTGAACTGCACAATTCTATATTTCTGAACATTTAAAGCAAGCTGCCAATCTCTGCAGTACTTTGAAATTGTATCAAGACCTGACTGAATATTTATGCAGTATCTTTCAGACAGTACTTCATCATATTCAATTGCATCATCTGCAAAAGACTGAGGTGACTGTTGTCTGCAAGGTCACTAATATACGACAAAAACACCAAGGGTGCAAATACAAGCTGGGGGGGAGGGGGGGGGGCACTTGAAGTTACTTCTATCTTCATCCAGTATAACATTCTGCATCCTTGCTACCAAAAAGCCTTCAGTCTAGTCACAAATTTCATGTTGTACCCCATCTGATCATACTTTCCACAATAAGCAAGCTATCTGGAAATGAAGAAATATTGCATCTACATGACTGCCTCAGTCATGTATGTCACATGAGAAAAGTGCAAGTTGAGTTTCACACGATGGATATTTTCAGAATCCATGCTGCTTGGTACTGAGGAGGTCAGTCGGCTCTAGATACCTCATTATGTTTGAGCTCAGAATATGTTCTTAGATCCTACAACAAATTAATGTCAAGGATATCAGATGGTAGTTTTGTGGGTCACTTCTACTACCCTTCTTGTAGACAGGTGTGACCTGTACTTTTTTTCCAAGATCTTGGCACCCAGTCCTAGACTTATGCCGTACGTTTGAACTGCCGATGTTTAATAGACCCCTACCATTTTGCATTTGCCTCCTCTTGACACCGGACAAAACAGGGTTCCCCCGAAACAGCTGAAGTGAGTCCCACTGCTCAAGTTTGTTTCAGTGAAAGACAGCACCTCAAACTTGTTGGTTAGGGGGGACTGGTACAACACTCAGTCTTCCCTGGTAGGGTTTTAAAGTGCGTCTTCCAGAACAATGTACAAATTATGATGCAAGTTCTATGGCATTTTAATGGCACTAGAGAGGGTTCACAGACATCACCGTAAGAGTTTTCTTGTCTGTTCCGACTCTTAGTGCGCTGCAAGTGCTTCACCAAGTGTATCTGTTAGACCCACTGATTCAGCTCATCCATGACTGCTTACAGTGGCTCCAACGCCATGGCAAGGAGGTGATCTTTTGCTGCGTACTTGGTCATGTTGGGATACAGGGTAACAACTTGGCTGATAAAGCTGCCAAGGAAGCATGTTGGGATAGTAGTGCCCATCAGTGTCCTATCCCATTGCATGCCACTATCTCATTTTCTGACAGATGCATCATGCGTCAGTGGGAAACTGAATGGTTGCAGGTGTCGGACAACAAACTGCGGTCGCTCAAACAGACCACAAAAGCTTGGCGGACTTTGTGTCAGCCTCGCCGCTGGAAGGTTGTTTTGCTTACCAGACTGCGCATCAGGCATAGCCGTTTCACACAGGGCCTCCTGCTCCGAGGGTAGGATCTACCTTTCTGTGAAGTTTGTGGCGTGCCGCTTTCAGTTCGGCCTATTGTGGCTACGTGTGTCCTGTGTACTGACATTAGGAAAGCCCTTAGTCTCACTGGAGATCTGCCCACCATCCTCGCAGATACGAGTGTTAACAGAGTGGTGAAATTTTGTGAACTATGAGGTCTCATCCCTAAACTGGCGGGGAAGGGTGGCAGACTTAATACATTATAAACTGCTCTGCATGTGGGGACAGCCTTCGTCCCCACCCATGAGATTTCATGTTGACTTTTTGTCAGGGCACTAATGACCATGATGTCGAGCACCCCCTCAACCCTATTAATAATAATAATAATAATAATAATAATAATAATAATAATAATAATAATAATAACCCCCGTGGAGGCCCGGGAAAAGAATAGGCCTCCGGTATGTTCTGCCAGTCGTAAAAGGCGACGAAAAGAACAAACCACTAGAAGGGCTAACCCCCCTTTTAGTGTGATTACTTGGTTCAGGACAGAACTAAAGAAGCCTCGGACAAGCACCGTCATGGACGGGGACGACGCTTGAACCCTATGCCTGCCCACAATGGTAACGACACTGCTAGCCAACTGCAAAATGATTTAAATCCAAATAGAGGTGTTTTGCAGGATATGCTTCCTGCAACCACCCTAGAAGGAAAACAAAGACAGAGGATGAGATGGTCAGATGAAGTTAATAGACACCTCATGTTCTGTTATTACCAAGCAACAAACCTAGGAACCAACACAACTGGATACAGATCACAGGTATACACAACATTTATTACCAGATACCCAGAATTAAAATTTTTAACAGAACAATGACTAGCTGATCAGATCCGTGCAATAATCAAAAATAACAGGATACCCCAGTCAGAATTAGAAAACATCAAACAACAAGTACATCAAATACTAGAACAAAATAATGTGCAATCAGAAGAAGAAGAAAATACAGTAATGGACTCAAACATCCCAGAGCAAACAAACAAAGAACAACACGCATCAATTAAACAATCAGAGGAAAACGAAATCTTAAGACAGCCACCAGAACAAGCACAAATAGAACACGAAGTGACACACATGTTAGATATAGAAGAAAAATTTCAGCTGACATATATAGAATACAAAGACACAAATACAGACATTAGACCATTCTTGCATAGACCACCAAATAACCCACAAGTCGAAACAACAATAACAACTATCAACACAATCATACACAACAAAATAAATGAAAATACAAATATGGAAGAGTTAAAACTACTGGTTTATGTAGGAGCACTCACTACACTAAATATACACACTAGGCAGAGATCAGAACCAACCAACACACAGAAGAAACCCACAAAACCAGCATGGCAACACAGGCTACAGATCAGAATAGAAAAACTGAGAAAAGACATTGGACAGCTAACACAATTTATAAGAAATGAAATATCAGACAAAAAACGAAAAAGGTTAGGTAAAATCTCACAACAAGAAGCAATAGAGCAATTAAATGAAAAGAAGCAGAAATTACAAGCATTGGCCAAACAACTTAGAAGATACAAAAAAAGTGAAAATAGAAGGAAACAAAACCAAACATTCAACACAAACCAAAAGAGATTTTACCAAACAATGGATAACACACACATTAAAATAGACAATCCACCAAACATAACAGATATGGAACACTTCTGGAGCAACATATGGTCAAACCCGGTACAACATAACAGGCATGCACGGTGGATACAAGCAGAAACAGTCATACAAGATGATACCACAAATGCCTGAAGTGATAATTTTGCAACATGAAGTCACTCGAGCAATTAATTCTACGCACAATTGGAAAGCCCCCTGGAAATGATAAAATAGCAAATTTCTGGCTAAAGTAGTTCACCTCAACACATTCACATCTAACTAAATTATTTAACAGTTACATTGCAGAACCATACACATTCCCTGATACACTTACACATGGAATAACCTATCTGAAACCTAAAGATCAAGCAGACACAGCAAACCTAGCTAAATATCACCCCATAACATGCCTACCAACAATCTACAAAATATTAACTTCAGTCATTACACAGAAATTAATGACACATACAACACAGAACAAAATTATAAATGAAGAACAGAAAGGCTGCTGCAAAGGAGCATGATGATGTAAAGAGCAACTGATAATAGATACAGAGGTGACGTATCAAGCTAAAACTAAACAAAGGTCGCTACACTACGCATATATGGATTACCAAAAAGCTTTTGATAGTGTACCCCACTCATGGTTACTACAGATATTGGAAATATACAAAGTAGATCCTAAATTGATACAGTTCCTAAACATAGTTATGAAAAACTGGAAAACCACACTTAATATCCAAACAAACTCTAATATCACATCACAGCCAATACAGATTAAGCGTGGAATATACCAAGGAGACTCATTAAGTCCTTTCTGGTTCTGCCTTGCTTTGAACCCACTATCCAACATGCTAAATACAAAAAATAGGAATAGATAATACAAATATTAAAGAAGAACTAAAAGAAAAATATAGACAAAGACTAACAAAAATACTGAAAACAGAATTGACAGCAAGAAACAAGACAAAAGCTATAAATACTTATGCTATACCAGTATTGACCTACTCATTTGGAGTAGTGAAATGGAGTGACACAGACCTAGAAGCACTCAATACACTTACACGATCACAATGCCACAAATATAGAATACATCACATACATTCAGCAACAGAAAGATTCACATTAAGCAGAAAGGAAGGTGGAAGGGGATTTATAGATATAAAAAACCTACATTATGGACAGGTAGACAATTTAAGAAAATTCTTTCTAGAACGAGCAGAAACTAGCAAAATACACAAAGCAATCACTCATATAAATACATCAGCTACACCATTGCAATTTCATAACCACTTCTACAACCCTTTAGATCACATAACATCAACAGATACAAAGAAAGTAAATTGGAAAAAGAAAACACTACACGGCAAGCACCCGTATCATCTAACACAGCCACACATAGATCAAGACGCATCCAACACATGGCTAAGAAACGGCAATATATACAGTGAGACGGAAGGATTCATGATCGCAATACAGGATCAAACAATAAACACCAGATATTACAGCAAGCATATTATTAAAGATCCCAATACCACAACAGATAAATGCAGACTTTGCAAACAACAAATAGAAACAGTAGATCACATCACAAGCGGTTGTACAATACTAGCAAATACAGAATACCCCAGAAGACATGACAATGTAGCAAAAATAATACATCAACAACTTGCCATAAAACATAAACTAATAAAACAACACGTTCCCACATACAAGTACACACCACAAAATATACTGGAGAATGATGAATACAAATTATACTGGAACAGAACGATTATAACAGATAAAACAACACCACATAACAAACCTGACATCATACTCACCAATAAAAAGAAGAAATTAACACAACTAATAGAAATATCCATACCCAATACAACAAATATACAGAAGAAAACAGGAGAAAAAAATTGAAAAATACATCCAACTGGCTGAGAAAGTCAAGGACATGTGGCATCAGGATAAAGTCGACATTATCCCAATTATACTATCAACTACAGGAGTCATACCTCACAATATTCACCAGTACATCAATGCAATACAGCTACATCCAAACATATATATACAACTACAAAAATCTGTAATTATTGATACATGTTCAATTACCCGAAAGTTCCTAAATGCAATATAACATATACCATACAGTTACAAGGAAGTCACGCTTGACCGAGGTCCGCGTCACGTTCCATTTTTAACCAGACTTAAGTCTGAGAAAAAAAAGTTAATAATAATAATATCCTGTATACTTTCTGCAGAGGTGAGGTTGCGCAGGAGAGAATAGTACTTAAAGTACCTCTGGTACTGGCATTATTGGTACACCTTCTCAGGAGAGCTCTTCCAACACACACATTTGCAGCAACTGCCAATCGTTTGACAGTAGTCAGGGTGATTTCCGGCTGCTTATGTCAACCAACTCATTCCATGTTTGAGAACAGCATTCAGTGGTGCTGCATTTTGGCTGGTGCAATGTATTACAAAGCAGTGTGAACAAATTACTTTAAATTAAACCTGCTGATTATCTTTAATCTGTTGAGCTAAATAGTTGCTAACCCTGTACAATTTGAAGCAAATACACAAAACGAGATTCCTATTAAGGAAACACAAAAACCTGTGGCAAAAATTAGTAGTTTCCTGAAAGCTTTAAAGGTTAATTATAGTTGCCAGCAAACTCGAAAACAGAATAAATTTACAATAAATGCAAATAGTTTGCAGTGCTGCTTCTTTTTAAGGGAAAACTAGGTGTAACACAATATGTTAATTAGAAAACCTGCTACAGTAACTAAATCACAAAAACAGATATACTAAAAATTGCCCATAGATTATGCAAAGAGCAATAGTAGCTTATCAGAATGGTATGAGAGCAATATAGCGCCTAGAAAATATTAGGCTACGAAGTCGTGTCCAAGCCTCTTTTGACATTGGCCTCTCGAGATTAATATTCCTTACTGTCATTTCTTGTTAACAATATTAGCTCATTCCCAAGAATAAGCAGCTTTCACTCAGTTAATACGCACCAGAAATCAAACCCACATTTGGGTCGGACTTCCTTAACTCTTGTGCAGAAAGGTGTGCAGTATACTGCTGCGCCCACTTTCAATAAGCTACCACAATAATTCAAAAATTTTAGCAGTAATCCATGTGCTTTCAAATCAAAACTGAATAGTTTCCTTATGGGTCATTCCTATTCTGTCGAGGAGTTCCTTGAAAAATAAAGCTGATTCTTGTTTTATTGTTGACTGTGTTTATTTAAACTTATGGATTGTCTTTTTTGGATTCATAAAGGTTTTATTGTAATTATTTCTATTTTAAAATTTCATATACTGACATGTTCCATGACCTTGGAGATTTGCTCCTCAATTTGGTCCTTTGGAACTTGACATGTAAATAACGCCTCTTTGGAATTGTATAGCATAGTATTTTGGTTATTTCTTTTGATTGTCTTGTAACTTTTATCTGGCTTTTGCCACCACAAGAATTAGTGCTCTTCTTGTTCTTGAGTTTTGAAATTAGTGCACGTCAAGGTGGTGTTTTAGTTAAATAAAGTGTGTTCAAACTTGATTGTTTGTTCTTTCTTGCTGACCGCTGGACACTACAGTGTCATTGCCATCCATCTTGTGTTGAAAAAAGTAGATGCTTCCTTAGTGCCCACACACACTCTTTCTCACTTTCGGTAGAGTGGTTCTTCCATCAAAGATCAAAGCAGGTTATGAAGTTATCACAGTCAGACCATAGATTCCAAACCCGATGCACTGCCACCAGTGTCAGCATTATAACCACACTCGAGAGTCCTATTGACACTATAAAAAATGTGTATCCTGTGGTAGGAAAGCTCACTAAGGTGATTGTCTGCCGCCTCCTCCTCCTCCATGCTGCACAAACCGCAATAGTGACCATGCTGCCTTCTCCCGCGATTGTCGAATGTGTCTCAATGAGTGGGGTGTTGAGGAGATCCGGGTAGAGGCAAAAGTGCCTTACCCAGTCTCTCGCAAGTTGTTGGATAGTTGCAAACTTGCATTCTACCATCTGGCACCTACAGTACTGATTTTGTTACATCTCACTCACCCACTATTTTTCTGCACTGGACTCCACAGGCCAACAGCAGAAGTATGAAGAATGTTAATGCTCCTATAGACATCATGGATCAGGATCCTCCTGCCCTGTGCCCCATAGCAGCAGGTCGTTGACAGCTGGCATTCGGAAGCTGCTGAAGTGACACCCCCAAACCCATTCATTTGCTCCTTGTTGTGACTCTCCTCCAGTGCAATGTTCGCAGCCTTCTGTCCAACAAAGAGCATAGCATATGGCTGCTCTTAGAACTTCAGCATACACTTGTTCTCTGCGTCCTCAGGACCACTTCAAGCTCTCGCATTTCTTCCCGGTCTGTTTTGACCTCTCTATAATAGCCTCTCTCTTGTTGGGCATCTCCGGCTCCCTTTTGTTAACGATTTTGCCATCTATTTCAGTTCTCCACAGACTTGTCTCATTGAGCGGCATCTTCAGTGATGTCTTTACTAACGGAACATCGACAGTGGCTTTTGTTTCTCCACTGACAAAACCAATGTATGAATTTCTGGCGGCCTGTTGCTCTTCTGTTCATTAAAATTACAAAATTCCTGCGGCTCGTGCTCGATAGAAAACTTTTTTGGTCCTCCCATGTGTCTTACCTGGAAGCCTGCTGTATGTGGTCCCTCAATGTCCTGTGTGTCCTCACTGATATCTCCTGGAGAGAAGATCGTAGTGTCGTCCTCCATTTGTACCAGTCCCTTGTCCGTTCGAAACTAGACACACCTATTACACTAACCCAGTTGAGACTCTGTATGCAGGAGGAGCTGAACTACCTCCATCCTACCTCCGTGACTTTTTCCTCAGCAGATATGTATGCCATTTTTCTGCCATGTGTGGCCAACAATCCTATGCTGCCTTCTTTGAGGACTCCTTTCATCCTTGCGTCCCTCTTCTGTGTTACCCCCTGGATTTGGCTTTCGGCTCTTGCTCTGGCAGCTTACCTTCACGCTACCTGCAACTTTCCTGGTGGGTGTGAAATCTTCACCTTCGTGCAGTGGTCCATGTTCACCTTGGCCTTCATTCGCTTCATAAGGACACTACTCCAGCCTCGCTATATTGCCTTCAGTTTCATGACCTTCACATGGAACTTTGCGATAGTACATTTCCATATGCTGATGATGGCTCTTGGGCTGACAGTGGTGTCAGCTCTGCCTTCACCATTGGCGCTGACGTTTATCGGAATCGCTTCTGGAACACTGCTTATTATTTACCGCAGAGCTCTTCACCTTGTATCAGGCCGCGCAGTACATCCAGCAACACTTTGTTCACATTTCACTCAACTTTTGACTGTCTGCCATTTCCTGACGGAATGCCATTTTTTAACTGCCTATGTTTGCGTTTGTTTGCTGTCAGAGTTATTGGCCGTTTTAGCGAATGACGCACTGGCTATCAACCCAGTTTTACTTTTTATTCATCATGGCATCATAGCAAGACCATTCAATTTTTAGTTCATGACTTCCATTTCTCTATAGTGTATTTTAAAGAGATTTCTCCATCTCCCTGTTTTTAGCTGTCTTCTGTTCCATCAAAGGGGATTGATGTGTAGTCGTTTTTAACTCCTCTCTCCATCTTGTGTTCTACAGTTTTGACGTGGGCATGTATGGCCCTAGTTGTCTTGTGCCCTAAAACAAAGCAAAACAACCTAAGGATGGCCAAAACAATAACTGTAAATACCCTAAAACTACAGTAGTAAAAAAACACACTGAAGCATGGCAACTCTGCAACTCGTACATCATTAGGGGGAAAAAAAAGAGGAAGACGCAGAATGGAGCTGATTTGGATACACACAGCCTGAAGTTGTGTGTCGGGTGATTTTTGCAGGGTGCGAGGTGAAAAGAGTTAATTTGCAGACAAGAATAGAGACAAGACATACTGTTCTTTCATAACCACAAGTGCCGGAATGACACTAGGAAAGATAAGGCGGTGAAATGATGTCAGCCACTGGTGTGCTGGTTAGGACTGCACCAGTACAGGAGTGACATCTACAAGAGGAGAATATAAGCACCGCTCCTGCCAGCCTCGGCCGCTCATTATTGGGACTGTATTTGCAGAGTATTAGCACTGCCTAGCAGAGAGTGCTACGATAGCAGTTAGTAGTGATCCACAAATTGTGTGTCAAACTTGGAAAGGATTCTGATTTATGTTGCATGTTGCCCATCGCTTGCAACACCATTGTTGTTTCAAAGTTAAGTATTGTCAATCTGCTTTATTAAAATAAAACTACTAATGTTACTTGCTTGAATTGTTGCATAGCATTCCGAGAATGCAGCATCCTATAGGCATCCTATACAAGACAAATGGGCAGGACCACACACAAACTATGCAGTGCTCTCTATGCAGGATAGATATGTTTTATCAGACAGTGGGTCAATGCATCACTGATGTTACTGTGACCACAACAAACCATGTTGCAGTATGCAGGCACACTCTCCATTCAGAGCAAAACCCTTGCGCAATTGTTCCTGTGTTTTCTTGCACACTTAACAAATTAAAGTGCATTTTTGTAATTATAACTTGATCATTGAAAGTGCATATAGAATATATGTTTACACATTTTTTGCATACACAGCCAAAAAAATAGGATGTGTTGCTACTCTCAACCACCTTGCTGCTCTGGAATCAATCCAGTTGCAATATCGCTTTCTAATCTTGAAAGTAGGATCAAACTGAGGCGCTTCAGTCCAGAGGATTTCTGTTTCAATTAATGGGTGTGGCTAGTCCTTCAGAGGATTTATTGAGCAACATTAATCTGGCAACCATATTTCATTCAATTAATGCAGGTGCAGTTTCTGCCATGAATAATTAACTAACCTCAGGCAGAGGGATATCATCACAAATCTTCAACATGGGAAGCTATGTTGCTGCTGAGAGTTGTGTGCATGCAGCATATTCTCTTCGGCCATGGGCAGTGAGTAAAACCATTGCAATTGGTTGTAATATCCAAATTCAGTTCTGCATTTGCAACAATATCAATATCGATAACACCACCACTACCACTGAAATGTTGAGATCGAGGAGCAGGCAGCGGTAGTTGCCAGACCAAGAAAATATTTATTCCAAAAACACAATTATTTTATTTTCTTAAGCCAGTACTTAAAACAGAATCAAATCGCATCAACAAAATGCCAAGATGCTTACGACAAGATAAACTTCATGCCAAATGGGCACCTAAAAAATGTACGTAAACTGGAGCTCAGGTAGCACAAGGAGCAGGCCTCTGTCACCAGAACAGGATGCGCAGTCTGCTTACCTTACTAAGTAAGTTCATTCGGTGACTGGCCATACTATAACATTCCAAAGAAATTTGTTAAAGCAAAAAAGTCTTATGCCCTGGTATACATAAAAGCAGGTAATTTCGTAAGTATTTGAACTCTTAAAAGTCAGAATTGTGAATGCATTAAAATTAGAGATATTAGCAAGGCTGTTACCTAAAAAAATACAAAGCAGAAATTAATGAAAATAAAAAGGGCATCAAAATTAGGAAAATCAAGAAGTGGGGTTAATAAAATTAAAAAGGTTATTAGCCTTCAAAACACAGAGCAGAAATTAATAATGTTATGACTTAGTAAAATCCAGTGAAAAATTAATAAAATCAATAAGGTATTAATCTTCACAACACAGAGGCAGCATAAATGAAATCCAGTGCCAAAGGCTGTTACCATAAACAGAAACAAATGCGAAGACAGTGGCTCACAGTTTGATAACAGTATCCAAAAGAGTACTAAATCCTAGATCACACCACCATGCCATTACAGAAACTGAGGGGGGCCAGGAGGACAGACTTTCCTTCTCATCCTGTCTGGTAAGTCTCCCCTGACCCGGGGTTCCGGGTGACTTTTCTAAACTGCACCCCTTTCCCTAAACCTCTCCAGTCCTTTCCCTTCACCTCTCTTCCATCCCCTTCAACTCTTCCACCTTAAAGAGGAGTCACTGGCCCCAAAAGCTTATGAAAGTTTAATCCTTTTGTGTGTGCTCCCCTGACACCGCTTGGTGAGTAGATTTATGTAAATTATATTATCAATAGTTGTTATATTACAATTTTAAGTAATATACAAAGTGTTTAGCACAGCTGTTAAGGGGGGGGGGGGGGAGGGGAGAGAGAGAGAGAGAGAGAGAGAGAGAGAGAGAGAGAGAGAGAGAGAGAGAGAGAGAGTGTGTGTGTGTGTACACCTAAAAAAATTGAAAATTACATGGCAGTGTTTGGTCTGAAATTCTTTCCTGGTGCGATATGGACATCAAAAAACTTAAGTCCTCTCTTGCCTTTAGTATGAGGGTAATTCCAAAAGTAAGTTCTCCTATTTTTTTAAGTACATAGACCTGTTTATTTCTACAATAGTTTACATCATTTTACAGCTTGAACATTTAGCTAGTTTTCGACATAATCACCATTTCTGTCGATGCATTTTTGTAGACGCTGTGGCAGTTTCATGTCATACCAGTTTACTGCCATGCTGTTTAAAATGTTACGCACATCTTCTTTCACCTCACAATTAACATTGACAGGTACTGTGAGACTAAAAAAACTCAAATGGGCAATTCAGAACTGGAGAAGAGGAATGTTGAGCAAGGGCGTACACATTCTCCATGACAACGCTCGCCCACACATCACTCGGCAAACCATTGCTCTCCTGCAACAGTTTCAGTGGAACATAATCACCCACCCATGCTATAGTCCTGACTTGGCACCCAGTGACTATCACCTGTTCCCTAGGTTAAAAGAACATTTGGCCGGAAAGCGATTCAGCTCAGACGACGAGGTGAAAGAAGAGGTTCAGCATGGCTGCGAGATGGTATGACATTGCCATACAAAAACTGCCACAGCATCTACAAAAATGCATCGACAGAAATGGTGATTATGTCGAAAAATAGCTAAATGTTCAAGCTGTGAACTGATGTAAACCATTATAGAAATAGATAGGTCTATGTACTTATAAAAAAAAAATAGGAGCCCTTACTTCTGGGGTCACCCTTGTACATTCTTTGGAGGCACATAAAGAAACTGGTGTATGAAAACCTCGTTCAGTGCCAAGGAACTTGCATCGTGGCAGCTGCTGGGGAAGTTTAGGACACTTCAGATATTTTGAAGAACATCAAATCTTACATCTGCCAGAGATGAGGCCTGCATTATGGTCTGGGGTCATACTTTCGAACACCTTCTTTGATGACAATCATCTGTTTCCTAAATGCCATTGGCTCAGGCCTCAGTAGACTCTAATGGGACTGAATGGCCGCTGTCTCTTCCTCGGCCTATAGGCATCACTGGATGTGGATATGAAGGGGCGTGTGGTCAGCACACACCCTCCCGGCTGTTGTCAAATTTCATGACCAGAGCTGCTACTTCTCAGACAAGAAGCTCATCAATTTGCCTCTGTTGGTGAGTGCACCCCGATAGCTAACAATCTCGGTAGACCGGACAATCATCCCTCCAAGTGCTAGCCAAGCCCAACAGCGCTTAACTTTGGTGATCTGGTGAAAACCAGTGTTACCATTGCAGCAAGGCCATTGGCTGTACAATGCAGTGGTGAGTGTAAATATTTTGTCAAATGTGTTAAAGAGAAAAACAAATTTGAAATCTTCTAAAATTGCCAAAGAACTGTTAATTGGTTCTAAACTATTTAAATCAATTTCTGGAAGATGTTCATGGGGTTTCTATTTTTTCCCCCCAGAAGCAGTTGTAACTACAGACAATTGTTAATGCTTTAGGATTATATCAGATGACTTTCCGAAAAAGCAGAAGCAGTGAGTTTTTGATAGGTACACACACACAGAAGAAAGAAAACTTGCTTCTTTAAGAGTTACCCTTCGACGAGCTAGTGTAAAATGCGTGTGCCCCCCCCCCCCCCCCCACACACACACACACACACACACACACACACACACACACACCTACCTTTGCCCTGAGATGGAGCCAGCTAAACAAATTGTCTTGCTGGCACCTTGTGGGGGCAGTGTGTGTGTGTGTGTGTGTGTGTGTGTGTGTGTGTGTGTGTGTGTGTGTGTGTGTGTGTGTTTTAGTTACTCTAGTACATCAAAGGATAACCCCAAAAACTAGCAAGTTTTCTTCCTTTCGTGTGTGCCTACCACGAATCCACTGTTTCTGTTTTTCGTTGAGTCTCCTGTAATAATACTCAATAAAGAGGTAACTTCGTAATAAATTTAATATTTAAGTCATCACAAATGACTAAGTATACCGTGTAACTTGGAACAGAAAAATTTTGCTAATTTTCAGATACATTGTTTAGCACCAAGGAGAAAAGCAATCATTACATTGTGTTTTTAAATGACTGTTAACAAATTGTTTCAGATACACCAGTTGGTGGTGCTCCTCCTGGTAGTACAGCAGAAGATGCTTTCACGGGCTTCCTGAGTGCACCAGCTCCACCAATAACAACAGTGGCGAGCAGCTCCACAGTTGATAACTCTGATGCATCAAAACCTGCAGGGTCACGGCAAGAGGGTGGTCGCTCAGCTGAAGAAGAGAGCTTCTTCAATCAGCCTGCTGCAGGAACACAGGAGAAACGACAACTCACGAAGGACTCTATTTTAGCACTCTATGGAACAGTTCCTTCTCAACAGTTTTCCATTCCTGGTGAGTTGATACTAGTCTTATGTTACATTACTTCTTCGGTTTTGCCATGTTTACTGGGTGTTGCGTATCAGCGTGTAGCTTGCTTAAGTCTGCGTAGGAAAAGATCCCCACACCCAGCATTGTGAAGACAGACAGGAAAAAGATGCCCTGTCATGAGTCTCCTGGTGTCTTTCTGAATCGTGCAGCTTTATTGGCCAATAAAAAGAATGAAAGAGGAGAGGAGGAAAGACTTGTTCAGTGATTAGACAGGACTCTTAGGTAACTGGAGAGGCAGTGGGACAGGAAAAAATAAAACAGTAGAAACAAATTATATGTGAAAATGTCATAACTGTCGAAGGAGTTGTCCAATCCGATACATCAAAACATTCCCTGAAATTTTCCAAGTAGGTAAAATACACTAGAAGAAATGCACTGTCAAATTTTAGCTGCTAAGGTATACTGAAAGTACACTGCTCTAAAATTAAAGCAGCAAACTATTTCCCTGTCCTGTCTCTAATTCATGATATAAGCATACAAACTGTCAACAAATGTCCTTAAGATCGTGTTCTGCATGTAAGATGGCATTCTGATCAATGGACGACACCAGCAATGACGTCAGGGCACCTATCAAACAGGGTGGTGTTTGCAGGGTAGTCCCACATTCACAGTCACTGTGTACACAGTCACAGTGGGTGAAGTATGGCATAGAGAAGACACCTACAGACTATCTGCTATGGTGGGTCATAGGAAGAAAGGAAGTAGGAGAGTCACAAACTGATGTAGCCTGATGGTTTAATGTGAATCATTTTGGTGTTTCTCAAATGAAGCGACAGTTTAGAGAGACCGAAACAGTATCCCAGAGACCAGGACAGGACCGACCACTTGTCACATCAGAAAGAGTGGACCATTATTTGGTTGTAAGGGCATGATGGTACCATCTTATTACTGCACTGCAACTAGCATCTGAGCTCGCAGCATCCCCTGGCCATGTTGTATCGAGGTAAACAGTGTAAAGAAGGCTTCAGCTGAATGGCCTTTATTGTTGGAGACCTGCTGTCTGTCTACCTCTGGCATGTCTTCACTGAAGGAACGTCTAGAGTGGAGCATTCATCATGCCGGACGGTCCACCAGTGGGCGCATGTTCTTTTTGGAGATGAGTCCTGATTTGGTCTGGGAGAGTGATTCTCGATGGATTCACATCTGGAGAGCACATGGAACACGATTTCTGGACCCAAACATTGTGACGAGAGACCAGTCCTAATGGTGTGGGCAGGGACTATGTTGACCATTTGAACAGCTCTTCATGAAATGGTACAGATGAGTTGGCGAGATTTAAGTGCTGTTAGGTACTGTGAGAAAATCTTGGGATTTCATGCGCGGTTGTTGCGAGGTGCTGTGGGCCCTGACTTAGTATTGATGGACTATAAAGCTCTACCTCTTAGAGCACGGGTGGTTGATGTTTTTTTGGAAACGGAAGATATTGCATGCTTGGCATGGCCTGCTTGCTCTCCCAATTTCAATCCCATAAAGCATGTCTGGGATGCATTAAGGAGACAGGTTGCATCACGTAAGCATCCACCAACTACTCTGACTTGTGAGCAGCTTTGCAGGAAGAACGGGCATTATTGCCTCAACATTAGATTGAAGACCTCATTCACAGCATGTCCCATCATAGTCAGGCCTGTTCGATGCCAGATTTGGTCACACCCTATACTGAGCACATTAACAAGTTGTCAGAATGTGTGTAATCCGTTAAGTTGGAAAAAATAAAGAACATTTTTGTCTACCATTGTGCATATTGCATTTGAATGCATTCTGTATTTTTCATATTGTTTGTTCTTTAGTATCACCTGGTTATGCTGTTTGGTGACAAAATAATCACAGTTTTGCAATTTTCCATTTGTTACTCTAATTTTGGACACCAATGTATTTAAAAAAAAAAACTGTTACATAAAGAACCACTTATAACAGCGACATATACAACCCATCGTGCCAACAAATAAGCAGACACAGCAGGAACAAGGGGATGTAGAGCCAAGTCCAGAGCGCACACATGACAATTTTAAGCACTTAAACCATACCATAAATGTTCTCATGTCATTAGCTTTTTGAATAACTTAAACCACTGCAGATTCAATTGTTACATTAGTGACTAGCTGAGAAAAAAATCAAGGCAGTGCATTATCTTGCATTACAGAGGACCTCCATCAATTGGGACTTTAACTTACTGACAAGAAATATTTTATAACACTTCCTGTAGTGCAGTTCTTACGATAATTTTTGAATAATATACATTTTTCTGACAGTGAAACAGTTCCGTGTTCGTTCCCTGTAGTCATCACAAAAATGCTAAATGTCTATTGGATGACAAACAAACCTTTTCCTTACACCATGCATACCTGACAAAAGAAACAATATATGTAGGCACTTCACAATAAGTACTTGATTTATTTAGACTGAACTAGAATGGAGTAAGAAATGTTCATGGTCTTTGTTCAGCAGATTCTGCTGTTTACGCGACATAGTTGATCAAATTTGTAAAATGTAGTAATGCAAACTGACAATGTAGAGACCCACAGAACTTTTGTTAATCTCTCCAACCAAGAATCAGATGATGGCACTGTGGCAGTACTGAGTAAAGGCCTTAACTTTTCTCCAGCACCACGTCTGTCGATACTGGATGTTGTTAGAGGAATAAAGCAGTGCATTAGGCATCTCGTATGACACAGCTGAGGACATGAGACTAACTGCTAGCTGTATTCTAACGAAAAATAAGGCACTGAAATCCAATATTAGCCAGGAGGAACTACATGGCTTGCATTTAGAGGACTTGGTTGTCTTGCCAGCTGTGCCAATGCAATCTTGTACACTGCAGATTACCACCTGAAGGTGCTGCATTTATCAGATGACGATGCATACCAGAAGCTTAGTCGTGATCCAACACGGACAATCATTAGAAAGACAAGGAAGTGAACAAAGGAATCCAGTATGCCAGAAGAAGTGACAAAGAAATTAATGCCATTTACTGTCGGACCTCCCAGTCTGATTGCTGAAGATACATAAGAAAAAAGTCTGATTGCTGAAGATACATAAGAAAAAAGTTCCTCTGGGGCCTATAATTAGTGCGACAGGTCACCCACGTACAGACTGGCAAAACATCTGGCAGGGTCATTAGCAGCCAAACTGGGACACTGCAAACATCACATTGTTAATGCACAGTGATTCATCTAGACCCACAGGAAAAAAAGGAGGCCAAAATGGCCTAATGGTTAGTCTGGACATTATCACTTTTTATGAGAGTGCGAGCTAAAGGCATGATGGATCTTTTGGCCCAACATTTTCCATCTGAGATCATCAATCTGTTCCTTTCTGTACTGCAATGAATTTTATGAGATGACAGATGGCACAGCCATGGTATCCCCCCTGTCTCTGGCAGTCATGAACTTTTTCATGGAGCACTTTGAGTAGGAAGCTCTGAACTCTGCAAGGTTGCAACCATCTTGCTTCCTACAGTATGTTGATAACACCTTCTCAGTATGGCCTCATGGTGAAAATGCACTGCAGTAGTTCATTGGCCACATCAACTATGATCATCCCGACATTAAATTTACTGTCGAGGCAGAGAGGGGTGCGTAGTTTCCATTCTTGGATGTTTTAGTTGAACAGAAGACAGGAGGCCGGCTTGGTCATTCAGCGTATAGAAAATCTATGCACACTGACTGGCACTTGAATGCCAACTGTTTTCACAACCCTGTACACAAGAAAGTGGTACTGAACACATTAGAACAGAGCGCAAAGGTTGTTGCTGACAACTGTCTGGAGTCTGAATTTCCGTGTCTGAAGTGTATGTTCAGAGAAAACTGTTACAGTAAAGTATTAAAGTGCCCCTGCGGAAGACGCCTCCTAAATTGGCAGAAGAGACAAAGCCAGCTGCATTCTTTCCATACTGTGAAGCAAGTATTAGCAAGAGAGGACGCATGCTGAAGAGGTGTAGACTGAGACCAATGTTACAGCCCAACTCGAAGATGAGAAAGGTTACCGCCCATTGAAGACAACATGGGTCTTAAGTGTTTTTAGCGTGTATCATGTCCCATGAATGTGGTACCATTTACACTGGTGAAATCATTTGCACTGTTGTCAAGCATTGTGGATTAGTTCTGTGTGAAATATGAATTACATTAAATCTTTTTGTCATTATAAAGATAGAGGGGCCATTATGTTCAGGCCAAGAGTCCAATAAAAGAAAAGAATTATTTTCTGCAAATGGTAACATTGAAAATTATTCTCTCCCAATTTTGCAGACTTTGCCACTTTGATCAAGATCTTTGCAAGTAAACAGCCATGTAAAGCAGTTAAAAGCATTCATGTGTGTTTTTTAATAAAGAGAATTAAAGGTGTGCCTATTTCCAAGCAAACTGAAAAATTTAAGTTCACTCTCTTCCTAGTTTAATCCTTTTTCTGTCCATTCCCACAGCACATTCAGCTACACTTACAAAACTTCTAAGTTTATTCTCTGTTATCATCCATCCCCTGATTGATCCTTTAGGTACTCCACAATCACATGAGAAAGAAGATACTTTGTTTCTGTGACATGGTAAAAAGAACACAAACAGCGGTATATTGGGCTTCTACTTCTTCCCCTTCTCCGTCCATCTCCTCCACACCTGCTCTTCATCCTCCCCCCCCCCCCCTTCTCTGTCCATCACCTCTTCTGCTTTCTGTCTCCTCATACCTACCTGTAACTCTCTCTCCCTCCCCCTCCCCCCCCCCCTCTCTCTCTGTCTGTGTGTTTATGTGTGTGTTTATGTGTGTGTCCACACCACCTCTGTCCAACTCCTCTTCCCCCCCCCCCCCCCCCTGAACATGAGTCTCATTTATTGTTGTTGCAGCGTCATATTCCATGGTAGTATTCTTCTCATAAGCCGTAACACAACTTTTCTGTGTTATTTAAAAACTGACTACGAGGAAGAAAACAAAAAATACATTTTTGCATATGCAATTATTTTTAAATATATATCTAAAAACAAAGATGAGACTTACCAAACAAAAGCTCTGGCAGGTCGATAGACACACAAACATACACACAAAATTCAAGCTTTCGCAACCAACGGTTGCCTCATCAGGAAAGAGGGAGGGAGAGGGAAAGACGAAAGGATGTGGGTTTTAAGGGAGAGGGTAAGGAGTCATTCCAATCTCGGGAGCGGAAAGACTTACCTTAGGGGGGGAAAAAGGACAGGTAAACACTTGCGCGCGCGCGCACACACACACATACATATCCATCCGCATATACACAGACACAAGCAGACGTGTGTGTGTGTGTGTGTGTGTGTGTGTGTGTGTGTGTGCGCGCGCTCGCGCACAAGTGTTTACCTGTCCTTTTTTCCCCCTAAGCTAAGTCTTTCTGCTCCCGGGATTGGAATGACTCCTTACCCTCTCCCTTAAAACCCACATCCTTTCGTCTTTCCCTCTCCCTCCCTCTTTCCTGACGAAGCAACCGTTTGTTGCGAAAGCTTGAATTTAGTGTGTGTGTTTGTGTGTCTATCGACCTGCCAGCGCTTTTGTTTGGTAAGTCTCATAATCTTTCTTTTTAGATATATTTTTCCCACGTGGGATGTTTCCCTCTATTATATTCAATTATTTTTAAAGATACATATAAAAAGGAAGAATATATATGGAAGAAATAATCTCAGATTGGAAGAAAGAAAACAAAACTACACATTTTTCACAGCCTCAGTTTTCTTTCTCACAGTTGGTTCTAACTGGAAACCTGTTCATTGTTGATTAAAAAAAATATATAGCCTTTGTCTGTCTGAGTGTTAGAGTATCATTTTAAAATTTTAAGTAAACTGGTCAAGAACTTCTCGAGATTCTTAGTAACAACTTTAAACTAAAATTTGTCTTTATACAATAGTATAGATAAGTTTCTCATTTCCTAATCTAATTTCCTCAGTGTTGCACGATTTGATTTCATTACATTCCATTATCTTTGTTTTGCTTTTGTTGATGTTTATCATACATCCTCCTTCCAAGACATTGCTCTTTCTATTCAACTGCTTTTTCAAGTTATTTGGTGTCTCTGACACAATTACAATGTCTACAATAATGATGGAAGCTGAAGAAATTAATTAAAATTTGAGCCACAGCTGGGACTTCAATCCAGCTCACCTTGCTTACTAGACAGATGTGCTAGCCATTTCACCACTGCAGCAGTATAGGTGACACAGCTGCGTAGACTACCCTAGTCCAACGCCATCTCTAACACAAACTTCAGTTCACATCTTCAGCTTCTTAGTGACGATCTAAGGAGGGAAAAACAAGCTGAAGGTGTTGTTTGAAGTTTGTGTTAGGAAGGGCATTGGATTACGGTAGTCCATGCAGCTGTGTTCACTATACTGCTGTGGTGTCGTAATGGCTAGTAAGCAAGGAGACCCGGGTTCAGGTCTTGGCTGTGGCACAAATTTTGATTCATTTCTTGTTTCCATCATTATCATAGATAAAAATGAGAATCAAATGTCTCAGGGAAAATATACAGTGTCATCGGCAGTTCTGTTTCTATTTTTGTCCCTGAAAGTTGGTTTCTTCTCCAGAATTTCCTATGGTCTCCTTTACTGTATTTTCAATGAACAGGTCAAATAACATTGGGAATAGGCTCCAACCCTGTCTCACTCCTTTCTCAACCACTGCTTTCCTTTCATGTCCTTTGACTCTAACTCCCAGAAGGTTTCTGTACAGGTTCTAGATAACCTTTCACTCCATCTGTTTTATCCTTGCTACCTTCAGAATTCCAAAGATGTATTCCAGTCAACATAGTCAAAAACTTCCTCCAGCTCTACAAACGCTGTAAATGTAGGTTTGCTTTTCTTTAACCTATGTTCTAAAAGACATTGCAGGGTCAGTATTGCCGCTTGTGGTCGTACATTTCTCAGAAAACCAAACTGATCTTCCTTGAGGTTGGCCTCTACCAGTTTTACTCTGTTCTGTAGAACCAAGTAAAGTAATTGTACATGGAAGTTACTTGACCATCATATGTTGAGGTAAAAATTGCCATTTGGTGTTACTCATTGTACACTGTATATTTGTCTGTCTTCTCTTTAAGGTGGGTTTTTACATTTGCAAGTGATATACTGAACGTTTCATTACCATAGGGCTGCAATTACTGAATGTTATTATGTGAAGGATGGTGTACCCAATCCACTTTCAGGCCTCTCGCACTGCATTCATACATTTACCTTGACCACATTCAAATTCCCCCCAGGGGGCTCGCCACTCTTTGGCAGGCTCGTGCTTGGCTACCACGGGGCCCCAGCCTTTGCAGCATTTTTTCCCTTCCGTGCTGCATGTCTATTCTCTTGATATGTCTCCCCTCCCTTGGGGAACATGTTTGGGGTGTTACTGGGAATGCTCTGCATTGTCCATTGCTGATGCAAGAACAGTGTCACCTTTGTTTTTCGCTCTTTTTTTTCCTTTCTTTGTTTTCATCGTCCTCTCGTTCCTCCACTGTGGCATTTGTGATTCCTCTTTTCTTCTTCCTCCCTGTGCGCTCCTGAAGGCTGACCCATTCGTCTGACGTGTAGCAGGTGACTGAGTAATTCCCAGCCCCAGGTTGGCAGGTAGGGTTCGCACGTACCTCCTGGTACAGGCCAGGACCAGGAAGGGGTAATTGCCTGAGCTGCAACCTTCCCAAATCGCTGATTGGTCCCTCTGTCAGGTGTTTGGGTGGTGTGAATAATCACCCCCTTGTGAACCTCTCCTCCCCCCCAGTTGGAAGGAGTGCGCCATCGGAGATGCTGGCAAACATGGGGATTTTCTCGCAATGAGCCAATCTCCTTCATAGTCAACGTCTACAAAACATAAATGTAATGAGGCTGATTCAAAGACCCTTCACACTGCGCCATGGTTCCTCGTGGTCTCACATTCTGAAGACGGTCAGTCCTTCCCCACGGTAAACCTGTTCATCATTCAGAAAGGTGTTGCAGTTGCCGGCCCTGTGAAATCCTGCTCTCATTTACAGAATGGCACTTTGCTTTTGGAGAATACTTCTGATTCTCAAACACAACTACTGCTTGCCGTCCCGCTTCTCCTCGGCTACCCTGTTCATGTCGAGGCCCATAAAACTGTTGAGTTCTTCCCGTGGTGTTATTTACAGTAGGCTGCTTCACAGTCTGCCCAAGTCCAAAATCAAATCTTACCCTCTGATCAGGGTGACGTTGCCATCCGTCATGTAATGAAAAAGGTAGATGCCTCCTTAGTGCCCAT
This sequence comes from Schistocerca cancellata, assembly GCF_023864275.1. Lineage (NCBI taxonomy): Eukaryota > Metazoa > Arthropoda > Insecta > Orthoptera > Acrididae > Schistocerca > Schistocerca cancellata. The sequence goes on along the minus strand of NC_064632.1, from coordinate 226,335,190 downwards.
CCACACTCTATCACCTTTGGTAGAATGGTTCTTCTGTCCAAGATCAAAGCGGTTCATGAAATTCACAGTCTGGTCATACATTCTGAACCCAATGCATTGCTACCAGTGGCATTGTTTCAACAATGCTAGAATGTCTTGTCAACACCCAGCCTAATGTGTAATCTGTGGTGGGGATGGGCACGAGGACATTGACCACCTCCTTCTACCCACTGTATCAACTGCAATGGCGGCCCTGCTGCCACCTCTCGGGATTGTCCCATGTATCTTGATGAGCGAGTTGTCAAAGAGATCCGGGTAAAGGAAAAAGTGCTTTACCCAGTCGCTCGCAAGTTACTGGCTAGTCGCAAACCCAGCATTCTCCCATCTGACGCCTATAGTTCTGTTCTTGTTATCCCCTCGCTCCATGAAGGGCGTGGCCACACAGATGTGCAACCTCCAATTCAGCTCTGAGGTTGTGAAATCTCCCATTGTCAAGGTAGCATTGTCATCCCCCCCATCTAGCTGTGCGACAAGCCATCAAACTCGCGCCTCAAGGGGTGACACCACCAGCTACACAACCGGTAGGCTGGAAAGGACAGTAGTAGTACTCCCGTGAAGACTTTCTACGTCCCTCCAGTCAAACAACACCCAAGTCTTCCTCTAACTGTAAAGGCTCGAAGAAATCCACCTAAGGCAAACTGTCTTTTCCTTTGCCAACTCGAAGATCCTCTTGGACAGTGTCACCACGTGATACCTGAGCCCGGCCGGCCTCACGTCGCCGGTGCACAACGCAAACTGTTTTTCAGCATTGGACTCCACAGACTGACTGCACAAGCCAGCCAATGCTTCTGTGGACCCAGTGGAGCAGGATCCTCTTGCTTCTGTGCCCTGTAGTAGGAACTCTTCACAGGCTGTCACTTGGCAGCTGCCCCCCAGGGGGTCCACAACTCTTTTGTGGATACGTGCATAGCGATTACGGGACCCCGAGCTAATGTGGCCTTCCTCCCTTTCCGGGCTGCATACCTTCCCTTTCCGCATCCTTCCCCATCCCTATCTTCGCCCCTCCTCCCCTCACCTCTGGCTCTTTCCTTCCCTTTCTCCCCATCTGGGAGTATGGTTTGTGCCTACGTCCGGAGACGGACGCTCGTAAATGTACTGCATTCTTCGCCTTCCTTGCTTTTATGTCTTCTTCCTTCCTTTGTCCTTCTCTTTTCCTTACCTCTTCTCTTTACCCTTTTCTCCGCTGCGGCGTTTGAGACCTCTCTTCTTTCCTTTCCCTTTCTCTTTCTTCCTCCCTGTGCGTGTCTGAAGGCCGACCCACGCCTTTTGTGCGTAGCCGGTGACAGGGTAACGCGTAATTCCCCGCCCCGGGTAGACAGGTAGGACACGTACATACCCCCTGGTAACGGCCAGGCCCAGGGAGGGGTGATTACCCGAGCTGATAACTTCCGAAAGTGCCGATTGGTCCCTCCGTCCGTTTGTCGGGAGGTGTGACCTGAGGTGTGAACAATCACCTAAGGCAGGAGTGCCCTCAGAGAGGGCCCCCACAAGGGAGGAGCGCGCCATCGGAGACGCCGGTAATCATGGGGGATTCTTCCGCAATGATTTCCTCACCTTCCACTATGTCTGCTCACAAACGTAAGTATACTGAGTCTCAGCCACAGACGATTCTTCCATCGTTGCCACAGTTCCTTGTTGTTTCTCGGTCTGACGAAGGTCACGACTTCTCCACGGTCAACCCTTTCATTATTCAGAAAGATGTCGACGCAATTGCAGGTCCTGTAAAGTCTTGTTCCAGATTACGGAATGGCACCCTGTTGTTAGAAACACACAGTGCCCTCCAGGCACAAAAATTGCTGCGTACTTCTCTGCTCCACACCTTCCCTGTCTGGGTGGAACCGCACCCACCGTACCTTAAATTCCTCGCGTCGAGTCGTTTATACACGCTCCCTCAATGGATTGTCTGATGAAGAAATTCAGCACTATCTGTCTGACCAGGGCGTAACGGCTGTTCATATAGTTATGAAATGGGTTGACACGAACATCATTCCAACCTGCACTGTCTTCTTGACATTTGACAAAGTTCAACTCCCATCGAAAATCAAAGCAGGCTATGAGATAATTTCCGTTCGCCCTTACGTCCCAAACCCTACGCATTGCTATCGATGTCAGCGGTTCAATCACACCAGCCAGTCCTGTTCCAATCCGGCCAAATGTGTTACGTGTGGCAAGGATGCCCATGAGGGTGCTTGTCCACCTCCATCCCCTCGCTGCATCAACTGTATGGGTGACCACCCTGCTTCCTCTCGAGATTGCCCGTTTTTAAGGACGAAAAGCTCATCCAGGAAATAAGAGTGAAGGAAAAGGTGTCGACCTTTGCTGCTCGAAAATTATTCGCCAGTAGACAGCCCACCGTGCCTCAGACAGGAAAATACAGCACTGTCCTTGCTTCTCCTCGGCCAACAAAGGAGGCGGCCACGCAGACTTGTGACCTCACCTTTAGTACCACGGTCGTCAGATCGGCCAGCGCAAAGATCGCCCGTTCAACCTCACCACTTTCGCCTGCCCACTCTATGGCTCACCCTTCGTCGGGTTCTGCTAAATCTCGAGCCCAAAAGTCAGACGCCAAGTCTTCGAAAAAAGAGCATACTCGTGAAGAGTTTTTACGTACCGCAACTTCACACCCATCGGTTCCTCCTTCATCTAAACATCATTCTTCCAAGAAGGCTACAAAGAAACCCAGTTCCTCTCCTTCTCTGCCAAGGCGTGTCCAATCTACAGCACCACCTGGCAGAAATCGCCCTCGGCCGTCTTCTGTGTCGCCGAGGCGCACTGCTGGTGGCCGGTCAACCGGCCGATCGCTGGTGGCAGGGGCTGCTCCTGACCAACCTATGGATCAGGATCTTCTGCCTTCGGCTGAATACCATTCTATGCAGTCGGTCGCAAGCTCTGAGCAGTCGTTGAGTTGACAGCACCCTTGGTCACATTCCTCCATTTTCTGTTCACCCTATGTCCATTATCCACTGGAATATCCGCGGCATTTGAGCCAATCGGGATGAATTGTCGGTCCTCTTACGATCCTACTCGCCGGTCATCTTCTGTCTTCAGGAAACAAAGCTGTGTCCCCATGACCGCTTTGTTCTCCCTCATTTTCAGCCCGTCCGATATGACCTCCCCTCTGTTGAAGGCACTCCAGCCCATGGAGGACTCATGATTCTTCTCCATGATACTCTCCCTTAAACAGTTCCTTCCAAGCTGTCACGGTCCGTCTTTCCCTTTCTGGATACACGTTCTCTCTTTGTACTGTATACATTCCATCATCCACACCAATGGCACGAGCTGATCTCCTTCATCTTCTTGGTCAGCTTCCACCCCCTCCCCCCTATTTGCTGGTTGGGGACTTCAATGCCCACCACCCGCTTTGGGGATCTCCACATCCTTGTCCACGTGGCTCTCTATTGCTAGACGTCTTCCACCAAGCGGATCTAGTTTGCCTCAACACTGGGGTCCCCACATTTTTGTCTGCCTCCACGACAAATTTATCTCATTTGGACCTTGCGGTCGGTACTGTTCCGCTAGCTCGGCGCTTCGAATGGTTCGCCCTTGATGATACACACTCGAGTGACCACTTTCTATGTGTCCTTAGACTGCAGCCTCCACTGCCATGTATGCGCTCGTGACGCTGGAAATTTGCCCAAGCCGATTGGACACTTTTTTCGTCTTTAGCGACATTCGATGACCGTCGCTTTCCCAGCGTCGACGATGAGGTCACACATATTACCGACGTTATTCTTACAGCTGCGGAACGTTCAATACCACGCACCTCCGAATTGCCCCGGCGCCCCCCAGTTCCTTGGTGGAACGAGGCATGCCGTGACGCAACATGTGAGCGGCGACGTGCTCTTCGCATTTTCCATCACCATCCTACCTTGGCCAACTGTATCCGCTATAAGCAGCTCCGTGCGCGATGCCGTCGCATCATCCGCGATAGCAAGAAGGCAAGCTGGAAATTATTTATTAGCTCATTTAACACCTTCACTCCCTCCTCGGAAGTTTGGAGTCGGCTTCGACGGTTCTCAGGCGCGCCTAGTTTCTCCCCGGTCTCTGGGCTCACTGTCGCGCATGATACCTTCGTGGACCCCGTCGCAATTTCTAACTCGTTGGGTCAGCACTTTGCTGAGATTTCGAGCTCTTCCAATTACCCGCCAGCGTTTCTCCCGAAGAAACGTGCAGCGGAAGTGCGACATCTTGCTTTCTCCTCTCAAAATCACGAAAGCTACAATACTGTTTTCTCCATGCGGGAACTCCAATATGCCCTCTCTTCTTCTCGCTCCTCCGCCCCAGGACCGGATGGTATCCGTGTCCAAATGTTGCTGCATTTATCAACCCATAGTCTGCGTTACCTCCTTCGCCTTTATAATCGAATTTGGACCGACAGTACCTTTCCCAGACGGTGGCGGGAAGCTGTTGTCGTTCCCGTTCCGAAACCTGGAAAGGACAAACATCTCCCCTCTAGCTATCGCCCCATTTCTCTCAAGAGTAGTGTCTGTAAGGTTTTGGAGCGTATGGTGAATTACCGTTTAGCTTGGTGGCTGGAATCCCGCAGTCTTTTAACACCAGCCCAATGCGGATTTCGGAAGCATCGTTCTGCCGTTGACCATCTTGTTGCTCTCTCCACTTATATCATGAACAATTTTCTCCGGAAACGCCACACAGTAGCAATATTTTTCGATCTGGAGAGAGCATATGATACCTGTTGGAGGACAGGCATCCTCCGCACACTTCTCTTGGGGCTTTCGAGGCCGGCTGCCCCTTTTTCTTCGCGAATTTATGGCAGAGCGCACTTTTAGGGTGCGGGTGAACACTACTCTCTCCCATACTTTCTCCCAAGAAAACGGGGTACCCCAGGGATCCGTGCTGAGTGTTGTACTGTTTGCCATCGCCATAAATCCAATTATGGATTGTCTCCTTCCTGATGTCTCGGGCTCCCTCTTTGTGGACGATTTTGCGATCTACTACAGCTCTCAACGGACCAGCCTTCTTGAACGACGTCTTCAAGGATGTCTCGATCGCCTCCACTCGTGGAGCATCGAAACCGGCTTCCGTTTCTCACCCAGTAAGACCATTTGTGTCAATTTTTGGCGACGTAAGGAGTTTCTTCCGCCCTCCTTACATCTAGGTCCTGTCAACCTTCCGTTTTCAGACGTCGCTAAATTCTTGGGTCTTATGTTTGACAGTAAACTGTGCTGGTCCTCCCACGTTTCCTATCTTTCGGCTCGCTGTCTGCGATCCCTTAACACCCTCTGTGTCCTGAATGGTACCTCCTGGGGAGCGGACCGAGTGGTCCTTCTCCGCCTCTATCGTGCCTTAGTGCGCTCGAAATTGGATTATGGAAGCATAGTCTACTCCTCTGCTCGGCCGTCTATTCTTCGGCGTCTCGACTCTATCCACCACCATGAATTACGTTTAGTGTCTGGAGCTTTTTACGCTAGCCCTGTGGAAAGCCTTTATGCTGAGACTGCTGAACCTCCGCTGTCCAATCGGCGAGCAGTCCTCCTGAGTCGTTATGCTAGCCATCTGTCTTCCATGCCTGCTAATCCAGCCCATGACCTTTTTTTTCGACGCCTCCTTTGATGTAGGGTATGCAGGCCACTCCTCCTCCCTACTACCCCCAGGAGTCCGCTTCCGTCAACTGCTCCATTCTCTTTCCTGCCGCTTTCCTAAAACCTTCTTGACAACTTGGGGTACAGCACCGCCTTGGCTCCGTCCCCGGATCTGCCTGCTCCGTGACCTTTGTCAGTTTCCCAAGGATGGTACCCCTACACTTGTTTATCGTCGGGCATTTGCTGCTCTATGTGCAGAAATGACGGACGCCACATTTATTTACACCGACGGCTCGAAAACATCGTTAGGTGTAGGGAGTGCCTATATTGTTGGCGACACACCAAATCGCTTTCGGCTTCCCGACCAGTGTTCGGTTTATACTGTGGAGCTTTACGCTGTTCTCCAGGCTGTCCACTACATCCGCCGCCATCAGCGGATACAGTAAGTTATCTGCTCAGATTCTCTCAGCTCTCTCCTCAGTCTCCAACCTCTTTACCCTGTGCACCGTCTGGTCCACTGGATTCAGGACTGTCTGCGCTTGCTCCACCTGGGGGGCGTCTCGGTGGCGTTCCTCTGGCTCCCGGGACACGCTGGTATCTGTGGGAATGAGGCGGCCGATATAGCGGCCAAGGCTGCAGTCTCTCTTCCTCGGCCAGCTATTCAGTCGCTTCCCTTCACCGATCTACGGAGCGGTTTATGTCGCAAAGTTGCTCATTTATGGCATGCGCATTGGTCAACACTTCCCCGTAATAAATTGCGGGAAGTGAAAGCCCTTCCTTGCGCTTGGACCTCTTCCTCCCGAACGCGTCGTCGGGAGGAGGTAATTTTAGCTAGACTCCGTATAGGGCACTGTCTTTTTAGCCATCGACATCTTTTAAGCGGTGATCCTCCCCCAGACGCGCGCTCAGCCGACCGCGTTCTCCAGTTTATTAGTGACAGTGAAATGACGTCAGTCATTTGAAGCTTTTTTTTGGGGACAACCACCCCCTTTCTGTAGTGGATTTTTAAGCATTCCTTCTATTTTTAGTTTCTCCAATTTTATGACTTTGTTCCCATTGCTGCTGGTTTTCAATTTCGGTTTTTTACTGTCTTAAGTCACGGGCTGGGCGCTAATGACCATAGAAGTTTTGCGCCCTAAAACCAAAAACAAACAAACTTGGCAGCTGCCGAGGTGACACCCCTACTTCTCTTCCTCATGACTCTCCTGCAATGGAACGTTTATGGCCTTTGGTCCCACATGGAGGAGTTACGACACCTTTTAGCATCGCAACAATCCCTTGTACTCTGCCTTCAGAAAACGAAAATGCACCCTCACGACCAGTTTGAGCATCCACATTTCTTCCCGGTTCGTTTTGACCTTCCCCCTGAGGTTGGCATTCCATCTCGTGGGGGCCTCATGCTGCTCATACAGGGTGACTTTCATAGTCAACCCATCTCCCTGACTACCCATCTTAAAGCTGTTGCACCTCCCCTTTTCCTTCCCCACCTGACTTTTTCTCTCTGTACCATTAATGTCTTTCCATCATTTGATGTCACCAGGGCAGACTTCCTTCAGCTTATTGGGCAGCTACCTCCCCCATTTTTGCTACTCGGTGACTTTAATGTGCATCTTCCCCTTCCGGGTTCTCCCAGGACCTGTTGGAGGTACCCTCTTGGCTGGCCTTAACAAACTCAACGTCTTCTGCCTTAACACTGGAGCACCAACTTTCCTTTCAGACTCCTTGCTCGCCTGTTCCCATTTGGACCTATCCTTCTGCACTGTGCCTGAGTTGCTACCTCCCCACATATGCCGAGAAGTAGATGCCTACTTCTCTGGGGCATCAGGACTCCTGGCAAAGGCCATCCTTCCAGGTGCTCTTTGCTGTGGCTGGGTGGCGCCCATGGGGAGAGCCCCTGGTTGGAGTGGGTGGCATCAGGGTGGATGACCCACAATGAAGCATGGTACATCATCTCTCACTGGTGGGCCTCCACCAGCAGTCTCTAAGCAACTGAGGTCTGTCCTCAGTGGCAAGAAATACGATCAGAGATCATTTCCCTCCCTGGCCACTCCATGGGAGGAATGTATGGCTAAATAAGGCAGTGAAGTTTATTCACCCCAGTACCTCGTGTGTACACCAGTTGATGGTGAATCATTTATGTTGACGAAGCCTCAGTTTTTTGTGGAGCATTTAGAGGACAAGTTCGGGGAGGTGGAGGGCTTGTCCAAAATGCGCTCTGGGTCAGTTCTAATCAAAACAGCCTCCTCTGCCCAATCACGGAGTTTGCTCGCTTGTGACAAGTTGGGGGATGTTTCAGTTACCATCACGCCCCATAAGAGTTTAAACATGGTCCAGGGTATTATATTCCACAGGGGTCTTCTTTTGCAGTCAGACGATGAACTGCGCACCAACCTAGAACGACGAGGTGTTCACTTCGTCCGGTGCATCCATTGGGGTCTGAGGGATAATCAGGTAGTCACCGGTGCCTTCTTCTTGGCCTTCAAGGGTGACGCCTTGCCCGTAAAGGTCAAGGTGATGGTTTACCGCTGTGATGTGAAGCCATATATCCCTCCTCCAATGCGGTGTTTTAAATGCTGGAAGTTTGGGCATATATCATTCCGCTGTACTTCCGGTGTCAAGTGTCGAGATTGTGGGTGTCTTTTGCATCCCAATACTCCATGTGCCCCGCATCCCATCTGTATTAACTGCAGAGAACACCATTCCCCTTGCTCTCCGGACTGTAGGATATTCCAGAAAGAACAGAAGATAATGGAATATTAGACCCTGGACCTCCTGACCTACACTGAGGCTAAGCTGAAATATGAGACACTCCATCCTGAGCCAATGACGTCCACCTACACCGCTGCTGCAGCAATGGTTCTACCGTCTCCCGCTTCGTCGCGTACAGTTGGCCCTCTGATCCATCAGAATCCACCTGCTTCCTTGATGGTGGGGGGCACTTCTCTCCCTGTCGCTCCTGCTCCATCTACTTCAGGAGCAACACCCCCACAACCATTGGGGACGTCGGTTCCCACTTCCTAGCTGGAGAAGCGCAAGTCTTCGTCGGCTCCTCTCACCAGGAAGGGGTCCCTTGGGGCCCTCCCTTCCCAGGTTCTGACCAGTGGAAAAGCAGACACCCGCCAGTGGCCGAAGCAACCACAGGTCGCTGGTCATAGGGCTTCAAGATCCTCTTGCGTCCCTGAGACTTACCCAGTGAAGCCCTCCCAGCCAGAACTACTGAAGGCACAGTGCGAAAACCAGAAAAAGAAGGCTCCCAAGAATCCAGATAATGCGGTGGCACCCATCCCACTGCTTCCTACAAGCTCAGTGTTTGAGGAGGAGGTAGATATACCGGCATCTGCTGAGGACCTAGATCTGGCCGGACCCTCGGATGCCATGGATGTCACTCATGCAGGTACTCAATCAGTGGCAGCAGGTGACCCAGCGGTGTAATCTGCCTCCCCAGTCGCTTCACGCCTTTCTCAGCCATGGACAATGTCATCCTCCAGTGGAACGGCAGCGGTTTCTTCCTCCATCTTGCTGAGCTCCGACAACTTCTCAGCCTTCACCCTTTCCTCTGCATTGCTCTTCAAGAAACTTGGTTTCCGGCAATTTGAACCGCCACCCTCCGTGGCTATTGGGGTTATTACAGGAACCAGGCAGCTTATGAAAGGGTATCTGGTGGTGTCTGCATCTACGTCCTTCACTCCCTGTCCCTCTACAAACACCTTTAGAGGCTGTTGCTGTTCAGGTGTGGACGCCTCAGGCTGTTACCGTCTGCAGGCTCTATCTTCCACCGGATGGTGATGTCCCACAGCATGTCCTGGCAGCGCTGATAGCCCAATTGCCACCACCTTTTGTGTTACTGGGCAACTTCAACGCCCATAACCCTCTGTGGGGTGGATCAGTGGCTACAGGCCGAGGCACCACCGTTGAGCATGTATTGGCACAGCTCGACCTTTCCCTTTTAAATGATGGTGCCTTCACACATTTCAGTGTGGCGCATGGCACGTACTCGGTCATCGACCTTTCGATCTGCAGCGCTAGCCTCTTTGCATCTGTCCAATGGAGTGTGCATGACGACTTGTGTAGTAGTGACCACTTCCCAATCTCTCTGACGCTGCCACAGCGTCACTCTTCTGGGTGCACCTGCAGGTGGGCTATGAATAAGGCTGACTGGGACTTGTTCTCCTCCATTGTCACTTTTGAGCCTCTTTCCAATGACGCCATTGATGCGGTGGTTCACTCAGTCACCACTGGCATCATCACTGCCACAGAATCTGCCATTCCATGTTCTTCTGGGGCCCCTCGGCGGAGGACTGTGCCTTGGTGGTCACCTGAGATCGCTGAGGCGTTTAAAGATGGCAGGCGGGCGCTCCAGTGTCACAAGTGGCATCCCTCATTGGAACACCTCATCGCCTTTAAACGGCTCCGTGCACGGGCCCGCCGCATCATTCGCCAACACAAGCAGGAGTGCTGGGAAAGGTATGTCTCCACCATTGGCCTCCATATCTCTTCATCGCAGGTTTGGGCCAAGATTAGGCAACTCTATGGCTATCGGTCCCACATCAGTGTCCCTGCGCTTTCACTGAATGGAGCAGTTTGTACTGACTCTGACACAATTGCAAACCGCTTAGCAGAGCATTTTGCTCAGAGTTCCGCTTCTGCGAATTACCCATTGGTCTTCCGCTCCATGAGAGAGTGGTTGGAACGTCGGAGCCTTTCATTTCACGTGTGCCACCCTGAATCGTACAATGCTCTGTTCAGTGAGTGAGAATTCCAAAGTGCCCTAGCCACTTGCCCTGATACGGCTCCAAGGCCAGATTGCACCCACTGTCAGATGCTCAAACACCTCTCAGACTACCAGCGACGCTTCCTAGACCTTTACAACTGTATCTGGGTTGGGGGTGTGTTCCCGTCGCAATGGCAGGAAAGCACTGTAATCCCCGTTTTGCAACCTGGCAAGAACCCACTGGATAAGGACAGCTACTGCCCCATTAGCCTCACCAATGTTCTTTGCATGTAGCTCGAACGCATGGTGAGCTGGTGGTTGAGTTGGCTACTTGAGTCTCGGGGCCTTGTGGCTCCGTCTCAGGGTGGGTTCCATAAGGGCCACTCTGCCGCCGATAATCTTGTGTGCCTGGAGTCTGCCATCCGTATGGCCTTTGCGCGCTGTCATCACCTGGTTGCTGTCTTCTTTGATATGAGGAAGGCATAAGGTACAACATGGCGACATCACATCCTCTCTATGCTTCATGGTTGGGGTCTTTGGGGTCCACTCCCAATTTTCATTCACAATTTTTTGTCGCTTCGTTCCTTCCGCGCCCAAGTTGCGGCCTCCCATAGCTCCTCCAGAGTCCAGAGCCAACAGATGTGTTGGCAGCATCTTAATACTCTGCGTTGCTTGAGCCACACCAGCTGGGGAGCCGATCGGTCTACCTTCTTACGGCTCTACCAGGCGGTAATTCAGTCCCGTCTGGATTATGGGAGCCTGGCTTATGGTTCAGCATCCCCTTCCACGTTGGGGGTGCTGGACCTTATCCTTCACAGTAGGATCAGACTTGCCACTAGAGCTTTCCGGACAAGCCCTGTGAACAGCATACTTGTGGAGGCAGGTGTCCCTCCACTGCGGTTCCACCACCAACATTTACTGGCCGCTTATGCTACGCATGTTTGTAGTTTGCCTGGGCATTCCAATTATCATCTCCTGGTCCCTCAGTCTGTCGTTCGTCTCTCAGAACGCCAGCCTCGGTCGGTTTGTACAATCGCAGTTCACGTCAGCGCTTTTCTCTGGGCTTGGGTTTTTCCCTCTTCCACCTCTTTTCCGGGGCCCCTGTGCGTACACCACCGTGGTGTGTGCCCCGCCCATGCCTTCGGCTTGGTTTGGCACAGGGCCCGAAGGACTCGGTCCCTCCTGTGGTCCCCCATTTTTCAGTCCTTAGTGCGTTTCATGGCTCTGACATGGTCTATACTGGTGGTTCGGTGGTTGCTGGTCGTGTCGGTTATGCTCTCACTCTAGGGGATCATTACGAACAATATCCATTGCTGGCCGGCTGCAGCATTTTCACTGCTGAGCTGTTCACCATCTTTCGTGCCCTAGAGTACATCCGCTCCTGCTCAGGCGAGTCACTTCATTATCTTTAGTGACTCCCTGAGCGGTTTTCGAGCTATCGACCAGTGTTTCCCTCGCTCTCATCTGGTGATGGCTATCCAGGAGTCCGTCCTTACTCTAGCCCGTTGCGGCCGTTCTGTGGTCTTTGTGTGGACACCGGGTCATCTCGGCATTCCAGGAAATGAACGTGTTGATGTGCTGGCCAAACAGGCTGTCGGTGCACAAGTCTTATCGATTGGCCTTTTGGAGAGTGACCTCAGATCCGATTTGCAGCAGAAGTTACTTCGCACGTGGGGTGAAGAATGGCGCTCCCTGCCTTCACCCAACAAACTTCAGGTCATCAACGAGGCTACCAGTGCGTGGTGCTCCTCCTTACGGGCCTCTCACAAGGAGTCTGTTGTTCTCTGCCGGCTGCACATTGGGCACACCCAGATGACGCACAGCCACTTATCGGGCCGTGAGGACCCACCTCTATGTCGCTGTGGATCCACTTTGGTGGTGGTCCACATTCTGTTGGCCTGTCCCCTTTTAACTGCGCTCAGGCAGACGTTTGCGCTGCATGATACGCTCCCTGCCCTTTTAACAGATGACACTACCATGGCAGGCTTAATTTTGCATTTTATTTGGGCAGGGGGCTTTTATCACTTGATCTCAGTGTGTGTGTGTGTGTGTGTGTGTGTGTGTGTGTGTGTGTGTGTGTGTGTGTGTTTTTGAGTCTGGCCTTTAGCCTACAATTTTAGACTGGGTTTTTAGTGTGTTTCTTGGTGGTTGGCTTTTCCTTTTTTGGCTCTCTGGTCGGCCAACCAGTCACACTCTGTGTGGTTCAAATGGCTCTGAGCACTACGGGACTTAACTGCTGAGGTCATCAGTCCCCCAGAACTTAGAACTACTTAAACCTAACTAACCTAAGAACATCACACACAACCATGCCCGATGCTGGATTCGAACCTGCGACTGTAGTGGGCATGCGGTTCCAGACTGTAGCGCCTAGAACCGCTTGGCCACTCAGGCCGGCCACTCTGTGCGATTTTAATTCCTTTTGTCTGGTTTCTGTCTGAGTCTTTCTTGTCCTGTGTCTTCCCTTGTAATCTCCATTTTTGGTTTTTATTCTTTGTGGGTGTTTGAAGTTTTTGGAAAAAGGGAGCAATGGCCTTAGCAGCCTGGTCCCTTCAATCCCATAAACCAACCAACCTTCTGCACTGCCCGGCTTGCCCATCATCTTGAGTGGTCCATTCTTTCAGACACCTGCTCGAGCGACTGTTTTCCATTTACTGACTCCTACCCCACCTTCATGCACACCCAAATGACAGTTTACTAAGGCTGACTAGCAGCTTTACTCCTCCCTGGCGACCTTCAAAGAACAAGATTTCTCCAGTTGTGATGACCAGGTGGAATATCTCACAAGCGTTATCCTTACTGCCACAGAACATTCCACTCCTTGCAATTCCTCTTTACCATGTCATGTCCAAGTCCCTTTGTGGACTGAGGCATGCCGCGATGCATTTCACAGACAGACGTGACTTCGCATTTTCAACAATCATCCGACAATGGCAAACTGCATTCATTATGAACAGATGGGTGCAAAGTGTTCTTAGGGATAGCAAAACACCTAGCAGGATTTCGTTCATAGTTGTTCCAACAGTTCCACCCCTTCTTCTGTAATGTGGGCCAACCTCCAACGACTCTCTGGGACCAAGATCCATTCCCCAGTTTCCAGCCTGACAGTAGCAGACGATGGCATCGTGGACCCTATTGCTATCTCCAACACCTTAGGCCACCATTTTGTGGACATTTAGAGCTCTTCCCACTATTACCTTATCTTCCTCCATCGGAAACGAGCAGAGGCAGCTCGGGCGATACCCTCCTCTTCCCCGAATTGTGTGTGCTACAATGCCGCCTTTACTATGAGGGAGCTAGATCGTGCTCTCAGCAGTTCATCCCATTCCTCCGCCCCAAGGCCAGATGCCATCCACATTCAGATGTTGCAGCACCTTTCTCTTGTGGGCATGCACTCCCTGCTTAACACATACAACTGCATTTGGGCAGAGGGCACATTTCCCAAATGCTGGCGTGAACTCACCATCATACCCATATCTAAGCCCAGGAAGGACAAAAACATTCCTTCTAGCTACTGCAGCATCTCTCTTACCAGCGGTGTTTGCAAGGTGATGGAATGTATGATTCATGCCCTTCTGGCCTCGCAATTTACTGACGGATGCACAGTGTGGATTTCGAGTGCGGCTTCCTGCAGTTGACCATCTCGTTACTTTGTCCACTCACGTCATGAATGGTTTTGTGCGGAATTCCCAGACTGTGGCCGTGTTTTTCGATTTGGAGAAGGCTTAAGATACCTGTTGGAGAACTAGTATCCCCCATACTCTTTACACGTGGGGCTTCCGTGGTCGCCTGCCCTGTTTCCTTCAGGCATTGTTAAAAGACCGAGTTTTCAAGATGTGTGTGGGTTCTGCATTGTAGGACACGTTTATACAGGAAAATGTTGTGCCTCAGGGTTCCGTCCCGAGTATTGTCATCTTTGCTATCGCCATTAACCCTATAATAGCCTGTCTCCCACTGGGCATCTCCTGCTCCCTTTTTGTTGTTGATTTTGCCATGTATTGCTGTTCTCCACATACCTGTCTCACTGAGCAGCATCTTGAGCGATGTCTTGATTGTCTTTACTCCTGGAGCATCGACAATGGCTTTCATTTTTTGACTGACAACTGTCTGTATGAATTTCTGGTGACGTAATAGTTTTCTGCCACCATCTTTACATCTTGGTCCAGTTGCCCTTCCGTTAGTTGAAACTATGAAATTCCTGGGGCTTACGCTCAATAGGAAACACTCTTGGTCCTCCCATGTGTGTCACATGGCAGCCTGCTGTACACGGTTCCTCAACGTCTTAGTGTTCGCGATGGTACTTCCTGGGGTGCCAATCGAACTACCGTCCTCCGTTTGTACCGGTCCCTTATCAGCTCGAAACTTGACTATAGGTGCTCTGTTTATGCATTGCACATCCATCCCTCATAAGCCGTCTCAACACTATCCACCATCGTGGTATCTGTTTGCCCACTGGTGCCTTTTACACAAGCCCAGCTGAGTGTCTGTATGCTGAAGCTGCTGAACTACCACTGTCCTACTGCCGTGACTTTCTCCTCAGCAGGTATGCATGCCGTTTGTCTGCCATGTATGGCCACCCATCCTGTGCCACCTTCTTCGTTGATTCCTTTGATCGCCAGTATGAGGTGTGTCCCTCTTGTGTTACCTCCTGGAGTCTGCTTTTGGCACTTGCTATAGCAGCTTAACTTCACTCTACCTGCAACTTTCCCAGTTTGCATGAACCCTTACTTTGGGTTCATGATGGTGGCCCTAGTTAATCTCGGCTTTCAGTTTCATGACCTTTGCATGGAACTTCGCAATAGTATCTTTGTATACACTGATTACTCTGACTGATCATGGGTTCGGGTGTGCCTTAATCATTGGCACCCGTGTGTTTCGGTATCGGCTTCTGGCACACTGCTCAGTGTTTATAGCAGAGCTCTTCGCCCTGTACCAGGCCAAGGAGTACATTCAGCGACACAACCTTCTCAACTGCGTCCTCTGCTCAGACTCGCTCAGTGCCCTTCAAAGTCCATGTGCACTGTACAGTGCCCATCCCTTAGTGCAGCGGGTCTAGGAAAACTGTCACTTGCTCAGTCTTGGTGGAACCACTGTGATGTTTATGTGGGTATTTGGTCACGTCAGTCTGCCGGGAAACGAGGCTGCTGATGCTGCTGCCAAGGCTGCAGTCATCGTACCTCAGCCCACTAGCTCCTATATTCCCTCTGATGAGCTCTGTGTTGCTGTCTGTCAAGAAGTAGTGTCCCTTTGGCATTGCAAATGGTCCTCCCTTTACGGGAATCAGCTCTGGCTTATTAAGCCTTTCCCAGCGGCTTGGACGACCTCCTCTCAGCCGTCTCACTGGGAGGAGGTCATTTTAACTACGCTGCATGTTGGGCACTGCCTTTTTAGCCATCTTCATTTGATAAGTGGCTATACCCCACCACTTTGTACACTTCATGCCCAAGTTTTAACTGTCCACCACTTCCTAACGGGAAGTCCATTTATTTACCATTTACATTCCTGGCTGGGTTTGCTGTCTGAGTTATCGGTCATTTTAGCAAATGAAGCGCGGGCTGTCGACAACATTTTACTTTTCATCTGCCAAGGCAATATGGCGAAGGCCATTTAATTTTTAGTTTTGTACCTTCGTTTTTTATGGTGCCTATTTTAGCCCTTTATCCACATGTTTGTCTTTAGCAATCTTCTATTATGTCAATTGGGACTGACACAGTCGTTTTTTAACTCCTCTCTGTCTTCGTGTTCTATAGTTCTGACTTGGGCGCTTATGACCGCACTTGTTTTTTGTGCCCTGTAGCAAAACAAAATCAAAACCAAACCACATTTAAATTGGCACAATTTTTTTCAAAGCACTTGCAAGTCAACATTTAAGTAAAGTTATCTGGCGAAATAGTAAACTGTTCATTAAATAAGACAAAAATTATGGCAAAATATGAAGTATTGATGCTATGTTCATTTGCTGTGTAAATTCGGAGAATACGATGTTCTGATAATACTTTTACGTAATGAAAAGATATAACAAATGTAATAAATAAAGAAATAAAATAGATCAAACAGTGGAAAATCCAGGATGGAATGTAACAGTATTATGAAAAGGAAAGCTGCCATTCAACATATAGCAGAGACGTTGCACAACAAAAAGACCGTCACAAATAAGCTTTCGGCCAGTAAGGCCTTCATCAAAAACAGTGCGCGCATGCACGCATGCACACAAGTGCAGTTTCTAGCAACTGAAGCCACACACAAAATAGATACAGATATGTAGCTTTCGGTGCAGATGGCTGCAATGCAATGATGTCATCTGAGATATTATATGTTGAAATTGTGTACAATATTTAAGTTTTTAATGCAGAGTTTCATTGTGAAAGTATGTAGTCACTGTAAATTATTAACTTTTGTTGTTCTAAAAATATTGAAATATTGTTGTCATTGCATGTGCTTCATTTTTCTAAGACTGCATATGTACTCAGATTTGCATTAATATTTGGTTGTAAATTATTAGAGACTCCCAAAGAGCTGTAAGAAGCCATCTTTCAGCTTGTCTCAAAGTCCACCATTGCTTGATAGTTCCACATTCTGCTAAGCAAGCTACTATTGTCCAGCTCCCCTCTTGGGATTTTGCCATATCCAGCTGCACTGTTAGTCTTCATCCCTTGCTGGTATGGAGTGGATGCTGCAGCATGCGCTGAGCCCCAAGCCCACTAGCATTCAGTCGTACATCAAATTCACCATACATCATAGCAATTCCAGGTGGCTGATTAGCTCACCTAAATACTTTAAATGTTACTGTGTCTACCTGCTGTATCCATTCTCTGCAGCTGCCCAGCAGTACTTGCATGCACAAAGTACCTGGAAGGCTCTGTTACATGTGCCCTAGATTACAAAATTTCCAGAAGCGGTGCAGATTATACTGGGCAAGCTGACTGACCTGTCCAGTTTGCAAGGTGCCACTATCTGGGACTGGGAAAGTGAGTTGCAGAACTCAACAGGTAGATAAAACAGCAATCAGCATGTTTTAGCTGTTCAGAAAATACAGTAAAAGACACTCATCTTCAGAAAAAAGAAACAGAACACTTTGAATGACTAAAGGTAGGACGTCCATATTCACAGGATGTGTACACTAGTATTTTCTGCAGACATGATTAGCATATCAGTCTTCTCAGTGTGTGTCCTGTTGCCCAGTAGGCAGAGGGTCCAACACGGGCCATTATAACTAGTTCCATGCTTCATGGCCCATTGCACCAGAGCCTAGGAACATGCAGATCTGTCCTTGTCATTTGGATGAAGTGTCAATCTTCTCTGGAAGTGGTCTGCGTGGTGTGACCTCTCCCATCTCATTGTGTTCTACGGCCTTCCATGAACCAATCTGCACACACCCACTTCACTGCCCAAACACTTCATCCCACATGGGCAGCAACTTCCTAGATGGATGCATCACATTCTCTCATGCCAACAATGCGCCTTCTTTCAAACTCTGATTTGACTGTACAGTTCACTCATGTGTCCAGAAGGCATCCTGCATGTCTGCTCAAGTCACACTGATCCATTGCCTCCGGTTTACAGCAATTAATACTGATAGGTGCTGTTGCACCATGATATCAATTTTGACCTTGAACCTACAGGCCTACATGGTTGAAATGCTAATCATTTCTGCAGAATATGCTAATGTACATATCTTGTCAATTTGAACATCCTATCTCTAGTTGTTCAAGGTATGCTCTTTTTTTTCTGAATGCAAGTGTATCCTAAACTCGTCCAGTTTCTTTTGTGTGATATGTAACCAAATTCACTTCATTCACATTCTGTAGTGGCTGACTTGGATGTAATATAGATATACCCAGAAAAGTGACAAATGTTAACGCTTTTGGTGGCGATGGTGGTTCTTCAGTCTGAAGACTGGTGTGAAGTAGTTCCACTTGCTAATCTCTTATGCCAGCCTCTTAATCTCTGCATAAGTATGTCAGACTATATCAATGGGAAATTAACTTACTGTAGTTGAGTTGTGGTCTTCCTCTGCAATTTTCAATTCCTGGGTTTTCGTCTATAACCACATTGACTAGTTGTTGATGTGTGTCAGGCTGTGTCTTATCGACAGATCCCTTCTTTTTGTCAAATTGTGCCCTAAAGTTATTTTCTCCCCAACTCTGTTTAATCCATCATTAGTTATTCAGTATACCCATCAGCAGTAATCTTCAGCATTTTTCCTTGTAATTCAGCTCAAAAACTGTCATAATTTTTGTCTGTAATACTTATAGTCCATGTTTCACTTCCATATAAGGCTACACTTCAGACAACCACAACACTTAAGTTCTTATTTGTTGTTACAAATATTTATCTTCCTTATAAATTTTGTTACTTCTATTGCCAGCCTGCATTTTACATTCTAATCTCGCTGCAGAAACAACAAACAACTTCTACTCTTAATGTCTCATTTCCTAAACCACTGCCTTCAACATCATCTGAATTAATTATATCCTTATTTTAGTTTCATTGCTGTTCATCTTATATCCTCTTAAAGACCTTGTATGTTCCAAACTTTAATTCTGTGTCTGAACTACTTCTTGTTTACCTTATTGCATGTTCATGTGTACTCGTGGAAAGACATGGGGCAAGGCTGCAGCCTCGCCTCACTGTTAGCTACTTTTGCCTCCCTTTTGTATCATTAAACTTCGATAATTATAGTCCCATTCCTGTAAAAGTTGTGGGTAACTTTTTGCTAGTGTAGTTTATTCCCTCTAGCTACAGAATTTCAAAGTGTGTTCCAGTTAATGTTGCCAAGTGCCTTTTTCAAATCTGAAATTGCTATAAATGTAGGTTTGCCTTTCTTCAGTGTGTGCTTTAAGAGAAGTCTTAGGCTCCACTTTTGCCTCCAGTGTTTGTACATTTCTTCAGAACACAATCTTATTTATCCCCACGGCCAGCTTCTACAGGTTTTCAATTCTTCTGTGAATAATTTGTATCATTATTTTGCAACCATGACTTGCTGAAATGATTGTTTGATAGTATTCAGACCTGTCAGGCATCTGTGTCCTTTAGTATTTGGATTACCACATTCCTCTTGAAGTCTGAGGGTATTTTGTCTATCATATACCCTACATACGAAGTGGATTAGATATGTCGAGGCAGATTTTCTCAAGGATCACAATAATTCTTAGGAAGTGTTTTTACTCAAGGTAGTTTCTTTTATGTATATTCTGGTAATGGATCACAATATTTCATGCTAGGTAATTAATTTTGGTCTGTGATTATGACCATCTTCAAAACATAGATGTATACCATTTTTACAACAGCATCAAACCAACATACATAAATACAGCACAGGCAGAGTGTCATAATAAAATTGTAGTAGTTTTATGTAAAAATTGGAATACCACCTGCAAGCGACACACAGGCATGTTGAGTCTACGCATAATCTTAGCAGACTAAACAGGTATTCCAAATACCTTGTTTGGACTCGAGTTTTCCAGCCAACTATCAAATTTTTCTTGCAGTATCATATCTTACCTTTATTTACTTTCTCTTCCCTGTCTATAATGTTGCCTTGTAGTTTATTTCCCTTGTACAGGTATCTAAAAATTCCTTCCTCCTTTCAGCATTCCCTTTTTGCTTAGTACTAGCTTGTACTAAGTATAAGCATGATGTTTATAAAGCTGCTTTCCTTTCCTCCAAATTTTTATTTTGCTGTATGCAGCATCTATCTTTCCCAGTGGCATACACACTTCCACAGCTTTGCATTTCTTTCTGCTTTGACGTGTTGGACTTCTTGCCCATCTCATTGTATAGAAGCTGATATTCCTTTTTGCCTGCTTCATTTATTGCATTTTTTGCTTCTGTCAGTTAAATACAGTCTCCCATGTGTTACCAAAGGTTTCTACTGGGCGTTGTCTTTTTGCCTGTTTGATGCTCTGCCGCCATCACAATTTCATTTCACATAGCTACCCAGTCATCTGTAATTGCATTCCTTTCCACTTTTTTCAATAGTTGCGTAACGCTCATTTTGAAACTTGTTTTACCCATGTTGCATCTCTTCAGCTTCATGTCATTCCTATAGGAAACAAAGCAGGAACATTTACATCTATACTATACAAGTGACCTTCCAGTTCATCGCAAAAATTGCTTAATCGCCACTATAATTACATGTCATCGTTGCAGTGTCTGTCGCAGGAGTTGCATGCACATTTCCAATACCTTCTCACAATTATTAAATAAACAGATGTCCAAGCACATTTTTTCATGGGATTTTCCCTTTCTCCTCCACTGAGAGTGTGCGTAAGCATATGCCTAAGTATAATTGTGGCTTCAGCTGTCGGAGACCACAGTCATGTGTGTGTCATCTATTTTTTGACAAAGGCCTTGTTGGCCAAAAGCTTATTTGTGACGATCTTTTTGTTGTGCCTATCTGTGACTCAGCGTCTCCACTGTGTGGTGATTAGAAACTGTCCTTTTTATAATATTGTGACTAAGTGTAATATTTATTTGAACCCTATAAAAGTCAAAAATGTTTTATCCAGTGTAATAATGAAATACATGTCAGTGTGAACCCTTTGTAAGTAGTAATCAATAAAATGCTCAATTTATTATTTATTTATAAGTCCACCATGAATTAAGGATGGTGAATATTTGTGTCAGTGAATCAGGAGCACCTAATCTGTGCTGAAAATGTCTGAAATATCTGCAGGAAATGTGCAAAGTAAACTTCTGTTAGTCAACATATGCCCTCAGGAGTAAGAAATTTCAGAGAGGACTGGGGTTCACAACCACTTCAGATCACAAACTTCAGACTATGCATGTAAATTTAGATTTGCAGCCACGTCAGTATCTGTCAGTTGCACAATGTTCATGAAAAGCTTAAAGCACAGGTAAACAGTCTGCCTTACATGCTGCATCTGCGCTTCTGAGTCTCCTCCAAATTCTGAATCATCTGTGTTCTCTTACACAGTATCTTCCCAGCAGTTCTTTACATTCCCAGCCAGAGTTTCATATGTTGTGGAACAATGACACTTCGATAAAGAACTAAAAATAATAATCTCAAATATCAGTAGGTTAACCTTAACTATAAGAATCAACCAAAAATGAGCGAATAATATGCCTGTCACATTGCAAGTGTGTAGATAAACTGTTTTGGCCATTTCACATGCTTTCAGTAATCATTTTATATGCACACTGCTGAAAATGATTTACGTTATCCAGGGTGTACATGTGGACAAAGGGAAAAAAATCCCTGGAATTTCCCTGGTGAAAAATTCGCTTTTCCCTGGGTGGATTGGGTGAAAATTCACTTTTCCCCCTCAGTGAAACTACATTTTTTCAGTGTTAAGTGACAACAAACAAGGGTTATTTAGAAAGTAGTGAACATTTCCGTCTGACACCTCTAGGTGCGTTCAGATCGCGTATATTTTGGTATGTGCATGCTTGGCAGCTCATTTGGTATCCATTTGTGACAGCAGGAACGTCTCTGTGAGTCTGGTTTTTTTCTATGTTCAAATTTGAAATTTGAACTGCAATTGAAAATCCTGCCAGTTGTGAGGTGCAGTCTGTGATACAGTTTTTTTGGCAAAAAATCTAAAACCTATAGAAATTTAACGTGAACTGTGTGGAGTGTACGGAAACAACATGAGTGGATGTTCCTTCCGCAAATCGTGCATTCAGTTTAAAACTGGCCGGACCAACATTCATGAAGAAGAGAAGTGGATGCCCGAGCATTGTGACTGATGATTTTGTTGCCAAAGTTGATGAAACGATTCGTGAAAACCATCGCTTAACAATAACAGAGCTTTTGCTTTCTTTTCCACAAGTTTCATGGACTTTGTTGTTTGAAATTCACTCAAAAGCTAGGCTACCACAAATTTTGTGCACAATGGGTGCCCAAAATGCTTACAGAGCACCGTAAAGAACAACAAATGGGGACAATGTTGACATTACAACAAATGGGGACAATGTTGACATTTCTGGAGGCCTACCACAAACGTCATGATTCGTTACTGGATCGAATTGTAACCAGTGATGATACTTGGGTGAAACACGTCAATTGAGTCATAATTACAGTCCATGGAGTGGGGGGCACATGAGGTCCTCCCCAAAAACCAAGGAGATGTTTGCAAACCTTGTGATCAAGGAAGTTGATGGCGACAGTGTTTTGGGATAGGCAAGGTGTGCTTCTGATTTTCTCAAACGTGGAGTAACCATAAATTCTGCCCGGTACTGTCATACTTTGCACAGCCTTAGAAGAACAGTTCAAAACAAACACCTAGGAAAGCTGACGTCAAAAATTTTGTTTTTGCATGACAACACTCGACATCACGCGGCAAATCACACTAAAGAACTCCTTAATTAATTCAAATGGGAAATTTTTCCCTCATCCACCCTACAGCCCTGATCTTGCACCAAGCGACTTCCACTTGTTTCCCAAGATGAAGAATTGGCTTGCAACGCAGCACTTTGATAACTACGTGGAACTCCAGGCGGACGTGACTCACTGGCTGAAGTCTCAGGCGGCAGAATTTTACGACTTAGGTCTTTCAAAGCTTGTCCACCGCTATGATAAGTTTCTCTATGTGATTGGTGACTATGTGGAATAGAAGTATGTGAATTTCCCTTTCAGATGTATATAATAAAATGTATTTCTTATACTTAGTTTTTTTAATGCCAAAACGTTCCCTACTTTCTGAATAGCCCTTGTACTTCTCCTTGGCGTTGTAAATCTTACCAGTCCTTTGAATGGCAAAGGTTTATGCATTGGTGTAGAACTTCCCAGCACTTCAGGAAAATGAAACCAACAAAAAACAGTGCATTCTCTTTTTAGTGTGGTTTGGACAAAGTGACGCAATTTACTGGCAAAACAAGCAGAAAAGAAGCAAACTGGTAATGCTCTGGTCCCAATATACCTCTTTGAATGCTAGAATACTTAGACTTTTCCATAGATAAACCAATTATGTGTGAAACGACCAAAGAACTCATTTTGTACTTTTTTCAGGAATACTCATATTTCTTGCCATTGTTAATGTATAATTTGTCATCTATGAAGGAACTAAAATCAATATGAAAAACTAACTGTGAAGCTAGGTCTCTCTTCGTGTTACCCTTTTTCATCATAAACAAATGTGCTAATAAAATTGTAAATAATCGCATAAGTGGCTGGTCCTCAAAGTGTTAAGTTTTCGATGAGCCATATGCTCTGTGATTTAAAAATTCATTGCACATTCTCACAAGTAGCTCAATTCATCTTGCATAAAAGGAAATGTACTTTGAAAGTAACACTTCTCAGAATGTCATTTACAATACTTATATTTTTATACCTGTTAGAAATGTAAACAGTTGTGACGTCACGGTTATAAAGAGCAATTCATTGTTTGCTTAGTCTTCGTCCTAAGACCTGTGACACATTTTGCTGTCGGCAGACACGTGTGCACTGTTCTTGCTGTATTGCTGTAAATGGCGTGTTTTCTTTCAACTAAAGTTTTATCGTGGTGGTGGTATCTCATTTATGTTTCATTGCTGCAGTGTTATTCTTCGGTTGTTGTTGTTGTTGCTGTGGTCTTCAGTCCTGAGACTGGTTTGATGCAGCCCTCCATGCTACTCTATCCTGTGCAAGCTTCTTCATCTCCCAGTACCTACTGCAACCTACATCCTTCTGAATCTGCTTAGTGTATTCATCTCTTGGTCTCCCCCTACGATTTTTACCCTCCACGATGCCCTCCAATACTAAAGTGGTGATCCCTTGATGCCTCAGAACATGTCCTTCCAATCGATCCCTTCTTCTGGTCAAGTTGTGCCACAGACTTCTCTTCTCCCCAATCCTATTCAATACTTCCTCATTAGTTATGTGATCTACCCATCTAATCTTCAGCATTCTTCTGTAGCACCACATTTCGAAATCTTCTATTCTCTTCTTGTCCAAACTATTTACCGTCCATGTTTCACTTCCATACAGGGCTACACTCCATACAAATACTTTCAGAAATGACTTCCTGACACTTAAATCTATACTCGATGTTAACAAATTTCTCTTCTTCAGAAACGCTTTCCTTGCCATTGCCAGTCTACATTTTATATCCTCTCTACTTCGACCATCATCAGTTATTTTGCTCCCCAAATAGCAAAACTCCTTTACTACTTTAAGTGTCTCATTTCCTAATCTAATTCCCTCAGAATCACCCGACTTAATTCGACTACATTCCATTATCCTCGTTTTGCTTTTGTTGATGTTCATCTTATACCCTCCTTTCAAGACACTATCCATTCCGTTCAACTGCTCTTCCAAGTCCTTTGCTGTCTCTGACAGAATTACACTGTCATCGGCGAACCTCAAAGTTTTTATTTCTTCTCCATGGATTTTAATTCCTACTCCGAATTTTTCTTTTGTTTCCTTCACTGCTTGCTCAATATACAGATTGAATAACATCGGGGAGAGGCTACAACCCTGTCTCACTCCCTTCCCAACCACTGCTTGCCTTTCGTGCCCCTCGACTCTTATAACTGCCATCTGGTTTCTGTACAAATTGTAAATAGCCTTTCGCTCCCTGTATTTTACCCCTGCCACCTTTAGAATTTGAAAGAGAGTATTTCAGTCAACATTGTCAAAAGCTTTCTCTAAGTCTACAAATGCTAGAAATGTAGGTTTGCCTTTCCTTAATCTTTCTTCTAAGATAAGTCGTAAGGTCAGTATTGCCTCGCGTGTTCCAGTATTTCTACGGAATCCAAACTGATGTTCCCCGAGGTCGGCTTCTACTAGTTTCTCCGTTCGTCTGTAAAGAATTCGTGTTAGTATTTTGCAGCTGTGGCTTATTAAACTGATTGTTCGGTAATTTTCACATCTGTCAACACCTGCTTTCTTTGGGATTGGTATTATTATATTCTTCTTGAAGTCTGAGGGTATTTCGCCAGTTTCATACATCTTGCTCACCAGATGGTAGAGTTTTGTCAGGACTGGCTCTCCCAAGGCCGTCAGTAGTTCCAATGGAATGTTGTCTACTCCGGGGGCCTTGTTTCGATTCAGGTCTTTCAGTGCTCTGTCAAACTCTTCACGCAGTATCGTATCTCCCATTTCATCTTCCATCTACACCCTCTGCCATTTCCGTAATATTGTCCTCATGTGCATCGCCCTTGTATAGACCCTCTATATACCCCTTCCACCTTTCTGGTTTCCCTTCTTTGCTTAGAACTGAGTTTCCATCTGAGCTCTTGATGTTCATACAAGTGGTTCTCGTATCTCCAAAGGTCTCTTTAATTTTCCTGTAGGCAGGATCTATATTACCCCTAGTGAGATAAGCCTCTACATCCTTAAATTTGTCCTCTAGCCATCCCTGCTTAGCCATTTTGCACTTCCTGTCGATCTCATTTTTGAGACGTTTGTATTCCTTTTTGCCTGCTTCATTTACTGCATTTTTATATTTTCTCCTTTCCTCAATTAAATTCAATATTTCTTCAGTTACCCAGGGATTTCTACTAGCCCTCGTCTTTTTACCTACTTGATCCTCTGCTGCCTTCACTACTTCATCCCTCAAAGCTACCCATTCTTCTTCTACTGTATTATTTCCCCCGTTCCTGTCAATTGTTCCCTTATGCTCTCCCTCAAACTCTGTACAACCTCTGGTTCTTGCAGTTTATCCAGGTCCCATCTCCTTAAATTCCCACCTTTTTGCAGTTTCTTCAGTTTTAATCTACAGGTCATAACCAATAGATTGTGGTCAGAGTCCACATCTGCCCCTGGAAATGTCTTACAATTTAAAACCTGGTTCCTAAATCTCTGTCTTACCATTATATAATCTATCTGATACCTTTCAGTATCTCCAGGGTTCTTCCATGTATACAACCTTCTATCATTCTTCTGTATGGGACTAAAATAAAATTTAGTTCTTACCATTCAGAATTACAAAATTTAACTGTAATTTAAACAATGTAAAATTTCTAGAATTGTAAAAGCTTCGCAGGTTTTTTGTGGATGAGATAATATGTGAAAAAATATTACCTGAAATGTTTATTCTTTATTAGAAGCAGAATTTCACAGCATATTTCACTGATAACTCAAACCTACTTACTTGGAAATGTAAAACTGGTATTCATACTTATCAGAGAAACTACTGCAAATATTTTAATACCGATAAAACATATCGTTCATAAGGAGTAAGACTACTTTTTGCTCACAGGTGGTGCATTTACTCAGCCCACTCCAGCATTCCCGCAAGTTGCAGCAGCTGTGCCTTATGCAGTTCCTGCTGCAGCTGCTGTCCCAAATGGTATGATGCCAGGAGCAGCCATACCAGCAGCACCAATGCAGGTGAATCATCTTTTTGCTGTTGGTGTCCCTTACTGTAAGACACAAGAAAATTAAATCTATACTTACTAATATAAATACAGCTGCCTGTAAATTACTACTAAACTAGAATCACATGCAAGGTGCAGGCCAGCTGTTTATTTGTAGCATCTTACCCAGGGTTTATCACAGTCCTTTGCTTTGAAGAATAGTGGAAAGTCTAAACCAGAGGTTCGGACGACTCTACAATTGTATCAGATGTGAATTTCTTGACCTCCACTATAGATTACAGAATCGCAGTGTTCCCCTTCATAGGTCAGGTGCGCACTACACGCAGGAAGTGGCTACTGGGGTAGTGGAGTACACATGGTGTGCACATGGGGCTTTTTTAGGTTATAGAAACCTTCCCTTGGATCAAAGACGATTTGCCTGATAAATTAGCCACAATGTGCTCAGCGAACTTGCATTGTCACAGAGCAGAGACAGAAGAGGTTAATATTATTTTAGTAAACTGCTGTAGCATCTAGGGAAAAGTCCCAGAATTCATATTGCTCTTTAAAGGTCATAATGCACATATAGTATTAGGAATGGAAAGTTGGTTGAAACCAGACGTTAATGACAACGAAATCCTAAGTTCAGATTGGAATATTTATTGAAAGGATAGATTAGTCGCCAGTGGTGGTGGCGGTGTGTTCATACAGTAAAGAATTCGATAAAATCTACTGTGGTTATCACAGTTTCAGATTGTGAATTAATCTGGGTGAAGTTAGGTATCAAAGATCGGTCAAAAACAGTATGGATGATTCTGTAGACCACCTGAATCTGGAGCCCTAGTGGTGGAGTGCTTCAGACAGTACTTACAGAATATTGTTAAAAATACTGTTGTAATAGGGGTGCTTCAATGTGCCAGTTATAGTTTGGGAGTGTCATGCTGTCAAAACTGGTGCTAGAGATAAGGATTTGGGTGACATTGTTCTGGATGTCTTGTCCAAAAATTACTCTGAGCAGGTAGTTAGAGAATCAACTCGAGAGAGTAATGTCTTAGACATCCTGGTGACAGACAGACCTGAACTTATCGAATCAGTTAACACAGAGGAAGGTATCAGTGATCATAATGCTGTTATAACGTCTACGACAAAGGGTCTGATAAAATATGTTAAGGAAAGTAGGAAGATATTTTTGTTTAGCATGAATGACATTATACAAATCTGAGTATCTGAGCAGTCAGCATCAAATATTCAGTGATAAGGACGATGATGTGTAAATACGAATGGAAAAAATGCAAAGGAATCGTGTAATATGCCCTAAAAAGTATGTTCCAAATAAAGTCTTAAGAGATGGGAAAGACTCACCATGGTTTAATAGCCGTGTGGATATTGCTACTTAAACAAAGAGAATTATATCTCATATTCAAGAGAAGTAAAAACCTCGCTGACAAACAAAAGCCAAACAAAGTGAAAATGGATATAAGGAGAGAAATGAGAAAAGCATTCAGTGACTTTAAATATAGAACTTTGTCAACCTATCTGAGTAAAAATCCTAAGAGGTTTTGGTTGTATGTAAAATTAGTAAGTGGGGTCCAAAGCATCTAGTCATTCACACAGTGACCGTACTGGCACCGAAACAGAAGTTAACAGTGAAAAGTCTGAAATACTGAATACTTCCGAAATTTTCACCACAGATCATAACAGAGTCCCTCCTTTGTCATCATATGAAAGTCTAGATGGCAGATATTGAGATAACCAATCGCAGAATACAAAAACACTTACAATCGCATAGTGATGGCAAGGCATGTACGTCACTTGAGCAACTGTGGGTACCTAGTGACTGGAAGAAAGCACAGGCATACCTGTTTTTGAGAAGGGTCTTAGGACAGATGAACACACTTATAAACCTATATTGTTGGAATCAATCTGTTGTGAAATTATGGAACATGTTTTATGCTGAAGAATTATGACATTCTTGGAGGAGGAGAATCCCCTCTATAAAAATCAGTGTAGATTCTACGAACAGAGATCCTGCAGAACTCGGCTCGCCCTGTTCCATCTTGAGATCCACAGCGCCATAGACAATAGCACTCACGTTGGTGCTGTGTTCCTAGACTTCAGGAAGGCAGTTGGCACTGCCCCGCACTGACATTCAGTGAAAAAAAAAAAAATGAGCTGATCGAGTATTGGTGCAGATTTGCGACTGGATTCAAGACTTCCTTGCAGACAGAACTCGACATGTGGCTCTTAACGGAACAAAATTGACAGATGTAAAGGTAATTTCTGGTGTACCCCAAGGAAGTGTGATAGGACTGTTACGGTCTACAATATATGTAAATGATTTTGTAGAAAGTGTCAAATGCTCTCTGAGGTTGTTCGTAGATCATGCACTTGTCTATAACAAAGTAGCAACGCCAGAAGATGGTAACGATTTGCGGGATGACCTACAGAGAGTTGATTACTGGTGCCAGCTCTGGCAGTTGACCCTGAACGTAAATAGATGAAGCATATTGCACATACATACAATAAGGAAATCCGCTTCTGTATAGCAAGACTATTGCCGACAAAATATCTAGGAACAATTATCCATACCGATTGTAAGTGGAATTACTGCATAACAAATAGTGAGAAAAGCAGATGACGTACTCTGATTCATGGGAAGAATCTTAAGGAATGTAACTCATCCATGAAGGAAATGGCTTGAGGCCCTCGTTAGACTGATTGTTGAGTATTGTTCATCTGCCTTGAATCCCTACCAGATAGGACTGATAAGGGGAGAGGGGGAGAGAGAGAGAGAGAGAGAGAAGACCCAACAAAGAGCAGCAAGTTTTGTTACGGGTTCATTTAGTTGGCAAAAGGGTGTTATAGAGATCCTCAACGAACTGCATTGGCAGACATTACAAGGGAGGCGCTGTGCGTCACGAAGAGATTTACTATTGAAATTTTGAGAGAGCACTTTCTGGGAAGAGTTGAACAACATATTACTTCCCTCCCCAAGTCTTGCATAAAGACCACAAGGAGAAAAATTCGAGAAATTAGAGCGAATACAGAGGATTACCAATAGTCATTCTTCCCACACTCTATTTGCAAGTGGAATAGTATTGGAGGGCTCAGTTAGTGGTACAAAAAGTACCATCCGACACACACCATTAGGTGGCTTGTGGAGTATGGTGTAGATGTAGATGTCGATGTCAGGACTATGTGGAGGATGATCGATGACAGTGAAACAGAGGTGCTGTGTTGCAGATTCCACAGTGCTCGTGTGTCACGCTGAAGGACAGGGTGTTCATTGTGTGGTCGAAGTCTTCTGCAGTTACAAACTCATTTACAGCACACTGTTTCTCAGACACCAAGTTCAGAGCCCTCTAGTGGGAGAGAACCACAAATTTTTAGACATGTAGGGTGTTAACGTTTGTTTTATTTGAGAAACTTAGTTTTCACATTAATTTGGAGGCATTACATTACGTAGACATGTGAAATGAGAAAGGTCTTAGCACTTATAGTGCTGGTCTCACAGGTAGCTGCCATTACCTGTGGATGGCTAATTTTCTTAAGTTATAACTCATTTGTACAAGTACGTAGTTCGAATTTAAAGACTTTTTAGTTTTATTATACTTACTTTTAAATAAGGCATAATCTGCTATTGCTAGTAGTGAATCTGAATACACATATGAAAGTTCAATTCAGTAGTAATCATTATAGGAAGAGAAAAAAATTGAAAAGGAATCATTCAAATGTATCAGCAGACATATGATCATTCTATTTTAATTTCTTTTGCAGCCAGTTTATTTATAAATAAACACACAAAACACAAGAACAAAGCAAAATTTAACATTCATAGTAGATTATAGTGTGATAAAAATTGAAAAATGGAGAAATACACTCTCCAACATTACATTCACTAGACTCATGTGTTCAGATTCATTTCATGGTGTACCTGCAGCTGAACGGTTCATAACAATAGTCTCTGAAAGTAATGTTACAAATGTATGCAGCAACTCATCTTAAAACAAGAGTCTAAAATTCTCAGCGACATCTAATCTGAATTGTCATCACACACAAGGTTTTAATCATACGTAGACTCAAGGTGTTTGTAAATCATTTTCTCCAAAGGTTTCTCCTCATCTCCTCACTGCACATTTTGAACACAAAGGCACTAAATGGAGAGAACCCAAATGTCACCTGACACCACTGAAGCAAGACACAATAATAAAGGTTTCAGAAATGACAAATTTTTCCACTGATATCACTACAGACATCTAGAGGTCATAGCAGAAATTACAAAGCCTGCAGTACTCATAAGATTCCAGGAGCTGTAAAGACTGTTTAACACCGCGGAAAATAATCATAAACGGGGCGACAGTATTGTGTCTGCCACCCATTTCCATTTCCTGCATGGGCCGTAATATTATGTCACCTACATACTAAGTGTTAATTTTCTTTTTAATTGGTAGGGAGTCCTAGTTTCATGCTTCGTTTGGTAGTAGCTTGTTCAATGTTTTTACAGCAGGGTATGCTACGCCACCTAGAACTCCACACCAGCAGGCAATGTGTCCATGAAAACTATTTTTGTCATTTTTTTGTGTACTCGAAACTAATTTTTACTATCAGTAACTAAAACCATGAAGGAATAAAGTACTGAGAAGTAGGTGTAAGAATTAAAATATCATTAAAGAGGCCTCTATAAGATGAACTGTTTACTTTACACAATATTCTTACTGCTAGATTCTGCTTAATAACTACTGCATTGACTTTAGGTGCATTACCCAGGAGATACCCTATTATTGCTAATGTAGGTTACACTTTTTTCGTAGATTTTGGCAGAGATTTCATCCCCTCAGATCATGAATCATCCATTTCAAAATGACAGGTACACACTTACCTTGTGCTATGAAATTAATACTATTGCAGGTTACTACAGTTACTTTTTTAAACCCAGGGTTGCCACAAGTTCTGGAAATCAGGGAATTTCATACGTGTTAGGGAAATATCAGAGAAATTTGAATAAACACAACGAAAAATCTAGTTTTGGCCTGAGTAGATGAAATGGTTTGTTTACTGGGACGTCATGTCGTTGCTGGAGACTGTTGATGCAGTGGCCAGAGACAGTGGTCATGTGTGCATGAGTTGTGTCTAAATGGTTGTGTGAATGAATGTGTGTGTGTGCTCGTGTTCTGACAAAGGCTTTGGCCAAAAATTTTTTGAGTGTGTGATTGTCTTTTCTACATGCTTGTCTGCGACTCAGTGATCATCTTCACGATGAGTTGTTACCTATCCTCATTAGTATTGATTTTCAAAGTATTCACGCAAGTTATCTGTTGCGTGGATTGATCAATGCATTCTCATTTCGTTAACGTGGTGTCTGTGACAAGTAAATAGCTGGCCACACCAGTGTACTTCCATGACGGGCCAAAACTGCAGGCCATTTCTGTGGTATATGTAATGAACCAGGCCTGCCAATCTGAAGCCGATTATTTCCCACTAATGTGCAGGCCCTGCCTGTCGGATCTAGTCCCACTGATTCACCTGCAGGCCAGGTCTGTCTGTGTGAGGTGTAATCCGGCAGATTTTCGTGGTTTATCCATGGATTCAGGACTGTGGTGCTCCTTCGTAGGCCAGAGGTCGCGGGCAATGGATTTCAGGAATTGCAACTGTCTCACCGCAAGTACATTGTACAGTGCAGCATTTTATACACATTTTATTTATTGTAGTACATTTTGGCACTTTGAAAGTAGTTTATACATTTGAAAGTATGGTTGATAAGAGAAAGAAAATAGTGGCAGTACTGGCAGTTTATACACTACATACTCAAATATTTCTTGAAGGAAAAACCACACAATACCTGTAAAATAATAGACACAACACAGTGAGCAATAACTGACAATAACATAGTAGAATAAACATTTTATTGGAGTCACTAGTTGTGGTCTTCAGTCCAGAGACGAGTTTGATGCAGCTCTCCATGATACTCCATCCTGTGCAAGCTTCTTCATCTCCCAGTACCTACTGCAACCTACATCCTTCTGAATCTGTTTAGTGTATTCATCTCTTGGTCTCCCTCTACAATTTTTACCCTCCACGCTGCCCTCAAATACTAAATTGGTGATCCCTTGATGCCTCAGAATGTCGTACCAATCGATCATTTCTTCTAGTCAAGTTATGACACAAATTTCTCTTCTCCCCAATTCTGTTCAGTACCTCCTCATTAGTTATGTGATCTACTCATCCAATCTTCAGCATCCTTCTGTAGCACCACATTTCGAAAGATTCTATTCTCTTTTTGTCTAAAGTATTTATTGTCCATGTTTCACTTCCTTACATCGCTACACTCCATACAAATATTTTCAGAAACGACTTCCTGACACTTAAATCTATACTCGATGTTAACAAATTTCTCTACTTCAGAAATGCTTTGCTTGCCATCGCCAGTCTACATTTTATATCCTCTCTACTTCGACCATCATTAGTTATTTTGCTCCCCAAGTAGCAGAACTCCTTTACTACGGTACTTTAAGCATCTCATTTCCTAATCTAATACCCTCAGAATCACCCGATTTAATTAGACTACATTCCATTATCCTCGTTTTGCTTTTGTTGATGTTCATCTTATATCCTCCTTTCAAGACACTGTCCATTCCATTCAGCTGCTCTTCCAGGTCCTTTGCTGTCTCTGACAGAATTACAATGTCATCGGCGAACCTCAAAGTTTTTATTTTTTCTCCATGGATTTTAATACCTACTCCAAATTTTTCTTTTGTTTCCTTTACCGCTTGCTCAATATACAGATTGAATAACATCGGGGAGTCACTTATAGTGTTGGTTTATGCAGTTCTTCCCTGCCTTATACACTTCTTTCAAGAGGTTATTTCTGAAATTGATGAAGATATTTTAAATCTGTCTTGCTATTCCAATGGAATACATATTTTTGTCACCAAATGTGTTTAGTTTTCATTGAAGTAAAAATCGTATGTGGTCTTCATGACACACACAACATTTGACTTGCTCTCTCCATCTAAAAACAGTTCATTTCAAAAGATGTCATTGTTAGTGCTTAAGGTTTTTGCTCACATGTTTAGAAATACAGAAGTCCTTCCATATTTTTTAAATTTTTTTTTAATCGTAACTTATGTCTTTGCTTACACTTCAAATCTCAAAATTTGTCCCCCAATGGGCTAACAGCCCTTTCGTGGTTATGTGAGTGGCGCGCATGGGTCTCTGAGCTATTGCAGTCTTTGTTTTCTGGGCTGCTTTCCCTTTGCCCCTTCCATGCCTTCTCTTTGTGTTCATCTTTGTGTCACCCTGGCTATCCCCATGACTTTGCTTTCTCTTGCGACTTTGGTTGGTTGCTTTCCCTCCTCCTTTTTGGCTTTTCTTTATTGGTCCCCCTCGGGTGTTTGACCTCCATCTCTAAATTTGAAATCTGTAGTGTGAGCCAGATGGGGCAAGAACTCCCTCCATAGTGTCCTTGGTGTGGATCCCTCTGCTCTTCCTCTTCCCCCTTCCCCTCCAAAGCCCTTTTGCCACCTTGCTAGGTCACCAACTTGGTAGTCAGTCCATGTGGTGGGGCTGTTAAGTACCCATCCTGGCACATGAAATGTGTTAAACTATCTGGCCACTATACTGCGGCCATGACTCTTCCTTAATGTAGTTCTGTCTCAGTCTCAGTTCCTGTTTCCGCCTTTCCGGCCTTATACTCCTTGGATACAACCTGGGATGAGGGCTAGATATGCTGGCTTGGGGCGAGACCCTTTCCACAGTTCCTAATCTGTACCAGGACTGACAGGGACACTTTTGTCGCAACGAAACCCCTTTTCTTTGTGGAGCATACTGAAGAAAAGTTCCGTGAAGCTGAGTCATTAAGCAAGATGAACCCTGGCTCTCTCCTTATAAAGACAACTTCTGCCAGTCAGCCAGCCTCCCTCTGTGCATCCGACCGTTTAGGAGACAATCCCAATGCTATTGCAACTCACAAGTCACGCAGTATGACACAGGATATAATTTTCAATACAGGCATTTTCCTCAAGTTCAATGAACTTGTGGCTAATCTGGAGCTACATGACGTTCATTTCGTCCGACATATCCAGAAAGGCCCTAAGGACCATCACGTAAACACTGTCGCTTTCACCATGGCATTTGCATGGGATACCCTGCCTGAGTAGGTCAAGGTAATGGTGTGCAGATGTGATGTGAAACCATATGTTACACCTCCCATGCATTGCTTACATTGCCACAATTCTGGCCACATGTCTTCGTGATGCGATGCCACTCCCATCTGTGGGTGCCCTCTTGCTGTGGGGAGCCCTTGAACCCCACTGCTTACCTGTGTAAACTGCTCTGGTCTCCATTCTCCCCATTCACCGGAGTGTTCATTGTACATGAAGCAAGAAAGAATTTAGGAAATAAAGACCCTTGACCATCTCAGCTACTTTGAAGCCCCGAAGAAATTTCTTCGGACTTCACCCTGTAAATCTCTGCTCTACCTATGCCTCAGTTATGCCTTTCCCTCCTCACCCCTCCCCCTTACCACCATACCTTTCCATTTCCTCACTCTCGATGGCTCCTGTCTCTTCCCCTCCTGGAACCGTTCCTCCTCCTCCTCCTCCTCCTCCTTCCTCCCTCAGCCAGGGAAAACGTCCTCTCTTCTGGCTCCTTGTAAGGATGGGGCTCCATCTCAGAACATTCCTCCCAGGTGTTCTCAGGACAGGAAGCTTGCACCCTCAGTCGGGCCAGAGGAGAGACCTGCACTTGTAGGACCCCAAAGCCACTCACTCTGTCTGATCCTGACATCACTGCCACCTATTCCCTTGCTGATAATGCCTCCTCTGTCCCTCCAAGGGAGAAGTAGTAGTAGTAGTGCAAGTCAAAGGACGAGGCTTCCCCGGCAACCCAGAGTGCTTCACCGCTCCACCTCCTCCTAAATCAGACCCAGTTTTTATGGATGTCGTCCCATCCACATTGATGAAGACCACCGACAGTGACTTGAGCTCCCCTCGTCTTCTTTATGTATTAGATTAGATTAATATTAGTTCCATGGATCATGAATACGATATTTCGTAATGATGTGGAAAGAGTCAAATTTTCCAATACATGACATAATTAAGTTAATTTAACAACATAATTAAGTTAATATAACAACCTTTTTTATATAATTTTTTTGTTTGGTTTTTATTTTTTTCTTAATTTATATCTAAAAATTTCTCTATGGAATAGAACGAGTTGTCATTCAGAAATTCTTTTAATTTCTTCTTAAATACTTCTTGGTTGATGTAACTCTTCAGGCTTTCCCGGCGATCTAATGACATCTTGGGTTGTCGGGTGTTCTGCCGGTTATCAGCATCGTACTTGCACGATATTTCGGTCACGTAGCTCGTGGCCTTCATCAGGTGTGACCTGAGACTGCTCCTCAAGTGGACCTGGTCCAGTATTTATGCCTATGGCCTTCCCCCTCCACCAACGGTTGCAGGCGCTTCCTCTGTGGTCCGCGCCCATTCCCTGCGACCTGCTGGAGCGTTGCTGCTCCGTTTTCCGGCCGCTGCGGTTCT
Source organism: Schistocerca cancellata (assembly GCF_023864275.1). Classification (NCBI taxonomy): domain Eukaryota; kingdom Metazoa; phylum Arthropoda; class Insecta; order Orthoptera; family Acrididae; genus Schistocerca; species Schistocerca cancellata. The sequence goes on along the minus strand of NC_064632.1, from coordinate 226,299,119 downwards.
AGGTGTTCCCTCTGCGGTCCGCGCCCACCAAACCCGATCCTGGGGGTTTCATCTATGGTCTGGGGTACCAAGCATTCCCCCTGCGGTCCGCGCCCGCTCACCACGACCTGTTGGAGTGTTGCCACTCCGTTTTTCGTCCGCTGCAGCTCTGGATGTTCCCTCTGTGGTCCGCGCCCACCAGTCCCACTTCTGGGTGTTCCATCTTCGGTCTTGTGCGCCTGGCAGTCCGTCAGGGGCTCGTTTGTGGTTACACAAAAAAAACAAACACACACACACACACACACACACACACACACACACACACACACACACACACACACCATTTCGTTCCATAAATCACTGAAACTATCTGTACAAAACTTTAAATTCCTTTGGTGAAATGTTTATTTTACGTGCTGTTTTGTGGCCTCCATGTGAATCATTTCAGTTGTAGTGGCACATCCACATTTCCTATTTAGAACTAAAAAGTCAGACAAGTCTTCTTCCCCGTCTGGATATTTGCACTTTACCCTCGAAATGAACAAAGTTTTTGAACTATTTAAGAGTTACTCTTAACTTGCCACCTACAGGTCCGGGGTTAGAATAGGCCCGAGGTATTCCTGCCTGTTGTACGAGGCAACTAAAAGGAGTTTAACACGTTTCAGCCTTTACATGATGGTCCCCTGTAGGGTTTAGCCTCCATTCTTCAAAATTTTCCCGAAGAGCGAGCCAGTTGGGCAAGGACAGCTTGTGAGGTGCATCATGTCCATCATGCATTGAGATCTTAGCCCACTTTCTTGTCGTCACATTGCAATCCTGCCCATTCTCCATCTCTTGGGCGAGGACACCTTCCTGGGTGCATTTTTCACCATGCACTATGCAGTGTCGATTTCTGCATTGATGATAACCATGGACTTCTTTGCACCTGATATCCAGCACTGTAGCCAGTCCATTGTGGTGGGGCCACCATGTACCCTGTTGGTTGTAGCCCCCTGACCACACAGGGATCGCTCTGCTGATGCCTGCGCCGTTTTGCTGCTGCGGCTGGGTGGCACCCGTGGGGAGGGCGTCTGGTCGGAGTGGGTGGCATCAGGGTGGATAACACGTGATGCAGCGTAGTCCATCATATCTTGCTGGTAGTGAAACACCAGCAGTCTCTAAGCGATCACGAGCTCAATTCAACACACAGAAGTATGATCCCAAATCCTTCCCCTCCCTGGCCACACCATGGGAGGAACATTAGGCTAAGGATGGCAGCGGATGGACTCGCCCCGGTACCTTGTATGTTCGAGAGCTGATGGGGACTCATTTCATGATGAAGCCTCAGTTTTTTGTTGACCATTTAGAGGACAAGTTCGGGGAGGTGGAGGACTTGTCCAAAATGAGATCTGGGTCAGTCTTGATCAAAACAGCGTCCTCTGCCCAGTCATGGGAGTTATTCGCTTGTGACAAGCTGGGGGATGTTTCTGTAACCATCACGCCCCATAAGACCTTAAATATGGTCCAGGGTATCGTATTTCACAGAAACCTTCTTCTGCAGTCCGACAATTATCTGCACGCCAATTTAGTGTGTCGAAGAGTACATTTTGTCCAGTGTGTCCACCAGGGTCCGAGGGATAATCAGGTTGCCACCTGTGCCATCATCTTTGCCTTTGAGTGTGATACATTTCCCGAGAAGGTCAAGGTGATGGTCTACCTATGTGATGTAAAGCCCTATATCCCTCCCCTGATGCGGTGCTTTAAGTGCTGGAAGTTCGGCCATATGTCTTCCCGCTGTACTTCCAGCATCACATGCCGAGATTGCAGACGCGCATCACATCCCAGTACTCCATGTGCCCCACCTCCCATCTATCTGAGCAGCAGGGAGCACCATTTGCCTTGCTCGTCTGACTGCAGGATTCTCCAGAAAGAAAGGAAAATCGTGGAGTACAAGACCCTGGACCAACTGATTTACACTGAGGCTAAGAGAAAATTTGAACGCCTGCATCCTGTGCGTATGACATCATCTTACGGCGCTGTTACAACAGTTCTGGCACCATCAGCTCCGCCAACACAGGCCACCTCTCAGAGCCGGAAGACTACACCTGCCCCCTTGATGGTGAGGGGCATTTCCCTACCTGTTGCTCTGTTGCTTGTTGCTCCTGAACCACCTACTTCAGGAGCAACCCCCCCCCCCCCCCAACCATTAGAGCGTCTGTCCCCACTTCTAAGCCAGAAAAGCGTAAGTCTTCTTCGGCTTCTCTTGCTAGGAAGGCGTCCCTTGGGTCACTCCTTTCCGAGGTTTCTTCTAGTGGGAAACATGACACCTGCCAGTGGCTGAAGAGCCCAAAAGCAGCTGGTCATAGGGCTTAATGCTCATCATCAGTCCCGGAGACTGAGCCAGTGAAGTCCTCCCAGCCAGGGAAACTCAAGGAGCAGTGAGAGAAATCCAAAAAGAAAATCCCTAAGACCAAGGAAATTGCGGTGGCACCCACATCATCGCTACCTACAAGCTCTGTGGCTGAGGATGGGGTGGAGATTTTGGCGTCCGCTGAGGACCTAGATCTCGCCAGACCCTCATACGCAATGGATATAGACTGCTCAGGCAAAAAATCGGTGGCAGCAGGTGACTCTAAGGCGTAAACAGCCTCATTGAATGTTCCATGTCTTCCCAGACTCATGATGTCATCCTCCAGTGGAATTGGGGCAGTTCTTTCCACCACCTGGCTGAGCTACGGCAACTGTTAAGCTTTACACCTGCTATCTGCATTGCCCTCCAGGAAACCTGGTTCCCAGCAATGCGGACCCCTCCCCTTCACGGCTATAAGGGATATTACAGGAACTGTAGCAACTGTAATTGAGTGTCAGGTGGAGTTTGCTTTTATGTCCTAAACTCGGTCTGTAGTGAGCATGTGCCCCTTCAAACCCCTCTTGAAGCTGTGGCTGTCAGAATAAGGACAACGCAGGAAATAACTGTCTGCAATGTATATCTCCCTCCAGATGGTGCAGTACCACTGAATGTATTAGCTGCACTGATTGATCAACTCCCTAAACTTTTCCTACTTTTGGGAGATTTTAATGCCCATAACCCCTTGTGGGGTGGTACCATGCTTACTGGCCAAGGCAGAGATGTCGAAACTTTACTGTCGGAATTCGACCTCTGCCTCTTAAATACTGGGGCTGCCACACATCTCAGTGTGGTTCATGGTAGTTAATCAGCCATTGATGTATCAGTTCGCAGCCCAGGACTTCTCCTATCTATCCACTGGAGAGCACATGACGACCTGTGTGGTGGTGACCACTTCCCCTCCTCCCTGTCACTGCACAGTGTCAGGTACATGGGTGCCTGCCCAGATGGGCTTAGAACAAGGCGGACTGGGGAACATTCACCTCTGCTGTCATCGCTTAATTTCACCCGCACGGTAACATCGATATGATGGTTGAGCAGGTGACTAGCACTGTTGTTTCTGAGGCAGGAAATGCAAAGCCTCACTCTTTAGGGTGCCCGAGGCGTAAGGCAGGTCCGTGGTGGTCGCTGGAAGTCGCTAAAGTAATTAAGGAGCGTCGGCGAGCTCTACTGCGACATACGTGGCACCCTTTCCTGGAGCTCCTCATAGCCTTTAAATGGCTCCATGCCTGTGTTCGCTACCTTATCAAATGACAGAAGGAGGAGTGTTGGGAGAGATATGTCTCTGCCCAGAATTGGGAAGGTGACGTGTGGCACCCAATGGTAAAGATCCAACGTTTTCTCGGGTACCTGGCCCCAACAGCTGTCCCCGGTGTTACCATAAATGGCAAGTTATGTACCGATGCAAACACGATTGCTGAGCACTTTCCTTAAGCCACTGCTTGACCCTCTGAGTCGGAGAATTACCCCCAGCCTTTCGCACACTCAAACGGCAGCTGGAAGGGAACATCCTCTAATTCACTACACACTGCAGTGAATTCTGTAACACCCCATTTTCAGAGTGGGAGCTCCTCAGTGTCCTAGCACATTGTCCCAACACAGCTCCTGGGCCTGATCGCATCCACAGCCAGATGATTAAACATCTCTCATCTACCTACAAGCGACATCTTCTCGTTGTCTTCAACCGGCTCTGGTGCAATGGCGTCTATCCATCGCAGTGGCGGGAGAGCACCATCATTCTGGTGCTCAGACATGGTAAAAACCCGCGTGATGTGGATAGCTATCAGCCCATCAGCGTCACCAATGTTCTTTGTAAGCTGCTGGAACGTATGGTATGTCGGCGGTTGGGCTGGATCCTGGAGTCACGTGGCTTGCTGGCTCCATGTCAGGGCCACTTCCGCCAGGGTCGCTCTACCACTGATAATCTTGTGTCCATAGAGTCTGCCATCGAAACAGCCTTTTCCAGGCTTTTTTTACTTACGTAAAGCATACGACACAATCTGACGACATGTCCTTGCCACATTGTACGAGTGGGGTCTCTGGGGACCACTCCCAATTTTTATCAAAAACTTCCTGTTGCTCCGTACTTTCCGTGTCCAAGTTGGTGACTCCCATAGTTCCATCCATATCCAGGAGAATGGAGTCCTGCAAGACTCTGTATTGAGTGTCTCTCTATTTTTAGTGACCATAAATGGTCTAGCAGCAGCCGTCGGGCGCTCCGTCTCACCTCCTGTGTATGCATACGACTTCTGCATTTGGTACTGCTGCTCCAGTACTGTTGTTGCTGAACGGCACCTCCAAGGAGCCATCAGCAAAGCACAGTCACGGGCTCTAGCCCAAGGCTTCCAGTTTTCAGCCGCAAAGTCGTGTGTCATGCACTTCTTTTGGTGTCGTACTGTTCATTCGGAACCCGCACTTTACCTTAATGACAATCCACTCACTATAGTGGAGACATATCAATTCCTAGGACTGGTTTTCGAAGCTCGATTGACTTGGCTCCCTCATCTTCATCAGCTTAAGCAGAAGTGCTGGCAGCACATCAATGTCCTCCATTGCCTGAGCAACACCAATTGGGTTGCAGATCACTGTACGCTGCTGCAGCTCTACAGAGCCCTTGTCCAATCCTGAATTGACTACGGGAGTGTGGTTTATGGTATGGCAGCACCTTCAGCATTGCACTTACTCAACCCTGTGCACCACTGTGGGGTTCGATTAGCGACAGGAGCTTTTAGGGCGAGTCCGGTGACCAGCATACTGGTGGAGGCTGGTGTCCCTCCACTGCAGATCAGACACGAGCAACTGCTCGCCAGTTACTCAGCACACATTCATAGTTCTCCTTTTCCCGCCCACGGCAGTCCATCTCCTGCATCGGTGACCCAGATTGGGGTTAGCATGCGGTCCCTTCTCTCCAAACTGGAGTCTTTCCCTTTACCACCTCTACTTGCGGTCCATTCACATACGCCTCCATGGTGTACGCCTCGGCCGCAGCTTCGTCTGGACCTTTTGCACGGCCTCAAGGACTCCGCAACCCCACCGCCCTCTTCTGTCACTTCCTCTTGATCCTTGACTTGTTCCGGGGCTCTGAAGTGGTTTACACCTATGGCTCAATGGCTGACAGTAACGTAGGCTTTGCATATGTTCATGGAGGACATACTGAGTAGCAGTCCTTGCCAGTTGGCTGCAGTGTTTTCACTGCAGAGTTGGCGGCCATATCTCATGCTCTTGAGTACATCCGATTATGCCCTGGCGAGTCATTTCTCCTGTGTATGAACTCATTGAGTGGCCTACAAGCTATCGACAAGTGCTACCCTCTCCACCTTCTGGTACTCTCCATTCAGGAGCCCATCTATGCCCTGGAACAGTCCCGCCATTCCATGGTGTTTGTGTGGACCTCAGGACACGTCGGAATCCCCGGCAACGAACTTGCCGACAGGCTGGCCAAACAGGCGATGCAGAAACTGCTTCTGGAGATAGGCATCTCCAAAGCTGACCTGTGTTCTGTCTTACACCGCAGGGTTTTCTTGGCTTTGGGAGGCGGAATGGCATATCAGCCCACACAACAAACTGCATGTCATTAAGGAAGCTATGAATGTGTGGAAGTCTTCCATGCAGGGCTCTCGCAGGGAATCAGTTGTCCTCTGCCGGCTCCGCTTTGGCCATACATGGCTAATGCATGGTTATCTACTCCATCGCAAGGACCTACCTAAGTGTCGCTGTGGCTCCCAAATGACATCGTCCACCTCTTGCTGGACTATCCACTTTTAGCCGCTCTGCGATGTTGGGCGACAGTGCCTCAACAGCAGCTTTAGTTTCACGTTTTATCCATGAGAGTGGGTTTTGTACTTCTATTTAGGTTTTAGCGCATGTCCTTTGTCCCTCTGTGTCCTCCACCCTAGTGCTTTTAGGGTGGAGGTTTTAATGTTTTGCTGAGTGGCTGGCTTTCCCTTTATATTCTCGTGGTTGGCCAGCCACTGTAACCTGTTTCTAGCGTCTCTCTGTTGTTTTCTTGTCCTCTTTTGTTCCTCTTAGTGTTCATTGCCTTCCCTTCGTTCTTGTGGCTTTTCCTTTAAACAAACAAACCAACCAACTCTTAACTTGCACCTACTGATGATAATTCTTTTCCACTATGTGAAATCTGTGTCCAGCATTCCCATGTTCCATTGTTTAATACGTAGCTGATAATTTGAAGTTTCTCAATTTTTATTTAGTAATAATTTAGCGTCTGCATCATGCACAAGCAGCAGTATTACTTAGTAATTGGGGATAAATTTAGTTGTACGGCCTATATTAGAGATATACTTTTTACTCCAGTCTTGTGTCAAACGTTTAGGTGTGGTCTATATTCGCACGCAGCTTATATTTGTGCAAGTACAGTTATTCCATAAGACAAGACAACAAGAAGTAAAGATATGTGTAAGTCATGGTGAACTGGGGATCTGGATTATTTTGTGTGTTGACTGTATTTTAACATGATACCTTTTTGGATCCCAAAGAATTTTACGTGCACTGTTTCATACAGCTTATTACTGTGCCTGTTTGTGGTGCTAGTAGACCATCTTTGCTTGTTGAAATCACATAATACTAGTACTTGTTAGAGTAAAACTCTTAACTGTTCCCTGTGAATCAGTTGTGAGCCATTTCAGTTAAAAGAGGTATCAGGTGAAGTTCAGTTGAGATCCTTGATTAACATGCTTGTGATCTGCAGGTGTTGCATTTCTTGAACTCTTTCAAAGTCATTGAAACATTTTTGTGAATTCAGAAAGAGCAGAGACAGTGTTAATCTTTAAGGATAAGTACTGCAGAAAAAAGTATTATTTTATCACAGGCCGTTTTTGCATAAACTTAGAAGTAGTTTGTTTATATTCAGGTTTATAGACAAGTGTTACTACAATATATTTCAGTGTGTCAGGAAATATGCCCAATACTATTGATTACAAAGTACTACTTCCTTTGTGTACATCATTAATCACACCATTTCACTACTTGCATTGGGTTAAATGTATTTTGATGTATTTGACAAACGCCCACTGTCTCGTGCTGTTGTTCCCCATCAGCTGTGTGTCTTAATTCCTAAGTTTTATTCTGTGAGTAGTTTTGTTGACATTTAAATTTGAAAGTGTTTTAGTTTTTAAAATGTATTGTCATATGAAATGTGTGTACCAGAGAAAGGAGGCGGCATATGTAAAATTCGAACAAGAAAGTGTTAAGTGTAAAATAGTATATCTCCCACAGCCACACTGTTTGGACACTGACATGCAACACAGCCCAACACAAGAACATACATATCAGTATCGTGCACTAATCTTTCAAATGATGCTTTACTACCACACAAATTCTCATGTAGTGTGCACCCAGGAAGTGAGAGAACCTTTTGTGTAATAGGTTGCTTGAAGACAATACCTATTTTATAAAAAAATGATTGAACTAATTAATGAACAGCATAGATTAACCATTATAGTTCTTTACTATCACATACTATTGAGCTTGCTGCGGGGCATTTGCATGCCATTCTTCAGCTGTTGTTGTTTCATAAACAGAATGGAGTATTTGGTGGCATACCAAATGTGGCACCTCAGGCTACTACAGCAAATTTAGCAGCATCCAATCCTTTCTTCAATATGGCAACACCAAATGTGGCCCCTGCTGCTACCCTTGGCTATCCAGTTGCACAGGTATTTGAAAGTTTTTAGATATTCATAAAATATGCATGGCAATATTTATGTAGACTAAAACTATCACCCTTTGCAATACAGTATTAAATAAGACACATTTACTGAGGGGGAGGGTCTTTTCCTCCAGTTTGTCTGGTGATTACAGAATGATTCTGTGGTTTGAAATCCTGTGTTACTCTGTTTGTATTTAAAGTAATTAATGTTAACAGTAGTTTGCAATCATTGTAAAGGAACTTGAATGATGCTGGAGAGAGGAACATATATTTTCTGTCACTTAAATTGCCTGAGTGGGAATTTAAATGAGGTTGTTATGAATATAGCTTGCCCTTCAGGAGAAACCAAGGAAACTGGTGGAACATGACTGTGTATGAGAACTGGTTTGAGAAACCTATTATAGAGGTAAGTAATTTTGACCTACCTGTTGGCTGCAAAAGGGTAGGTCAGGTCTAGAGCCAGTTAGGTAATATTGGTGTAAGTGCCAGCAAATAATGTGATAGGGACATGAAGGATCACTTCAGAAATATTTTGTGGATGTTTTAAAAGATTTTTCACTAGCATAATTTTTCTTGTAGCTTTTATAAAGAACCTGTGTGGAATTAGGAACCCCCAAGAATAATCAGTGGCAGTTTGTACTGTAGTCAGGGCATAGAGCTTTCACAAGCAGGTACACTCCTGGAAATGGAAAAAAGAACACATTGACACCGGTGTGTCAGACCCACCATACTTGCTCCGGACACTGCGAGAGGGCTGTACAAGCAATGATCACACGCACGGCACAGCGGACACACCAGGAACTGCGGTGTTGGCCGTCGAATGGCGCTAGCTGCGCAGCATTTGTGCACCGCCGCCGTCAGTGTCAGCCAGTTTGCCGTGGCATACGGAGCTCCATCGCAGTCTTCAAAACTGGTAGCATGCCGCGACAGTGTGGACGTGAACCGTATGTGCAGTTGACGGACTTTGAGCGAGGGCATATAGTGGGCATGCGGGAGGCCGGGTAGACGTACCGCCGAATTGCTCAACACGTGGGGCGTGAGGTCTCCACAGTACATCGATGTTGTCGCCAGTGGTCGGCGGAAGGTGCACGTGCCCGTCGACCTGGGACCGGACCGCAGCGACGCACGGATGCACGCCAAGACCGTAGGATCCTACGCAGTGCCGTAGGGGACCGCACCGCCACTTCCCAGCAAATTAGGGACACTGTTGCTCCTGGGGCATCGGCGAGGACCATTCGCAACCGTCTCCATGAAGCTGGGCTACGGTCCCGCACACCGTTAGGCCGTCTTCCGCTCACGCCCCAACATCGTGCAGCCTGCCTCCAGTGGTGTCGCGACAGGCGTGAATGGAGGGACGAATGGAGACGTGTCGTCTTCAGCGATGAGAGTCGCTTCTGCCTTGGTGCCAATGATGGTCGTATGTGTGTTTGGCGCCGTGCAGGTGAGCGCCACAATCAGGACTGCATACGACCGAGGCACACAGGGCCAACACCCGGCATCATGGTGTGGGGAGCGATCTCCTACACTGGCCGTACACCACTGGTGATCGTCGAGGGGACACTGAATAGTGCACGGTACATCCAAACCGTCATCGAACCCATCGTTCTACCATTCCTAGACCGGCAAGGGAACTTGCTGTTCCAACAGGACAATGCACGTCCACATGTATCCCGTGCCACCCAACGTGCTCTAAAAGGTGTAAGTCAACTACCCTGGCCAGCAAGATCTCCGGATCTGTCCCCCATTGAGCATGTTTGGGACTGGATGAAGCGTCGTCTCACGCGGTCTGCACGTCCAGCACGAACGCTGGTCCAACTGAGGCGCCAGGTAGAAATGGCATGGCAAGCCGTTCCACAGGACTACATCCAGCATCTCTACGATCGTCTCCATGGGAGAATAGCAGCCTGCATTGCTGCGAAAGGTGGATATACACTGTACTAGTGCCGACATTGTGCATGCTCTGTTGCCTGTGTCTATGTGCCTGTGGTTCTGTCAGTGTGATCATGTGATGTATCTGACCCCAGGAATGTGTCAATAAAGTTTCCCCTTCCTGGGACAATGAATTCACGGTGTTCTTATTTCAATTTCCAGGAGTGTATGTTAAGGGATTGCATTTGGAAGGCAAATATTTGGCTTTGTTTTTTGTAAAGGTTTGTGCCAGACCAAAAACAGCATCCTCTTGTTATGGAATGATAAAGTCTAATATTCAAGAAGATCTATGCATTGTATTCAACAAACTAAAGTTAATTCATGTAATTCAAAAATACGTAATTAGAATTTATTGCGTAACATAGAATTCACATCATTTGAGTGCTGGAGATATATGACCAGAGAACATTGACAGCCATGTGTTAACAATGTTCTTGCAACTCTGTAAGTGGTTGAACTGCCTCATTCATCATCTGTTGCACATTCCAACTTCGATAAATAAATATGATGTGTATTAATGTTACTGTGCTCTTCTTGATTTTTCATTACTTCAGATTTTTGGTAGGAAGAAATAAGTGTGTATATTTGTATTTATTTTGCTCCCTTTGTTAGGTTTTCCTTAGTAACATACTTCCCAAACCTATTCCCGTGTAATGATACAAATGCCCTGCACAGTATAATATTTAAATAGTACAAAATAGCAGGGCTGCTGTTATTAACAAGTATGATGCAATGTTCATTTGGACATACATAAATGCATGTTTAAAGGAACATGCACTGCTGCGAGTACAGCCATCGAGTAATACCGGAAATGTATTCACACTTGTGAATATGAATTGTCTTCAGCTGTATATTAGAATGACTGCAATGAAAATTTGTGCTGGATTGGGACTCAAACCCAATTTCCTGCTTTATGCGAGTGGTTGCTATAACTACCTCGGGTAGCTGTGCCCAAATCACAAGCAGACCCAAACTTCCCTATGTCATAATCCTTGTCACAATCTGCACTCAGTGTTACCTGTATTCCCATCCAGGGAGGGCTTATTTATTGTGAGTGCATGTCCAAAGAAGCCTCAAATCAGACTACCTAACAACACAGACACTACTTTTTCATATTTATTCACCAATACTGAGACCTCTGCTCCCAATAAATATGCCCTCCTTCGACAGGAATATATGTAATGTACAAGAGCAGTTTGAGACACAAGGCCAATGACGTATGGAAGTTTGGATCTGGCCGTGATTTGGGCATGGATAGCCGAAGTGGTTAAGGTGACCGCTCGCGAAAAAGTGAGAAATCCGGCACAAAATAGCATTGTCTTTCTAATACACAGCTGAAGGTGGTTCATATTCACAGCTGAGAGTACATACTAATTTTGCCACTTCCACAGAAATGTTGTGCACTGTTCACACTTCAATATCCAATTTTTTAGTCCCTTCCTCTCTCTGGACAGGGCTCTAGATTGCCATATGTAATAGATGTGCTCAATCTCGGGTATAAGTCAGAATATATTACCGCCATAAGATGTATTAGTTACACTTCTACTCAACACTTTTTTCGATTAATTAGCTATTGAACTTGATGTAGACTTCATATTCCCTCAGTATTGCCATGTAACAAAATCAGGTGACACACAGGGAACAGATTTTTGTTTCAAATCCCTGTTTAGCCATCCAGATTTTAATTTTTCACGATATTTCTGTATCGCAGAAGTTGAATACTGGGGCGGTTCCTTCAAAAAGAACACAGCCTGGTTTCTTTACCATTCTTTTCTGATCTGAGCATGTGATAAATTTCTAATGAGCCAGTCATTAATTGAATATTAAACATTAACCTACCTATCTCTTCAGATTTAGATAGCTTCTTACAAGCATATAACATATTTCTTTGATGTTATGTGCTGCAGTGTAGCAGCTCATGTCAGTTTCTATATTGAAAGTAGTTCCTTGTGTAAACTACTTTCCACAAAGATAGAGATAAATAAATGTAAAAAAGTTTGTTTTTGTAAGTTTTATTATTTAATTTCCCAATAGTAGTTATGAATCGGACATGGAACAATAAGGTTCCAGTAATACCATTCACATTCACAGAACCTGAGTAGTTTAGTAATTTACCGTTAGCAGCTTCCTTCCCAGACATTCTGTGTGCTCCTTTTTATGGGTGGCATATTGCGCCACATTTTGAAAGTTTGCTTTCTCTTATGTTCTAATTTCCTTTTGCCATGTATTCAGTTTCAGCCCTATTGTTGTTCATTTCTGCCAGTTCTCATTATCTGAAGGCTTTAGGACTTTCTAACAATGCAGAAATCATGTTTTGTTGGTTGAAATGATCTTTTGATGTTCTCATTGTTTGTTCCTTTTCTTCAAAAACTGAGGTTTTGTTTAAAATTTATGTTAAAGCAATTCAGGTACTGCCTAACTTGAGCATATTAAATATATAGGAGTGAGACTTGTTATACACTATAATACCATTTGTACCAATCTTTCAGAAAACATAGTTTTTCTGTTGAAATTTTGATCCAGGATCGGCCATTGCAGTAATATGACTACTGTGGTGTGTACTCGTGTGCTTGAGACCTGATTTCCTAAAAACTTATAAGAGATTTGTACTACAGTAAATATACTGGTGTACAAAATTTAAGGACGAAAGGAACTTCTGCGTGATGTTATTCCCAAGTAACATAGTTGGATGGAACTTTGACCATACATAGAAAGCACTGCTACACTATAATGAAGAAGGTAACTGAAAGAAACAAGTAGTGAGACAAGCAGAAATAACACTTTTATTCAAAGGAAATAATTACACTGAAGTCACTGCAACATATGATGGTCCCCTGGGCAAGATGGAAGGAGGGGCGTGGTTCTTAACAGGACGTGTGATGGTATGGGTGGCAGTGCACGCTCTGTAACGTGCTCCCATGCTCGCCACAAGGTTGGTAAGGAGTTCTCGTGGTAGAGCATTCCGTTCCTCCACCATCATGCTTGACAACTGTGAGATGATCTGTTGTGCATGTGGACATCTCCCCAGTGCACCCCAGACACGTTCCATGAGATGCGAGGTTGGGGGGGATAGGCGACGCAGGCCAGAACATTCACCAAATATCTTCTCAGTAGCTCCTCAACCTGCGCTGTTCGATGTGGTCGCACATTTTATCTGTTCCACAAAAATGAAGTAAGGGCTGAATGGACATCTGAGAAGACACACATGAGGAACTACTGTGTAATAGTGTTGACTAGTGAGTGTACTGTGTTAAAAGATCTGGAGGTCAGTACACCCAAGCCTCCCCGCACCATATCACAAGGACCACCAAAATAATTGTTAAGAGAATGTTCCAGGGTGCAGTGTGTGTTCCCACCTCTCAGCAAATGGGGGTATGTCGTGGCCTACACTCATCACACTCCATCCTTCTTAAGGTTTCCCATTGATTCTTCCACTGTGAAGTCATTTAAGTGCTGTCTCTCGGGCATTGGTAGCAAAAAACACCATCAAAGTGCACCGTAACTGCTCGCTCATAGACACAACTATCCTTTCCTGTTCTTTCAGCTGCCTTGTGCTGTGGGGTCGCCCTATTTTGTGCCATAGTCATGCTGAACTCTTGCCATGTGACTTCCATCTTTCTGTGTATGACTGTGAGCCACGTGGCATCATGCTCCCGCATTTTCATTCATTTACACCCTAATTAATATGTTGTGTTACTTTATCTATCTGGTCCTGAAGTTCTGCAGAGCAGTGTAGTATGTATTTAATACAATCAGTAGTAGTTTGCTACTTGTCTGTAATTTCTTATTGACAATAGTTGTCTTTTGGTGGATGTAGCTGCACGAGTGTTTGTACATATTGTTCTTTTAGATATAGTCTGCAGGTAGTTTTCTTATTTATTTGTTTGCATCATTAAGTTCATTTTTAATTTCACTTCATAGACAGTTGTATTCTTGCTTATAGTGGACATACCATACACTACAAATTTGTTTGGTCTTGTGCATTCAGTGCCTGTAATTTAGAGAGATTCAGGAAGCTGTTGGACTCCCAGAAGTGATGCTGGTGCACTTTTCCCACTCCCATTATGTCCTATAAAAACAGTCACAGTATCTGCCATAAAACTTTGTTCACTCTTCTTATTGTATAGTTATAACACATTTCTTAACCATCTTTAATTATTAGTCTCTTGCATGTAAATTACATTTTTCTTTTCTAATGTTAACAGGCTATCATTTGCAAAACAGCACAGCTTTAATATAACATTATGAAGTTTGTAGACAAAACATTTTGTTATGCACTTTGTAGAATTTGTTATATTTTTGTAGGAGAATGTGCCTCCATCTTCTGGTGTTGATTTGATGTTAGATTTTGCAAGCCCTAATGCAGCAGTCTCTTCTGTTCCAGTACAGGTATGGGTTGACCGTAAATTACTTAATAATATTCTGTAAGAGTAGCAGTATTGATTTTAATCAAGTTACTGCGTACATATAAAATTACTAGGAGACATTATGCTTGCCAGTACTTATCTTACAAAAATGAAATTCCAAATACTGCTTACAAACTCTCTCTCCTTTTTTTAATTGTACCCGAACTGAGAATGAGTGTCCCATCTGTTGCGAGGAAATGGAGTCACAAAGATGAAGTGAGAAATGTCCACTGGTACACATTGTGCCAGCTTAAGTCTAAAGGTGATGAAAGGAAAGAATGAGATGTAAAGATGGAGGAAGTATAATAAAAATGAGAAGTGAAAGGAATGGATTAAAGAATAGTCCAATGGGTTCAAATGTGAAAGAGAGAGGGAGAAAGATGAAGACAGAATAGTAATAGAACAAAAAGGGACATTGAACCAATGTGGAAAACTTGAGTTAAGCTGACAAGGATGGCAGGATAAGAACTGGCCAACCATTCTGTCTCATAATTCCTTATGTGAATTTTCAATTTGATACCATTACTGTATTCATAGTCATAGGACTTTGAAATATTATCATCAAAGGTAAGAGAAGACAAGAATTTCAAAGTAGTGTCTTCACTTAGTCTCAGTAGGTGGCTACATGAAACTGAAGTTTCCATTTAACTTTTTACGAGTGAACCTGTTCCAAAGTTCATGCGTATCCTTTCACATTTTTTGCAAGAGTACAGTTAAGACATCAGTGCAATATGGTTTGTCATATAAATTCTTCTTCTATTTAAGTTTCCAATAATTCATTCCACTGTCTTTTGATGTGCAATCCTTACATTCCTGTGATGAAGCTTTCCTACTCAATCTCAAGCTGCCAAAGGTAAAAATGAGAACTAAAACAATAAAAGAAAAGCACCTACATACTGCTTCTTATAGTGCAAAAGTTCACAGCTTTAAGCTGCCAGAGACACGCATGTGAGCAGTGCATTCTTGTGTGCTCCAGGTGTGGTCCATACCATATCAAATTATTGCAGTCAGGGCACAAGAGAGTGTTACACACTACTAGGAAGGTGTTTCATTCAGTTACTCCTTACTATTGTTTCAAAATATTATGCAAATGGGAGCTTCACTTTTCACTGACTTGTAATTACATGAGGTAACTGATGTATATATGTTTCATGATTGGAAGAAACAAAATTTAGTGTGTGAAATATCTACTGATGTGGTTTTTGTTCATAGCTGTTGTGTAATACAGTACCATCAGTACAACGTAATGCAGTTTGTGTCTACTGCTGATCTTTGTGTCATTTTATGCCTCAGCTTTCTCAGTTACTTCAGTTACCTTGATTACTAATCCAATGTGCTGCTAACAAGATTTTGTTATTTTCCAATCCACAGTTGTTCTCTCCTGATAATTAGCTTATTATGTTCAGGATAACATAATAATCATTGGACTCTTGGTATGAGTACCATTGCTTGTGGTCTGTTTGAATCATATTCCCAACTATCTTTAGTTTTATTCTGTTTAAAGTCAGAGCTTTCTATTTAAGCCAAGGTTTTGTTTCAGACCTTATTGTTTTCATCAGTTTACTAGTGGTGATTTTTACAGAATAGTATGTAAGAAACTGAATCATATGTTATGATTGAATGTTTTCAATGGATGGTGAGCTGTAATTCTCACCTGAGAATTATGTCGTCCATTCTCATAGGTTAATTGATCTTTGTTTATTGGGGGGGGGGGGGGGGGAGGAGGAGAGAAGAGATGGAGTGCAGGGGTTAGTTCCAGTTCAATATGTGTTAATCTCGTGCTGAATACAGTTTGTGTGCAGAGTTTAATGTTAAGCCTCACTTTTTTCGCAAACAGTAGTGAGAACCCCACAACTTAATTTTGATATTAATCATAAATTTTCTGTCTAAGTCTGTCATCTTCTAGACTTGTTAAAAAACAAGTTGCTCTCATTTATTATCCAAAATACTGATATAATCTTCAGCACTGATCTGTAACAGCACATTTCAAAAGCTACTGTTTTTTTTCTCATGAATACTTTTTAATGTTCACATTTCACTTACGTTTAAAGCTACACTTCAGACATATGCTCTTCGCTGATGACCTCGATGTTGAGCGCCCACAAACCCCCCAGACATATGCTCAGAAAAGACTTGATAACAGTTAAATTTGTCTTAGTTGTTATCATATTTCTATCTTTTACTAAGTCTTTCTTTGCTATTGACAGTCTCCATTTTATATCCTCTGCTTTTACAGTCATCCCTTACTTCACTATGCAAACAGCAAAATTCATCTACTTATTCAGTAACCCATTCCCTAATCGAATTTCCTCAACATCACCTTACTCAGGTACACGTCATTACCCTTGATTTACTTCTGTTGACAGTGCTCATCTTAAATCATCTTTTCAAGGCACTATCAATTCCCTCATCTTATCTTCCAAATCTGTAAGTGAGATATGAAATTTAGGGCAAAACTGAAATTTTTAGACATATGAAAGTGTTTCTTACTAAAACTAATGTAGAATTTTGTCAGTTTTTGCTGTGAGAGTGACACGACAGGAGAGAAAGCTATAATGTGAGTGAGTGAGAGGGGGGGGGGGGGGGGGGGTGCATTTTGCTATGCTACTTAATGACATAGTCACATAGTCAGTGACAGAGATATACCCAAGTAATCCAGTGTGTCATTTCCTTTTCAGACATCTGTATTTTTCACTATACTCATCCAGCTTTTGACTTAGTTTTAACAGAGTATCTGTGTTCTTTTGTATGTGCGCCCACACACACAAATCTAATCCAGAATTGTAAATAAATGTCCTCCATGTAGGGAAACCGAAGAGTCACTTATTAAAGGCAAGACCTCTGGTCAGACTGTGTATCAGTTAATTTACTTTTTGAGTAAGCTGATACAATAACTCCACACTTTGTAATTATATACAAGCACTCACACTTAACAAAAGAAATCTCGATCACAAACTTTCTCTTTGTAATGTGAAAATATTTTGTTGGCCCCCACGTACATAGTGAGAAATTATAAGTAATGAAAATTCCTGGATGAAGCAATACATAAAATAAGGGAAAGACAACCACTCAATGTAGAACGGAACAATGCATGGAGCACAAAAACCCATAACAGGAAACTGCATTCACACTAACTTTTGAGCACTAGCTCTTTTTCTACCAAAACTCCACCCATTCACTAACAATCAAACACACACTCCCAGGACCACAAGAAGACTAATTATTGATACTCGATTACTGAGGGCTGTTGCCTGAGCTGATGGAGATTGGAGGTGGAGAGGGGGGGGGGGATGGAAAGGATACATAGAGGTGGTAGTGAGAAAGAGGCAAGTCTTTAGATACATGACCTCATGACTGCACAGCAAGACAAAAAGGGTACAGCAAAAAGAGATGTAGGAAGAGGGAGCGGTGAAAGTGAAGATGAACAGAAAGAAAGGGAGGGGTAATAGAAGGGACTGGGGGCAAAAGCCAGTGCATGATCTAAACAAAGAAGAATCATTCAGCTGGTGTACAGCAACTTGCATACTAAAATTGATCATGAGACATCAGGCGTGTGCACATACCAATAAATTTTTTTACTGTATTCCGTTGACGATTACACACACATTCTAATTTACTAACACACAAATGAAAATGTCATGTGTAAACCAATGTGAAATAACACAAAATGTAAGTTTTTTAATGACATAATGCAAAAATGTGCTAGGAGGCAAGTAAACTTGCATTACTGTGATGGGTGTTTGCTTTGGGTCTATTATTGCTATGAAGGTCTGCTTCTACAAACATATTCAACAGACAACTGCATGGTAGAAGGTACCATTTACCACTCCTAGTCATTTTTTTTCTATGTACTCACAAATAATCAGGGAAAATAGGAGGGAGGGAGGGGGGGGGGGGAGGAGGAGGAGAGAGAGAGAGAGAGAGAGAGAGAGAGATGACTATACCTTCTTGGTGCTTATGCAAAATGTAGGTGACAGTAAAATCAATTTTCAATCAGTTGTGTGCTATTGCTCTATATGTAGTCTCCTTCATAGATGAGCTAAACTTCCCAAAAATTCTCCCTTTGAACTGAAATCGACAATTTGCCTTCGCTACTAACATCCTGACATGCTTGTTCCCTTTCATATTGCTTTCCAGCATTACATCTAGATATTTAAGCGACATGACTGTGTTGAGCAGCACACTTGAACATTACAGGATTGTTTTTCCTACTCACCTGCGTTAACTTACATTTTCCTACATTAAAAGCAAGCTGCTGTTCATCATGCCAACTAGAAATTTTGTCTGTCATTCTGTATCCTCTTACTGCCACTCAGTGACGATCTCTTCCCATACACACAGCATAATCATCAAATGGCCCCAGATTGCTACTCATGCTGTCCGTCACGTCATATACAGGGTGACAGTTATTGGATATAAATGGAAAAAAATGTAAATTAGTTACAAACTATGGCATACACACACTTTATTCACCATGTTAATGTTACTACAGATATTCGGATTTAGGTTATGACATGTTCAATATGCCTGGCAATGATGTGGCACAGGCAGAATAGTGAAATTCTACACGAACTGCTGAAGTGTCGGAACAACGATGCTGTTAGTGACCTCCTGAATGGCTGTATTCAGCTCAGCAATGGTTTTGAGTTATTGCTGTACACCTTGTCTTTAATATAGCCCCCCCCCCCCAAAAAAAGTCGCATTTGTTCAGATCCGGAGAATATGGCAGCCAATTGAGGCAATATGGCAGCCAATTGAGGCCCATGCAACTGCCTCTGGGTATCCCAGAGCCAGAATGCAGTCCCCAGAATGCCCCTTCAGGGCATCAAACACTCTACTGCTTCGATGGGGTCGAGCTCAGTCTTGCACAAACCACATCTTGTTGAAATCAGGGTCACTTTGGATAATGGACCTGAAAGCATCTTCCAAAACCTTCATGTACCATTCGGTAGTAACCGTGCCATCAACGAATACCACACTGTGACTGAACATTGCACACCATACAATCACCCGTTTAGAGTGAAGTGACTTCTTGAGCATGAAATGTGGATTCTCAGTCCGCCAGACGTGCCAATTTTGCTTATTGATGAACCCATCCAAATGAAAGTGAGCTTCGTTGCTAAATCAAAACATGCATGCGCATACTAGTTCCCATTATGACCTGCAGCCAGAGGTTCAGTGTGACTATTCAGAAGTTATAATGATTTGATTTCATGTAGTTTAATAATTGTGTCCCTGTATGTGTGTAGGGAATGAGAGCGGTCCTATCACTCTTCCCTGGGGCACTCTTGAACACGTTCTTGCCTTTGACAACATATCGTGTTCTATTACTTTTTCGAGCCACTTTTTATTGAAGCCTATTCTGTATGCTTGTACTTTTAACAGTCTGCAGTGGGGCAGTGTGTAAAACACTTTCTGGAAATCTAGGGAAAATGAATCTGCCTGTTGCCCTTCATCCGTGGTTTGCAGCATAATGCGTTCACTATGCTGTTCATAGTGCCTTATCCATATGTCTGTTTTCTTATTCATTCTGCATTCCTATTTTCTTTTTCATTATTAGACCTACTTGTGCACTACCTCTATTTGGCTTGGTATTCATAAACCTGTACTCACCTGATGAATAGTCATGTTCTTCCTGCCCCTGAACTTCAGTAATTTCCACTACATGTAACTTCACTCTATCCATTTCCCTTTCTAAATGTCCGCCTCGATATCTGAGTGGTCAGCATGACTGATTGCCATCCTACTGGCCTGGGTTCGATTCCCGGCTGGTTCGGAGATTTTCTCTGCTCAGGGACTGGGTGTTGTGTTGTCTTCATTATCATTTCATCCCCATCCAGTGCACAGGTCCCCCAATGTGGCTTCGAATGTAATACGACCTGCATCAAGGCAGCCGGACCTGGCACACAAGGGGCCTCCCGACCAATGACACCAAACGCTCATTTCCATTTTTCTTTTCTACATTTTCTGCCAACCTATCCAATTAAGGTCTCTAGCATTCCTCACACTGACCTGTAGAAGACAAGATTTGTTTTTCCTGACGATATCATCCTCAGTAGCGCCTGCATGGGGATGCGAATGTTGGACTATTTCACTTCCTGAAAATTTTACCCAAGAAGATTTCATAATTAAGTCATACAATGCAGGTGCCTGTCTTCAGGATATGTGATGGCTGTACTTTCAGCCGTTCAGTGCCAGCACAGCAAGGCCATTTTGATTGATGTTACAAGCCCAGATTAGTCAGACAGATTATTCCCTGCAAGGCTGCTGCCCCACTTCTGGGACCATGTGCTAGTTTGCAAAGATACACAAAGCCAACCCCCACCACTAGCTCAATAGATTCTGGAGAGAGAGAGAGAGAGAGAGAGAGTGAGAGAGAGAGAGAGAGAGAGAGAGTGAGAGAAAGTATGATAAGACAAAAGAAATCACTCGGACAGTACAGGAAGAGGAAAATTTATGATGGAGAACTGGAACTTGACAGTAGGAAAAAAAGACAAGCAAAAATGGTAGGAGAATATAAACTGAGAAAAGAAATGAAAGAGGAAGCCGTTTGGTAGAATTTTGCACAGGCTATAATTAAATCGTTAGTAACATTTAGTGTAAGAATTGTGAAAGAAGGTTGTATTTGAGGAAGAGGCATGGATCACTGAAAAGTTTCAGATTTGGTACTTAGTGTCGAGACAGAGATTTTGGAATCAGATTATAAACTGTAAGACATCTCCTGGGGGGCAGATGTGGACTTGAACCACAATTTAATGGTTATGAGCCATAGATCAAAATTGAAGAAATTGCACAAAAAAAGGAAATTACTGAGATGGAACCTGGATAAACGGGAAAGAAAGAGGCTGTACAGAGTTTAAGGAAGCATTAAGCAATGATTGTTTGAAACACGGGAAAGGAATATAATAGAAGACAATTTGATATTTCTGCAATATGAAATACTGAAGACAGCAGAGGATCATACAGATAAAAAGACAAGATGTTGTAGAAATCTGCAGATATCACAGGAGATACTAAATTTAATTGATGAAGGGACAAAATACAAAAATTAATCAGGCAAAATAGAATACAGGCATTTAAAAAATGAGATTGACAAAAACTGCAAAATGGCTGAGCAGAAATGACAAGAAGACAAAGGCAAGGCTATAGGAGCATGTATAACTAGTGGAAAGATACATATTACTGGTAAGAAAATTAGATCCCTTTGGAGAAAAGAGAAGCAGCTATATGAATATCAAAGAGTGCAAATGGAAAGACAGCTCTAAGCAAAGGAGGACAAGCTGAAAGGTGGAATGGGTATCTAAAGGGGCTATACAAAGGAAATTACTATAATACAGAGATGGGTGAGGAGATAGATGAAGATGAGATGGGAGATAAAACACAACAACAAGAATCTGGCAGAGCACTGGAAACCCTTGAAGTGTTTTAGGCTGGCTTGGCTGTGTGGTGTTTTTTTATACTTCATCTAATGCACAAAACACTTCTGTAAATTGCCACCTGAACATTCCATTTATATACAATGAATGTTGCTTAGTGGATACTTCATTGCCATTAAATATTACTTATCAGGGTTCAGCTAGTCTGTGCCCTGAATCAGTGTGCCTTCTTCCTCCAACTTGATTCAGACTTCGCCTCCATACAGACTGCAGATAAAACTGCTGAAAATTAACTTCTCATTCATTCCACCTCATAAGAAGTGGGATTCAATTCATCTTCTTATATTATCTTCAGTATTGCAACTCAATACACAATAAATGAGGACAGCCACTATCACGTATACTGCCTCTCTACTATGTACAAAACAGACCTGATATTCAACTTGATAATTAACACTTAAAATACATTTATTATCTTTGACTTTTTGCGTTCTTAGATTTCATTGAGCTCTTTCTTCCACACCACCTGCTCTGCGGAACTCCTCTCTTCACCTCAGCAGGTAGGCTCTGACTACTATCCACCTCCGTACAGTCACTGGACCATTAGCTCTGGTATGATGCACCTATGATTTAAAACACCTCCCAACAGCGGGGTGCTCACCACTTACCGACCATTCTGTCACAAACCCCTTTTCTCTGAGATAAGTGTTTAAGGACGTGATACCTCTCGTTCAAGAAATCGGATGTATCACTACAGCCTAAAGTTGAAACAAGGCCCTTGGAGTAGAAGACATTGCCTCAGAACTATTGAATTTCATGGGATAGCCAGCCATGGCCAAACTATCCCACATGGTGTGCAAGTTGTACAAGACAGTTGAAATGTCCTCAGACTTCAAAGAATAAAGGAACAGTTCCAGTTCAGAAAGGAGGAGCTGATAGGTGTGAATATTACCTGTCTATCAGTTTCATAAGTCATTCTTGCAGAATATTGAATCAAATTATTTACAGAGAAAAATGGAAAAACTGTTGGAAGCCAACCTTGGGAAGATCGGTTTGGGTTCCAGAGAAATGTAGAAACATGAAGCAATACTAATCAAAGATAGTTTAAGGGAAGGCAAGAATACATTTATAGCATTTGTAGACATGGAGGAAAACGTCTGATGTTCCTGAGTGGAATACACTCTTCAAAATTTTAAAGGTAGCAGGAGTAAAATACAAAGAGCTAAAGGTTATTTACAACTTGTACAGAAACCAGACGGCAGTTAGAAGGATCAGACGACGAAAGGGAAACAGTGGATGAGAAGAGTGAGAGACACCCCCAGTGTTGCTCAGTCTGTACATTGAGCAGTCTGTGAAGGGAAGGAAAGAACAATTTGGAAAGGGAATTAAAGTTCAGGGTGGAGAAATAAAAACTTTGAAGTTTGCCAGTGACATTGTAATTCCGTTAGAGGTGGTAAAGGACATAGAAGTGCACTTGAATAGAGTGGACAGGCTCTTAAAAGTGGAATGTAAGATAGTCAAGGATAGTGGGATGTAGTCGAATTAAATCAGGTGATCGAGGGAATTAGATTTAAAAATGGCACACTAATAATAGCATATGAGTTTTGTAACTATAATGTGATAGACAAAATTGATTATTTTCATTTGGAAATTATTTTCATTCATATAGGAGTTCAGTTATTTAGACAGAAAATTTACTGATGGTGGCTAAAGTAGATAGGACATAAAGTATAGACTGGCAATGGCAAGAGAATTGTTCCTGGAAAAGATAAATTTGCTAACACTGAATTTAGATTTAAGTGTTAGGAAGACTTTCTGACAGTATTTGTCTAGAGTGTAGCCAGTTACAGAAGTTAAAAATGGATAGTAAGCAGTTAAGACAGGAAGAGAATAGAAGCTTTTGAAGTGTGGTACTATAAAAAAATGTCGAAATTTAGGTACATGGAATGCATAACTTATGAGGTGGTACTGAATAGACTAGGGGAGAACAGAAATTATTGGCACAACTTGACTAAAAGAAGGGATCTGTTGATAAAACACATTCTGAAATGTCACTTTTGTATTAAAGTGGAGGTGTAAAGACTGAAGAGGGAGACCAAGAAGTCAGTACAGTAGATAGCTTCAAATGGGTGTAGGTTGTAGTAGTTACTTGGATACAGAGATGAGGAGTCGCATCCAACCAGTTGCTTGCCTGAATATGACAATGATGACAATGCAAAGAGAGTGATTTTCAATTTAGTGTTAGATTTTTGCGTATACTCTGTTCTCAGTTAAAACTCCTATGAATCTGATTTAGGCATTTTACTTCGTCAGCCGCCGTTTTTCAAAATTTATTTTAAAATGTGGTGAATGTAGTTGATGTTGAAAAAGTACTCAATCATTTCACACAATAGGGAACATAAAACTTTGGCACACTGTATTATTAATTAAACGGTTAATACCTCAGAGGAAAGGAAATGTTAGACCCTTAGTTCCTCTTAAGAAAAGGAAAAAAATTATTTGAGCACTGATCAGAAGTGATTGTACTCTAGTTTTGCTTCTTAAATACAGTCAGTAAGATGGAAATACCAACATCAAATCATCTCTGCTATAACTTAAATGACAATATTTCCAATTTCTGTAGTAGAAATAAAAGTTAGGCACATGGAAAAATTCTTAGCAATAATATTTTTAATGTTTACTGTCAAATGACAACCAATTCGTAGTCAGATGACCTTTTTGCTAAGTCTTGGTTGTAGCCACACTTACATGCTCTTCGGTCATGTAAACGAATGTGATGCCTACAGTACAGTAAATATACTGTTAAATTTGGGTCTCTTACACTTTTCAACATGCCAGTAAAAAGCAGTGAAACAACACAAAAGTAAATAAAAAGAAAATTAAGCCACATAAAAATATTACCTGGATAACTCTTAAAATAGTTTTCTTCTGTCCCTGTCTGTTGGGTTAATGTTGTTTGTGTTTGTTGAGCATGCAGTTTCAAGTAAATAATGTGAAACACACATTGTCATATGTTTATTTTTGCAACAAAGTGCTATTGACTCACTATTGAGATTACAAATAGATTTGGTTGAAAACTGCAACATTATACAAGGTTTATCAGCTGTTTTGTTTCTTGTGTTAGCTTGTAATGTGTGTTCATAAATCAGGCATTGTCAATGAATACCGCAAAGGCATGCAAGTGATGTAATGTCTTATTAAGTCAGAAGAGAAATAATGTGGCCACATAACAAAGCAATTGTTTCTAATTACTGTTAATATGTATATCTAGCAATATTCTTGATTTTGTTCAATAATATGAGGTGCTTTTGTTGACAGCTTCCACAACAGATGGCTCGTCTTAACTTGGGTGCTCCAGTGGTTACTGCCCAGGTTCCAGGTATGATGGGCATGCCCATGCAACCAGTTTCAGCCATGAGTATACCTACAATGGGTGTACCTGCAATAGGTATGACAGCAACTACTACACCAGCAATGGGCATCAGTACTTTCGGCCAGCCAGCGAATCCTGGACATACATTGGCAACTAATTTATGGCAATAGAATTATATGAATTTGATTGTGTAAAATATAGTACTTGATAGGGAGGTAGATTTGTTGCTGTGAAACTACACAAAATCACGGAGTATTGTAAAGCGTGAGATTTTATAATCTTTAATTTCTGTTGCTTTCTGCAATATTTCCTACAAACAGCTTCTCAGCTTCAGTTGAACTCTACTTTTGTGTTGTTCTGCATGTAATGAGTTTTAATAATCATTGTTTGATAGCCTGTCCACAACACACAGGAACAAGCAAAGTTGGGACCATTAAGCAATCAGTGCATAAGCATGGAGACAGAAGCAGTGTTTGGATTATATTGTGTATAAAAAGTTGATATTGTTGCCTTGTAAGTGTGCAAGCAGCAGTCAGTTGCATCTGTGTGTTGTTGTGAAATTCATTGAATGTGTTGCCAACATACTTAATTTGAAGTTTTATGAGTAGTGCATACATTAGCTAATATCACATATTGAAAACAGAAATTCTACCAGTTCTCAGTTACAGTGCAGTGGAAGAATTTGAGCAGATACCAAAAATTGGAAAATTTATGCCTTTGATATTATTGCCATGCCTAAGTGTACATAGAAAGGTACATGAACTGCGCATAGCAGACTGTAGGATTTCTCTTAGTGGTGCTACAGAGTTCATTGCCTGTATGTCAGTGTGCAACAGGCATATAGAATTACAGTGTATATTCCACATTGGTAGTAATTGTTTGTGAAAAGGCTTAAAAAGGCAATCTCAAATTTTTGTTGTCAACATTGTTTTTACAATACATAAATGTATTGTTCGTTCACTGTACCTTGGAATGTATGTGGCTTCTTAGTGTGTGTGTGTGTGTGTGTGTGTGTGTGTGTGTGTGGTTGGTTGGTTGGTTGGTTGGTTGGTTGGTTTGTTTTTTGTTTCAGAGAGGGAGAGATAAAGAGAAAAATGCAGTAAGTGCTTTTATATACAAAACACAGTATCATTTATAGGTGCCTCATTCATCAGTGTATAAAACAGTGGGGTCATTATTTGTAAAAAAAGGTTACTTGTTTTTTATACCTGCATCTTGATATGTGTAAAGTATCATTTTCATATTGTATATTGAGTAAATATGATATTAAAGAATATTGAATGGAAGTGTGCATATCCAATGCAATTTGTAGTAAAAATGTGTTGAGAGCTGTAGCTTTTAGCAAACTGTGTGTAGATGTTATTTTTAATAGGATTTTGTTAATATATCTTGTTGTGAGTTGTGTGTTTTGTCAGTTCACATAAAAATATTGTGGTATTAATGACTTCCTTCACATTAAATATGGAAGTGACTGAGGTCCTATATGTGACTAGTCAAAATGCTATAACAAAATTACGCATAGCAATATTCTTGAAAGACTACCTCAGATCCATTACGTTAGGGATAAAAGTCTGATTGGTATACATTCAAAGTTTTTATTTGACATCAAAAATTCGTTATTTATTGGTACTTTGCTGCTGGCTGTAGAAGTGCCTGGTGAAATATATAAACCCTTGCTCAGAGATGAAAAGATACTGTACAACTGTGAACTGTGAGAAATTGTATATAAATATGTTTTGTATTTTGTCATTGTTGTGGGTACAAGTGGAAATAATCAAATTTCTTTACATTCCATTGCAGTGTTTTGAATGTCCACCTCTCCTTTTACTTAAACTGTTGCGAAAGAAAGTTTGAAGTTGCTTATAATGACATTCTTGTTTTCAGAGTATGGAGATGAAATATAAATTTGCTGAGAGTATGAAACTATAAAATGCATACCTGCAGTGCTTTATTAGTAGAAATACGTCATCTCCAAATAGTATTTCACCCACACATACATTGGCTTTTACTCGTTAAGATTCCCATAAACTTCATCTACTTGAGTTGCACACATGCACTCTGCTTGGATTTGGTGTTTTTCTCCATGTGTTAACTTGTATTTATAATAATTTTTCTTGTACTGTGCCCTTAAGTGTTTGAATTTCTTCTTGTCTCTTTGCTCTCTAAAAGTCACATTTATTGTTACAGTTTAGGTGCAAGTAACTCTATGGTGGTCTTGTAAGGTCAGCTAAATGACCTGAATGCAACATGTCAACTCATTCATACTGCTAGTTCGTCAGCCATAATTTTCAGCATATCATTCAACCCTTGAGCAGGCACACTTGTGTAAACCAGCCACAAAAAATATTGTCTTTTACCATTCCATTGTTTCACACTGGCAAGCCTCTACCTATTCTTTCATTATTGCTTCAGTTAATGCAGTGATAAGCTGTGCTGTCATATATCCAAGTAAGCAGCAGTAATACAGGTTGGGACAAATCAAAGTGGCCTGGACAAGTGGATACAATTAGATGTGAATGTTTGCATATAACCGCACCCCATGATGCGCACACCATATGTATGCCTGCCACATAAGCCACACCAGTTCAGAGCGTAGTGCGAGCTATGTCAGTGTGAGTGGAGCAGTCAATGTTTTTTGTGGAGAGTTACGTGATAAGTCATGGAAATGATGTAATCAGTTGTTTGCTGAGAAGTTTTATGGTTTCAAAGAGTGCCAAACAACGCTTCGTCCGAAAAAGGCATCAGACAGGACCCGATCCAAACAAGACAAAAACATTGTAACACACACACACACACACACACACACACACACACACACACACACACACACACACACCAGAAAATTCTTCAGAGTCCTTCCAAATATACCAGACGCCTGTCACAAGAGACAGTCATATCACAGCGATCATGTGGACAAGTACTCCACCTGGACCTGCACATGTATTCGTACTGAGTGTCTGGTGTTCATACATTAAAACCAGCAGATGCTCCTCAGCACCTCCAGTTTTGTGAGTGGCTGGTCAATGAGAGAATGAATGGGTTGGACATGGATCTGTTCTTTGTGTCTGATGAAGCCTGGTTTCACCTGAGTGGTTATGTCAGTTCACAGAATCACAGGTTCTGGGCTGCAGAGAATCCACATAACTTACATGAAACGGCATTGCTTACATGAAACGCCATTGCAGGTCAGAAGGTTGGCTTTTGGTGTGCAGTGTCTGCATACCACATTATTGTTCACACCTTTCATTGGGTGCTGACTTTGGCATGTTACATTGCAAACATTTTGAACTCATTTGTGGCAGTATTAACAGAGGAGGAATAGATCTACGGGTACTTCCAACAAAATGAGGCAACTGCCCATACAGCTGGCCAAATTTTGGAGCACATTTTCACAATCTTCGCACCTGACAAGAGGTCTGTTTGGTCGCAGTCCTAGATGGCCACCCAGGGCAGGTGATTTGTCAGTTAGTGTTTACTGTGTGGGGAGCCCTCAAGTCTATGGTGTACCACTACCACCCTCATAGTCTTAAAGAACTGCAGCAAAACATTTTGGATGAGACTCGTAATTCCAGCAGTCCATCTTCAATCTGCCTACAACAACTAGCTGACTGGGGCCCAAAAGTGACAAGAGACGAATGGTGGGCACTTTCAGCATCTGCTATGGTCAGGTTCGTACTGTATTTTCTTTCCTCTGCTGTGTTTCTTTGTACCCTGGAATTCTGTTGTCTGGGACACATTTATTTGCCCCATCCTGTATAAAATACAAGCAGGTGATTTCATCTCAAATCATATAGGTTGTTTCAACTTGTGATCATCAATTTCTCTGGAAAAAATATATATTAGACGTCTATATCATAAGTGTTCAAAAGTAAAATATTTTCGTTTCATCTTAATTTTTGTAAATGGTACAGCACTTATGAAAAATATATATTTCGTAAATAACTCTTAAAACAGTAGGGTACAAAAGAATGTAACTTAATAAACCAAAAGTACTGTAGACCTGGAGAATGTATTGCATTAAAGTTCCCTCTTAGTGTGTTGAAATTTAGTTGACTCTCGCGTGCTAATGGGCTTTCTTTAACTTACAAATTTAAGACAAAAATATGAAATTTAAGTTAATTTTTCTACTTAAAAAATTTCTTTTCTATATTTTGGAAAGTCACAGAACGCTATCTTTTGTCATATTACCAGGTATTACTGATGTAATTATAAACAGTATCTTTTCTGCTCCAGTTATCTGTATTATGTAAATATTTATTACTAAAAATGTAAAAAATTGCACTTTCATGAGTCTTTACAAATTATTTACTCGAAAACCTACGTCCGAAAACTTTCGACAATTACACAAAATATTGTTTCGTTAATACATTGGTAGTTGGTGCAAACACAGTGGTCAGTTTCAACATTCTGCATATTTCTCATCCCTGAATTTCTAGTGAAAAATGTGCATGTTGGCAACACTGTTTCCAGCACTCTTCTGTTTATGCGAAATGGTTTACGTGCAAGTTCTCACTCATTTGTTATAAAGTTTTATGTTTGGTTTGAACTGTATTAGAAACAACGTCAGTGGGGAAATACAGTAATGAAAGAGTGAGGTGTGTGGACTATGTAAAAAAACAAGAGGATGGTGTTTAAGAAAAGTGAAAAAAATCTTCACAGTTGTTGGAAATCAGAGGTATTGCAGAAATATCTTGGTCCTCAATTAACGTTATTAATATCACATCCACTGTGCAGGAATTGCTACACTCACTACAAGAAGAAATTGAGTGACAACCCACCTGAATGATCACCATCACCCAAATACGAAACTGAAGAAGTCAGTGCAGATGTTCATATTACTGAATGAGAAGCTGTTAATATATTGAATATTAGCATTTCTGCTGTACTCCCTACTATATCCCATCTTAAATGTCCAGGAAAGGTAATAAGCACTAGAAGAAAACAGTATGGAAAAAGAAAAGTGGAAGAAAATGAAACAAGTTTTATAAAAGCAACATCTTCAAAACTTTGTGAAGTGTGTAATGTAGATGCACTTAGTGCGGAACCTGAAAATAATGATATTTGCATGAAATGTTATGCGAGGTTTCAAAACCTAAATACTGCTATCTCAGCAACTACCTATATGGAACAGGTACATTTACTGACACTGATACCAGGTAGCTACTCTAAAACAGCAGATACAAAAATACATACCCACTTCCTCACTTTATTTAATTTCAAAAGCTCGTAAAATAGTGTGAGAATGGTATTTTGGCATGCCCAGATTCTTAATGTGGATATCCATTGCAAGATGATACACTTACTGTTGCTCTGAAATATTACCTAAGTGATGACTAAGATTGCAACAGGCGAAGTCTTAACCAGGCTGATGTCATCTCTGTTAGTAAAAAAAGTAAAAAGATATATGACGATCAATAAGAGAAGCATATTTCCTAACAGAAAAGAATAACTCAAATTTTAGTATTTGTCTCACAAAATTCTACTCCTTACTACCAAAACTATACTGCACTAATTTGAAACTTGTTTGTTTTGCCATAAGCAGTGTCATAGGAAAGAAGTACACAGAGATTGACCTGATGCTTTTGCTTAAGAGTCAAGAGCTGCAAGATAAATGTTGGTTGCAGCAGTGTGCAGTGTGTCCTGGTGCTGAAGTGATGATGGTTGAAGCATTACACTTTCGGGATACTGACAATGACACTATACCTATGCATTGTGGGAGGGAGCAAAGTTGGTAAAGAAGACAGTAGAGCCAGAGAAGTATGTTACAGAGGTTAGGCATTGGGTCATGAAAGGAATAGCTCACCATCATATCCGGAGGATTCAGAGACAGGCCATAGAAGTAAAATCGGCCACATCCCAGAAATGGGAATGTGAGTCCTTCAGTTTTCCAGTTATCTGAAAACATTTGTGGGCAGATAGACTTATACAGAATTTGCTAATTACCAATCCCTAATCCACACATGACAAATTTATCAATAAAGGGAATCTCTGTTACATTTTAGAGTTTCTAGTAATAGGAGATTCGCTATTGAAAAATATCGCTGTCCCCAACTGCGAAATCGACATGTGACCTGGGATTAGAGTGCAACAACTCGGCAAACATTTCAAAAATATTGCAAAACAAGCAGCTACAGAACAGGACAAGGAACAAAAACGAAATTACAAAGATGTTTTTATACATGTTGGAACACACTTGCTTAAAAGCAGCAGCGAAGATGAATTAATGAATGAAACAAGAAACATGATTCGTGCAGCAAGAAGTCTGTATGAAGGATCCAGGCTCATACGTAGCGGAATCATAGAAAGGTGGTCAGTGAGTGACAAATACATATCCCAAATAAACAGTGCCATCAAAAAAAAGTGTGATTGTCTTGGTACTATCTTCATACACCCAAACAAATTCCTGTGTGAAAATTGTCTAGGAAATGATGGCACACATTTAAATAAATTAGATTTGGTAACACTTAGCAGAATGCATGCAGATGTTTGTAAAATCATTAAAAACAAGGAAAACTAACATTGTATAGTGGGGATGAAAAATCAGGAAATCCGATATCCACAAAAAACAGTAATAACAAAAACAAACATAGAATCAGGTCATTCAATTATAAAAATAATGCGCTAGAATATAAAATACACAAAATATATGGCAACCCAATTAGAAATAATGCTAAATGAAGAAACTCCTGACATTCTAGCTCTGGCAGAACATGGTCTAAATGAGCATGAAATTCAAAATCTTACTGTTACAAATTACAATGTAACAGCTAATTCATGCAAGGAGTAGTAAGGGTGGTGGCGCTGCTATACTAACCCATAACAATATAAACAGAAACCATATAAACAGCCTTGACGTAAGTAAAAAATATAACATTGAAAATGTAGTTGAAGTAACAGGCCTAAATAGTTTTAAGTAGTTCCTCACTGTACATCTTAAACATCTACAGACCGCCAAATGGGTGCATAGAAATGTTCATTGAAAATATAGGAGAGCTCTTACGTGTCATCCTAAGCAAGAACTGTGCACTTGTACAACTAGGTGACCTAAACATAAACGCATTGCAAGACACCAGTGACAGTAGGGAGCACCTAAACACAACGAAAGCATATGGCTTAATTAAATTACTTTCATTCCAATTGATCTGTACTGAGGAGGTCCTCCAAGATGTAGAACATGTCAGAAAAACAATAATATATGACAAATATTTACAACTGAAACAAATAAGCTAATGTACCTTCCATGGGTCCCAAGTGGAATGATTTTTAATGGACACTATATGAAAGAATCATTTTAGAAACACTGATGTACTTAAATTTTTATTTATAAAGCAATAAACATGTAATAGTACTACTACAATACTTATTTACAATGAACACATTACTGCACTGAAATGGTGCAGAAGTTAGATTTCATTGGCTGTTAAGCTTTTTATGGCTGCTGGTAAGTTATTGAAAATGTGTGTTCCTGAATAAAACACACTTTTTTGTACAAGAGTAAGTGACTTTAAATGGTTGTGAAGATTATTCTTATTTCTAGTATTGATTCCATGAATTGAGCTGGTGGTTTGAAAAAGTGATATATTTTTAATGACAAATTTCATTAAGGAATAAATATATTGGGAAGCAGCAGTTAGTACCCCTAGTTCCCTAAACAGGCTTCTGCAGGATGTCCTTCAGGTCACACCGCATATAACTCTTATTGCACGGTTTTGTGTCTGGAAAACTTTAGTTTGGCTCGATGAATTACCCCAAAAACTAATCCCATATGACATTATGGAATGAAAGTAAGCATAGTATGCCAGCTTTTTCAGTTTTATATCCACTTTGTCTGACACAATTCACATTGCAAATAGAGATTTGATGCTTTGACAGTTCTGTGGGAGTACCCTCCCAGTTGAATTCATGATCAAGCTGTAATCCCAAGAATTTAACACTGTCCACTTGTTCCATCTGCTTGTCATCGTATGTTAAGCATATACTCGTGGGACACCCCTTACAAAAGTTTAGTGACAAAGAATTGGCTATGACAAAGAATTATACAATGCAATAGCTACTCCAACATGTATAACTGCAAACTCCTGTACTCAAATAGATCACATCTTCACAAATTTCTTACTTATCTTCCTCCTCTTCATCTTCACCTACACTGGGTGCCAGATTAGCCACGTAGTAAGAGTTCAAAAATGCTAAATACCTCGCACATTAAGAGTGGCCCTCACTTTGGTGCAAGAAGAAAAAAAAAATCTATTAAGCTAGATATGGATGGTATTCTACCTACCGTCCACCGTTCAATGGAAAGATGGTAGTGTCTAAATTTATAATGATTACCAACAATAGCTCGTAACTAAAAGTAAACGCTTGCCACACCGTACATTGTGTGTCGAAGTTGACAAAACCACAAAAAATTTCCCAATGGAATCCGAGCTAGTTGTAATTACCTGATCAGTTAGAATAGGGGGATATTGAGTACCAATAAGAAACTAAGTAATGTGTACCATATTTATTTTTGTAAGTCTATTAATACGGTCGTTCCTTCGTTCTACAGAGTACTTTTCTTACAGCACTTTTGATATGAGCCGTTTAGAATGAATGTTGCCTCCTTTTTGGTGGAAAATTGTGGTATAACGTGTTGTGGTTTCGCGGTTCCTGCTTTTCTTTTCTGTCGTTTCTCTACCGGTCGCTGTGGACTAATAGGATACAATACAAATGTTTAACAACAGCGGAAGATGTTAAGAGAGTGATACATTTTATTTAGTGATTGCGAAATTTGCCAACAGGAAAACGAGTAGCACAGAAGAATAAGGTAAGTTTGTTTTGCTTATATGCGATGTAAAAAAAAAAAAAAACAAACAAGTGGGTTCTTCTATGTGTAACGTGTATAGCAATGTAGGTATCAGGTATCTGTGCTGTCTGATAATAAAACGCCATAGCTGTTTACTTATAAAGATTTATTTGCCACTGAGACACCAGAGGGTGGGAGGTGTTGAATTGGGTGCTAAATCAACACTGTGCAACCATCCACCACTGTGGACCCTCGTTTCTGAAAATTTGACGAAAATAATTAATCGTGACACACTAAACGATTAAAAATAACATAAGTTTACCCAGTGGCTCCGTAGTGCGCAACTGCAGACTCGCGGGAATAAAAGGCACGAAGAAAAAAATCGTGGAGAAAAAGCAAAGGCGTTCTTGTGTGCAGACGTCTGATTGCACAAGCGGTCTGCTATGGATCCCCGTCTTTGCTTGGGAGCTTTGTGCTACGTTTGTGATGAGAAGGATATAGAAAAAGAAAACGCAAAAGCGACCGTAGGCAAAGAACTATCTAAATAATACAGGTGTGAGAAATACATAGTGACAACAATATTTTTTTCGCAAATTTAGGGAGGAGGTCACAGCAAGGTTTTACATTTTCTGCTTGGGAGACTGCAGCGATAAGGCTGGCAATAACTTTTAGTTATAGCTAGTAACGATCGACTTATATACCAGCTGAAAAAGAGAAATACTTGAGAGGTTCTTAGTCGTTATCTGGAGGTTAATTAACTTTCAATGCGTTGTTTGTATTTTATTTTGTAAAAAAAGTTGTTTGCAGACTTTAATCTTGAAAGATAATATGTACATTAACATCCCCGACATAACAAATTTGGGTATTTCATAGACACCAGGATCCATTAAGCCCGGTCCACACGCAACGATCTATCGGCGCAGATGTCTGTACATGCAGAAGATCGCTGCAAATGTGGTGTGTTCACACGACAAAAACCCCAATCTACTACTCGCCCGCCACCTGTCGGTGTAGAAAAGAAATATCAGTGGCAAGCGACTGCGCTCCCCGTAAACGTCAAAAATTTAATTCAGTTATTTTGAAATATAGAAATGGAGGAAGTTCTGTTGTGGTCTGTGTTCGCAACTTGTGTTGCAAAAAACATTCAGACCAACCGCAGGAAACAGAGAAAGCGGTCAAAATGGTGTAGACAGTGGCTGCTAAAGCGAAAGCATTTTCTCACGTAAATTTACTGCGAGATTTGAAGGGCGAACCTTAAGAAAGCCAAGCAGATCAAAATACCATAACGTTGGCTGGTGTACTTGATCTACTCCTACTTCAGATCTTCTAGATTTCTGAACTTTGGATAACTCTTTTCAGGAAACAGTTCGCAAAGAATTTTTTTTTTTAATTCTGTTCGCCGAGGCGTCAACTGCTCGCAATTTTTCAATAAGAGCATTGTATGGTGCTGTCTTTTTGTCTCTGTCACTATATTCTTTACTTTTAATCTTCCACAAACATGGGTGGTTTCTATATATTTCAATGAATTCACTGACAAACTCTCGAGAACACTGACGAGTAACAGCCATTTTAATGCCCTGTGCGCACAAACACTAAACTGAGCAAACAGCTGTTTCGGGCCAGATTTGCGGCGATCTCCTGTCCACACGCTCCAACTTGTCTGCGCAGATGCGGTTTGAACCCACAGATTTGAGAGGTTTCGCTCAAACCTCCAACTCCAACTTCCAGGTTTGCACACACCTCAGTTTGGTGCAAATCTGTCCACACGCAACGATCTGTCTGCGCAGATGTAATGTGCGCAGACAGATCGTTGTGTGTGGACGGGCCTTTAGGATGGAGGTTGAGTTTTCAAATTTTGTATTTTTTTCATCATCAATGTCGTTCATTTCTATTACTAGTAGTTTGCTGAGTTATTAAGTCGCCATAGCATGAATATTCGTCCACAATTTTCACACAGACTATTCGTAAATTTCTGGCTTATTCTTTTCTGTTTTCCTACTTCGTTAACTTATCTTATTCCTTACTGTAACATGATGGGAGACTTTTTATCTACTACTTCACTCTCAGGGCGTCACATCTCAATTTTTTATTCAAATACTCGTTACAAGCGGCATTCCTTACGACTTTTCTTTGCGTGTGATAAACTATAAATTTAAGAGTGCTTCCTTTGAAGCCAACAAACGTTACTGCACACCTAGCTTCACGGGAGAACCTTATTACGCCACCTGAACACTCATGAGCCGCAGCTACCTTTCGTCTGCTAAAAGACGCAAATATTCCCACAAAAGGTCGGCAGCAATGCGCTTTAGGCACGGCCACCATTTTCCAATAAATTACAAATGCGCATGCGTAGCTGCGCTGTTGAAAATTTATGCGTATGCGCAAAGTTGAACAAAAAAGCCATCGTGTTGATGCACATTAAGGTTCTTAAGCTAAAGTTGCATGTTCAGTACTTAACACAATGGTATTTTTTTCAGATCCTTATGAAAATGAGTATGGTCTTTATTTTTGTTCGTTTAATATGGTTTTAAATATAATTCTTTTCTTGGATTTAACTTATGATCCTCGAATGCTTCATGCCGTCGTATTCACTTCATTATTTTGCTCAAATTAAGTGAATTTGTGTGAAAATGTGATTGCAGTAAGGTGGCGTTTATATTTTCTCATGGCGCGAAAACAATTTGTTTCAAGTGTTTGTATGACGATAACCATCCAGGAAAATGTACATATCGTTTCGGAACCAGTGCATGGGAAATATTAGGAAACTTTTCGTGAGCCTAGGCTCCGTATATGTTGAAACAATTCGATACACACGGTGTCACTTCTCATTGCTGCCACTCTTTGCGTAGTTGAAGTGTCGACATGCTCAAATTAATTTCATGTTCATTACTACAAATAAGTATCATACACGAACATGAGCGTCTTCAGTCCGCCTCCTCCTCCTCTCCCCAATATCCCTCTGGGCTTTTACAGACTGTAACTAGAATGTTTCATCTGTTATGTTTAATCGATAAACTGCTTGTTTTTAAACATGTAATGTTATGATAGAGTAACAAAAATTATGATTACGTAGTCAAAGATTTCAAAGTAAAAAAGAATAAAATGAACAAAGGTTAGATCAAAATAAAAAACTCCTTACGATGATTAAATGGACGTCGTGTAAGCTTCGAAACTAAAAATATATACAGTATGGTCAGAAAATGTCTGAAACGCTTGCAGGTGTTACTAGGCAGGTTACACAGAGACATAAATGTCAAGAAAAAATTCTACGCGTTGTGCTGCTTTTGAGTTATTTAGCACTGAAGCTAGTCAATCAGGTCGTTGCGAGCCCAAATTCAAGTTTCAGCTACCAAACAAAGCATTCGTTGGGCAACACTGCCCCTAGTAGGCCGCTTGAATGTGAGCGCGCAACGCTCCGATCAGATAATTTCAATGCTTCATAGCTCAGAAACGACGGAACGTATCGAGTTCTTTCTTAACTGTTTCAGTACAACGTGGCCTGCAACGTCCCTACAAGCATTTAAGACATTTTCTGATCACCCTTATAAAGAAGACATATCAAGTTGTAGACAGAAAAGACACTTACTTGAAGTTTTCGGCCACAGCCTTCATCAGTAAAAGAGAGATACACACCATTCACAGAAACAAGCCAGCACACGCGGCCGTCAACTCCAGCGTCTGTGGCTGGCATTCCAGCAGGAAGCAGAAACTTGGTGATTATGTGTGAACCATACAAGGTAAATAACGTGTGGTTATAATCTAACACTCTCTATTTAACGCGTTATAACACGGAAACTAATTACCGTATGAGAATCAGACTTAGTAGGATTAATATCAAGGACATGGGGAAGAGAAATAATGCAGAATCAATTCAGTTAAACACTTTTAATGTGCTGCTAGGGTACATCAGTAGAGGGACAAGGTTCGTGCCAACGCACTCTGCATTGTTGCCAAATTTATTCAAGATGACGGCGATGACATCAGCCAAGATGGCGGCATGTAGACTTGGCAACATCGCATGACGTCATCCAAGATGACGGACTTTGACGGGAGAATAGGCCAATTGTGCTACATTCACTAACCTAACCTCAAGAAAAAATGGCGGGAAGTTTGAATTTTGGCGGCAAAATAGGCCAATTGTGCTATGTCCACTAACATAAGCCTCCAGAAGAAAAAATGGCGGGAAGTTGAATTCCAACAGGATAATGCATGCAAAGACTGTACTTATCTTTATTATTATTATTATTGATTATCATTCATTATCATTTATTATTGTTTATTATCATTTATTATCATTTATGATTATTGACCTTCCTCCACTTAAAAATTCCCTCCAAAATCAAATTCCAACACGATAATGGTTGCAAAACCTTACTTTTGTTTATTATTATTCATTATCATTTATTAACATTCATTATCATTCATTGTCATTTATTATCATTCATTATCATTTATTATCATTCATTATCATTTATTATCATTCATTATCATTTATTATTATTATTTATTATTATAAGCCTACCTCCACTAGAAAATTGCACCAAATTCAAATTCCAACACGATAATGTCTCGAAAACTGTATTTCTATTTATTATTGACATTTATTATTTATTTAAGATGTCCGATTTTCTCGACAAGAAAGCAATTTTCCTTACATCCATAACAAAAATCTATCACAAGTTCAAATCCCAAAACCATAATTGATCACACTTACAAACTTTCACCGTCACTTATCTTTTTTCACTGGCAGCCTATCATAATCGCGTCAAATAATAATCTGCTCTTATAGTAACGTAAGGCACGTCCTTTGATTTTGCAGGGGGGAAGGGACTGGAGACTTTATTTCAAGCAGTACGATCATCACTTGTTCTCCAACACAGTCAGCACTCACATCTTTGATATCGCAGTGTAGTCACCACGATGTCCGCCCTCCAACTGAATTAGTTCAAATCCTCGCCACCTCCTGGACAGCGTGCGGAGACACTGCCGACACCTGTCACGTGAGGCTGCCGCCCGCGCTGGGGCGAGCCCAGCGATCGCTCCCGCATCATAAACATGTTTTCGCTGGACACGCTGGAACTTGCCAAGCTTGACGTCACAGCGGTCCCTTGTCCGCTGACCACGTGTATTCGTCGCCTCCGCACGTTTCCCGCCAAAATTGTTTGCCTTGGGAGCTGAATCACACAACGGTCGGCTGTTCCCTGCTACACTTTTGGCGCCAAAGTAGTTTTCCTGGGCACGTACAAACCTGTCGATGCCGACCGCTCACCATCCACAAGTGTCCTTGTGCGATCGAGAACGCAATGCTACACTTTTGGTGACAAAGTTTGCTCGACAGTGGAATCCGCCATGACTATATAACAGCACGTTTGGTCCGCACTAGAACGCTAATTGACTCGCTCTCACGTGCGTGTAATAACTATACAATCGCTGCGCTGCCACCCCGCTTACGTCACACACCCGCCATACACGCGATGTACATAGTCTTCTGTAAATACCTGGAAAATGACTCTTTATTTCAGACATTACGGTCATGCAGGTGTGTCCCAACTGACTTCTCCATGCTCACACAGCGAAACTCCAGAGCGCAGCTGACGTACGCGCGGCCGACTGAGCCCACTCCATCGGCAGCTCCCTGGCCGGCTGATGTCAAGCGGCCAGCGGTGCCCGAACAGCCCCCACGGCCAGCACGCCAGGTAGGCGGCGAGTGGCGCCTCAGGGTCCAGCCACAAACGGTCAGCCGCGCTCACCTCCGAGTCCGACTATGTATACATCTTTCCGCGCCCGCAAGCACTTAACGCTGGACAGGATGGAACCTGTCGACCATGTGCTGGACAAAGAACACATTCCACCTCAAATTTATTTTTCTGAACAAGTTCGAACCTGCCAATACCTACCTCACACAACCGTCCGAGATCACGCTAAAAGGTCCTGGGAGCCGTCCCCGAGGCGTGCATGTACACAGACATACAGAAAACAGAGCAAGCGCTCTCTGAATGTGGAGGTGACTGGATAGGTATGGGTTACATTTACAGGCAATTTTGTAACATACAACGATATGTTATGTCGTGTTCGCATGGATCGATCTGATACAAAATCGAAAGAAACGCGAAAACTGATCAGCGCATACATATAAACTGACCTAATATAGACCGAGATGCGGTGAAAGTGAGGACGTGCTTGCTTATCTTCTGGTTCGCAAGGAGCAATTTGTACATGGAGTGAACAACAATAGGAATGTAGGAAAATGATGACATCGAAGCGAGCTGAATCAGGAAGGTAGACAATTTTTTTCTCTTTGAGTTCGTATTATAGTGTATGTCTACTAAGGTGCAGTGATACACGCGAGTTGAATACTGTATTTGATGCTTTTTAGGAGGACAGAGAATCATTCACATCTAAACTTACTCACATCTGTGTTAAATGATAACAGAGAGTGTACGGGATAATCGATTGAGATAGAGCTGTAACTAGGTACGATTTAAACGTTGACTCATTTATTCTAGAGAAGGACAAGTTGATGAAGGTCAATTTTTTTTTTCCAGTGTTCTATCTGGATGCTTTAGTCACGTGATATAGCCTGCGTTCTAGCCATATGCAGCTACAGTGCTTTACACATGATAGATTGGATGATTTACGTAAATATGTGTCGAACTACATTGTGTGCAAACATCACTCCGTTCTTGTTCTCCTTAACTGTATGCTATTAGATTAAGGCACTTTGAGATCTGTTACTATAGATCGATATGGTGTGCTAAGCTCCAATACTTGGGTACGTCTCGAGAAATGTGGTGCACTTGGAAGGGTTAGGCCTAGGAAAGTTCAACTCAGACAAGAGAGGTGAAGTGTAGCTATATTCCTCTGCTCAGTTGAGGATTAATTGGGTAGCGATGTTGCGGGGTAGAGTGGTCAATGCCGAAGTCAGGATGGTCTTTTAATGTAAGAGGGCGAGATTGCTCTGTGACCGCCATAGAAAGAGAGATTGATCGAGTACTACGCGCGAGGTCTTAGAAATATGTATATCGTTGTCTGGTATACTTTGATCGTTTTTATGTGTTCAAGAATTAAGTGTGAATGGACGTACTGAGCAGTCATCTATCAATGCTCGCAATGATACTTGCAAAATAGAGGAGGTATGGTTTAGCTATGACATTGAAATTAGGAAAACATGCTGTCACATGATTGACCAGTGTGCTTTATTACGAGGACAAGGTGCGTGTCGGAATATTGTTATCACTGTTTTGCGTTTAAGTATATAATATTAAATGCCCCATCCTCAGTGAGAGGGGTGTGTATGTCGGTAAAACTATTTGCTTATTTGACTACATGTATGCGTAATTTAGTACATTTAAGTGGTCACCGAATGTGACTGTCTGTGGAAAGAGGAATTATTATGTTCTATTGAGCTGAGTTGTATGTGGGTGTGTAAATGCTTGTTCAAAATTATTATAACAGTGTGGGTGTCACATAAGTAGAACAAGTTCTGTGAAAGCGTGTGTAGAAGGAGTGAGCGAGTGGATGACACGACTCATATATGACTGCATCATTAGGACATGTAAAAAAATGTTGGATAATCTAA
This sequence comes from Schistocerca cancellata, assembly GCF_023864275.1. Lineage (NCBI taxonomy): Eukaryota > Metazoa > Arthropoda > Insecta > Orthoptera > Acrididae > Schistocerca > Schistocerca cancellata. The sequence goes on along the minus strand of NC_064632.1, from coordinate 226,257,644 downwards.
AGTGAGGTCATTCTTTTTTCTTTTTAATCATATGTATGACTTCTGCTTGGAGTTATGTTTGTCTATTTGTTCTAAATGAATACTCATCTTTGCTTAAAAAGTGGGTTTTGACAGAATTGTCGGCACAGCGTGAATGACAACGGGTTCGCTGGCTGGGGGAGACACTGTTTACATGTCGAGTTGGAGATGCAGGGGAGGATAGAGATCTGCGCTATTCAGGAATCCATCTGTGCAGTGTATGTCGTTAGACAATAGCTGGAGAGCAGGTATAGAGAGAGAGCCCACTACGGCATGCTGGTCCTGGAGCTTAGTGGACGGCTGTTTAGATGGACAGATATGTGGCTTTGACATGCCGCCGGCGGCGCCGCTTGCATTTCTGGCGAATGGTCAAGACAAGGTCCTGTTGCAGTAACTTAGGTCATTCTGCTTGTAGACAGGCTGCAGAAGGTAATTGATATGTCTTTCCCCGACTTAAATTGCATATATCAGATGCGCAAAGATCTGGAAATGGGATCAGCTGAACGATGTGTAGGGTGTGACTAAAGCCAAGTTGGAATTTTAATGTAGCATGCAGGTTCGGGAAAGGCGACATGTTTCACGCTAGGTGCAGCCGTCTTGAATAATGGTAATTGCGTAATCAGCTGACGTGATGACAGAGCGCTCTGGTGGTTGTCATAGGAGCTAAACACAGTTGAACTTGGAGCAATTTTTGTTAGTTAACATGATATAAATAATAATAAATAATAATAAATGATCATAAATAACTGGAGCACCTGTCCAAATGCAGAGACCTGTTGGAGTGTATGGATCTGTAAGAACGAACTTTGATGTCCTCTAGATGACCGAATAGCGAAGTAATTGTATGTGTTGGTGGGCTTTGGTGATCAAGTCAGAATTTGAGAAGATGATTGATTTGGGTTGGAGTGTTATTAGATGGGATGTAGATTGTTCCGTTGACTACTTCTGCACATTTGCTTCCTTTATTTAGCTGAGTGAAGATCGATTGTGGTGTGTTGGATACATGCGTGTCTGTTCTCTAGACCTGGGACAGACCTTAGCTGACATGTAAATTATAGCCAAGATCTTGAAAATGTTACATGACTTAGACCGGTATTCGAGAGTGGAAAAAATCATTTTGCGTATGTTTGTTTCTAGTTAGTAAGTGGTTTACAGCATGCTGCACATACATAAAGTTCGGCGTTTGTAGAGAATTAATTTGAAATCTATTTCTTGGGAATTATGATGAACTAGTGATCGGTAGGGTGTAGCCTAGTGCATGATATTGAGAAGTACAGCTAAAATGGTGTGATATTATGGAGAAAGTACATGTGTTCTTGCAGTCTGTGAGTCTGAGGATGTTTGTAGAAAAGCGAACAGATAAGGAAGGAGAGAGAGTGAGGCGTTTGTGCTGAGGGGGGGACGGTACTGAATTTGTAAAAAGAGTTCTGAGGGTGACTTAGGTCCGCTGATGTAAGAGGGAAGATTAGTTCTGAGTGTCGGGTCTGTAGAGAGAACTGGTTGACGGTGCTTTCCTAGGATTGGGGAGCATTGCTGTATATAGACGCTGAAGGAATAGGATATTTTTTTCGCATGCTGTAGAGATATACTGGATAAGTGCACTGTTTTGTGTCAAATGTGTAGGCCTATATACTGTATTGTGAAGTTAATGTGGTTTACATTGTGTAGCGTTTGTATATACTGCATTGTCAAGTTAATATTGATTATGTTATGTGACGAGTAGAGAGGAAGTCGTAAGAACGGTAGAGATATTTCCAGAGTAACAGCGGTCAAGAGAGTGTATTTCCGATACTTAGCTCATTGTGGAATGCCAATCAAATGAGACCGCGATCGTAAGATTTAACTGTATAAGTATAATGAGATCAACGACTTCGGTATTCGAGAGTGCGAATATAATTTTTTGGTCTGTTAGTTTCTAGTTATTCAGTGGTTTAAAGAATGCTGTACTTAGAAAAAAATGGCGTGTTCTTGTAGTCTATGAGTGTGGATAAGTTCGTAGAAAAAAGCGAGCAGGCAAGGAAGAAGAAGAGAGAGTAACGTATTTGTGTTGAGGGGGAGCGACCGCCGAATTTGTGGAACAGTTCTGAGAGGGACTTCCGTCCGTTGATGCAGAAGGGCTGATTACCGCTGAGTGTGGCGTATGTAGAAAGAAAGAGCAGGTTCACAGTGCTTCCTTAGGAATTGAGAGAATTGGGGCATGTAGTGGGTATTGTAAAGTTAATGTGACTTACATTGTGTAGGGTTTGTATATAAGGGATTGTAAAGTTACTATTGCTTATGTTATGGGATGAGTAGAGAGGACGACCGTGTGTGTGTGTGTGTGTGTGTGTGTGTGTGTGTGTGTGTAGATTGAGGGGTCTGTGGAGGTAATTTAGCGATCTCTGTAAAAGTAAGCACAGGAAGCCTCAGAAAGAAAAGCAGGATGGTACTTCGATAACGGGTCCTTAGGAAATTAGGCCAGAAAATTCGATAAGAAGGAATAAGAATGATTAATCGGTTGTGCTCGGATATAGGAGGGTTGAGAACATTTGCGTATGTTGAGAGCTGGAAAGGTGGGGAGCGCATTCAGTATTATTTTGGTAAACAAGTTCTGTTAGGGTAAGAATTTGAATTTACAAATAAGCTGAGAAAACACGAAAGCGAGCGTTAACTATTTTTGGGGGCACTATACAATTTTGGAGAGGTTGACTGGGCTCTTATTTTATTTTTATTTTTTTTAATTTTCAAATGATCGTTTTAGATTGTGAGGGGAGAGAAGCGCTGGGATGTGTGCGGACGGTGTGCGTGTGAACTCGCTCTCGGCTATTCTGACAACAGACGGGAAGGTGGAGATGTGTCGCATATTGGCCGGCAAGCAATGGAATGCGGCCTTCACATGCGTGTTGGACCGCACTGAGTTAGGACGGTGACAGACGACTCGCGTGGCCTGGCTTGGATAGTCATGTTCGGCGTGTAGGTGATATGAATTTCTCAGGTGTTAGATGTGAATGCGGTTGTCATCAAGTCATGTTTGAAGGGTCGAACAGAGGCCTTTGAGCGAATTGAGAGCTGTCGGACGTGTGACTTAGTGTGGGACAGGTACATTGCGCGCGTCTGTTGAGCTACTTTGCTGTGCGTTATTTGGACAGATTACGAGTACTGATGGTGTTTACAGTTATGTGAACTGCATTATTTAGGAGCAGTTTGATATTGTGCACTGAAATTAGGAGCTGTTTGCGTGTCTGCCGGCTGTGCAACATGACACCAGGTATATCAGGGCGAGTGTTTTTTGTATGAGAGTGATAGATATACTCGATGCGTAAATAAAATGTAAGTTAAGTATTTGTGGGACGATATAGAATATGAGAGAGTTCGAGTTGGTTGTTATTTTTTCTACTTGAAGGGTTTGTTAGATCGAATTGCTGAGGCGAGTAGCTACGAGAGCGCGAGGGGTGTGATTGCAGCACATCTCCGTCTCTCAGCAGTTAACTGAAGATGGGGCGAGCAATGTTCTCGGCTTAGGTACTGGGGGTGTGCTCTGGCCATGTGCTAGACCGTGTGGATTGAACAACAGTATTAGGGTAATCGTTTAGCTAGAATATTTATAGAGGAGTATATCCGACTCGAGTATAAAGGTCCCGACTGTGATGTGGGCGGTCTCACGCTCGTGGTGTGTGAGAGAGGCAAAGCAGACGATTTTGAGTCATCACAGGTGACTTAGTTTAGTGGCTTCGTTTGCCACAATTTTCTTGTGTTTGGTAGCGAAACACGAACTGACCATCAGAACTGAAGCTTGGTTTATTTGTATAGACAGAATGTGATATAAGTTAATGTAGATTAGTACACGTTAGTGCAAGTCAGTAAACGGAAGCAAGCATTAGTACATGTTAGCCAACGAACATGTGTCGGTAAGAGGACGTGGTGGTCGGTAGGTCACAATGCCCATATAGTACTAGGGACAGAGAATTGGCTGAAACCAGACGTAAACAGTAATGAAATCCTAAACTCAGATTGGAATGTATACCGCAGAGACAGGCTGGACAGTGAAGGGGGAGGCGTGTTTATAGCGATAAGAAGTGCAATAGTATCGAAGGACATTGACGGAGATCCGAAATGTGAAATAATTTGGGTGAAGGTCACGGTTAAAGCAGGCTCAGACATGGTAATTGGATGTCTCAAAAGTTCAATACCATCGTACAATATGCGTTAGATGAGTATGTGCCAAGCAAAATCGTAATACAACAAACGAGTTCGAGAACTTCTGCGGAAGCAAAGGGAACTTCACAGCAAACATAAACATAGTCAAAGCCTTGCAGACAAACAAAAATTACGCGAAGCGAAATGTAGTGTGAGGAGGGCTATGCGAGAGGCGTTCAATGAATTGGTTCAAAATGGTTCAAATGGTTCTGAGCACTATGGGACTTCACATCGGAGGTCATCAGTCCCCTAGAACTTAGAACTACTTAAACCTAGCTAACCTAAGGACATCACACACATCCATGCCCGAGGCAGGATTCGAACATGCGACCGTAGCAGTCGCGCGGTTCCGGACTAGAGCGCCTAGAACCGCATGGCCACCGCACCCGGCCCAATGAATTCGAAAGTAAAGTTCTATTTACTGACTTGGCAGAAAATCCTAAGAAATTTTGGTCTTATGTCAAAGCGGTAGGTCGATCAAAACAAAATGTCCAGACACTCTGTGACCAAAATGGTACTGAAACAGAGGATGACAGACTAAAGGCCGAAATACTAAATGTCTCTTTCCAAAGCTGTTTCACAGAGGAAGACTGCACTGTAGTTCCTTCTCTAGATTGTCGCACAGATGACAAAATGGTAGATATCGAAATAGACGACAGAGGGATAGAGAAACAATTAAAATCGCTCAAAAGAGGAAAGGCCGCTGGACCTGATGGGATACCAGTTCGATTTTACACAGAGTACGCGAAGGAACTTGCCCCCCTTCTTGCAGCGGTGTACCGTAGGTCTCTAGAAGAGCGTAGCGTTCCAGAGGATTGGAAAAGGGCACAGGTCATCCCCGTTTTCGAGAAGGGACGTCGAACAGATGGGCAGAACTATAGACCTAATCTCTAACGTCGATCAGTTGTAGAATTTTGGAACACGTATTATGTTCGAGTATAATGACTTTTCTGGAGACTAGAAATCTACTCTGTATGAATCAGCATGGGTTTCGAAAAAGACGGTCGTGTGAAACCCAGCTCGCACTATTCGTCCACGAGACTCAGAGGGACATAGGCATGGGTTCCCAGGTAGATGCCGTGTTTCTTGACTTCCGCAAGGCGTTCGATACAGTTCCCCACAGTCGTTTAATGAACAAAGTAAGAGCATATGGACTATCAGACCAATTGTGTGATTGGATTGAAGAGTTCCTAGATAACAGAACGCAGCATGTCATTCTCAATGGAGAGAAGCCTTCTGAAGTAAGAGTGATTTCAGGTGTGCCGCAGGGGAGTGTCATAGGACTGTTGCTATTCACAATATACATAAATGACCTTGTGGATGACATCGGAAGTTCACTGAGGCTTTTTGCAGATGATGCTGTGGTGTATCGAGAGGTTGTAACAATGGAAAATTGTACTGAAATGCAGGAGGATCTGCAGCGAATTGACGCATGGTGCAGGGAATGGCAATTGAATCTCAGTGTAGACAAGTGTAATGTGCTGCGAATACATAGAAAGATAGATCCCTTATCATTTAGCTACAAAATAGCAGGTCAGCAACTGGAAGCAGTTAATTCCATAAATTATCTGGGAGTACGCATTAGGAGTGATTTAAAATGGAATGATCATATAAAGTTGATCGTCGGTAAAGCAGACGCCAGACTGAGATTCATTGGAAGAATCCTAAGGAAATGCAATCCGAAAACAAAGGAAGTAGGTTACAGTACGCTTGTTCGCCCACTGCTTGAGTACTGATCAGCAGTGTGGGATCCGTACCAGATAGGGTTGATAGAAGAGATAGAGAAGATCCAACGGAGAGCAGCGCGCTTCGTTACAGGATCATTTAGTAATCGCGAAAGCGTTACAGAGATGATAGATAAACTCCAGTGGAAGACTCTGCAGGAGAGACGCTCAGTAGCTCGGTACGGGCTTTAGTTGAAGTTTCGAGAACATACATTCACCGAGGAGTCAAGCAGTATATTGCTCCCTCCTATGTATATCTCGCGAAGAGACCATGAGGATAAAATCAGAGGGATTAGAGCCCACACAGAAGCATACCGTCAATCCTTCTTTCCACGAACAATACGAGACTGGAATAGAAGGGGGAACCGAGAGAGGTACTCAAGGTACCCTCCGTCAGGTGGCTTGCGGAGTATGGATGTAGATGTAGATGTAGACTTTAACTATTTCATTTCAAGTCCAGGTGGGTGTGGCAGTGGCGAAAATTGATTCCAAGTCTAGGTGGACGTGGGAGTTTTCCGCATCAGATTAATTAAATAGTCATGCGGACTTTGTTACATTCACTTGTGGAGGTACTAAGCTAGGTGCACGCGATGGCTCATGTGTATGGACGTGTGTTTTCGCCAAGATCCTGGATTAGATAATCGAAGCATGTGGGCTGAATAATGAGAATCAGGTGATCAGTTAACTTAGTGAGAGTGTTCTTTGTCCGACAGAGCCACGTGGTCAATCGCGCGTTGTGACGTCAAGGAAGTTTCTAACTCGGTAGAAAAAACATTACAGTTCGAGCGTGACGGTTCCTGTGAATTGCAAAGTTTATGGGGGTGAGGGCGTCCTTTGTGCTCCATCACACATGCTGGTGGGGCGGTAAATGGCGTGCGGGTGGTTTGGACAGAGCAAGCGTGCCGCTTCCTGTCCGTCGGTGCTGAGAATTTGCAAACTTTAGGACCGATATAGCTTTTAGCATGTCACGTGATAGAACTTTCCAAACATCTCGGGCGGTTGTGTGAGGTAGGTGTTGGCAGGTTCGAACCTGTTCAGAAAAATAAATTTGGGGTGGAACGTGTTCCTTGTCCAGCATATTGTTGACAGGTTCCATCCTGTCCAGCGTTAAGTGCTTGCGGGCGCAGAAAGATGTTTACGTAGTCGTACTCTGAGGCGAGCGCGGTTGACTGTTTATGGCTGGACCCTGAGGCGCCGCTCGCTGCCTACCTGGAGCGCTGGCCGTGGGGGCTGTTCGGGCACCGCTGGCCGCTTGACATCAGCTGGCCAGGGAGCTGCCGATAGAGCGGGCTCAGTCGGCCGCGCGTACATCAACTGCGCTCTGGAGTTTCGCTGTGTGAGTATGGAGAAGTCAGTTGGGACACACCTGCATGACTGTAATGTCTGAAATAAAGAGTCATTTCCAGGTATTTGCAGAAGACTATGTAAGTCGCGTGTATGGAGGGTGTGTGACGTAAGCGGGGCGGCGGCGCAGTGATTGTACAGTTATTACGGGCGCGTGAGAGCGAGTCAATTAGCGTTCTAGTGCACTCAAACGTGCTGTTATATAGTCATGGCGGATTCCACTGTCGAGCAAACTTTGCCACCAAAAGTGTAGCACTGCGTTCTCGATCGCACAAGGACACGTGGTGGATGGTGAGCGGTCGGCATCGACAGGTTTGTACGTGCCCAGGAAAACTACTTTGGCGCCAAAAGTGTAGCAGGGAACAGCCGACCGTTGTGTGATTCAGCTCCAAGGCAAACAATTTTGGCGGGAAACGTGCGGAGGCGACGAATACACGTGGTCAGCGGACAAGGGACCACTGTGACGTCAAGCTTGGCAAGTTCCAGCGTGTCCAGCGAAAACATGTTTATGATGTGGGAGCGGTTGCTGGGCTTGCCCCCAGCACCGGCGGCCGCCTCACGTGACAGGTATCGGCAGTGTCTCCGCGCGCTGGCCAGGAGGTGGCGAGGATCTGAACTAATTCAGTTGGAGCACGGACATCGTGGTGACTACACTGCGATATCAAAGATGTGTGTGCTCACTGTGTTGGAGAACAAGTGATGACCGTACAGCTTGAAATAAAGTCTTCAGTCCCTTCCCCCCTGCAAAATCAAAGGACGTGACTTACGTTACTACAAGAGCAGTTTATTATTTGATGCGATTATGATAGGCTGCCAGTGAAAAAAGATAAGTGACGGAGAAAGTTCGTACGTGTGATCAATTATGGTGTTGGGATTTGAACTTGTGATATTTTTGTTATGGATGTAAGGAAAATGGCTTTCTTGTCGAGAAAATCGGACATCTTAAATAAATAATAAATGTCAATAATAAATAGAAGTACAGTTTTCGAGACATTATCGTGTTGGAATTTGAATTTGGTTCAATTTTCAAGTGGAGGTAGACCTATAATAATAAATAATAATAATAATAAATGATAATGAATGATAATGAATGATAATAAATGACAATGAATGATAATGAATGTTAATAAATGATAGTGAATAATAATGAATAATAATAAACAAAAGTAAGGTTTTGCAGCCATTATCGTGTTGGAATTTGATTTTGGAAAGAATTTTCTAGTGGAGGAAGGTCTATAATAATAAATGATAATAAATAATAATAACTGATAATAAACAATAATAAATGATAATGAATGTTAATGAATGATAATCAATAATAATAATAAAGATCCTGTTGGAATTCAAACTTCCCGCCATTTTTTCTTGAGGTTAGGTTAGTGGACGTAGCACAATTGGCCTATTTTCCCGCCAAAATTCAAACTTCCCGCCATTTTTTCTTGAGGTTAGGTTAGTGAACGTAGCACAATTAGCCTATTCTCCCGCCATAATCCGCCATCTTGGATGACGTCATGCGATGTTACCAAGTCTACATGCCGCCATCTTGGATAAATTTGGCAACAATGCAGAGTGCACTGGCATGAACCTTGTCCCTCTACTTACATCATACCATTACATACCGGCACCACTGCTACAAAAGGAATGTGATATGGCGACATCTCCAGAAGAGTCTGAAAATGAAGGATTGCATTCTGCACAGCTGAACAAAGCATGTACATAGGTATGCTGCCTACCCCTCTTGATATGCAGCGCATTAGATCAGCACATGTGTGAATGTTTCCCTGGCAAACCTTGTTCTTGAGGTAGCTCTACAACCACAAATCACAGGGAGTGAGATCAGGTGATCATACCAGCCAAGAATTTGGAAACGAATGGCCGATAATTCGATTGTTGCCAATTGTGTTTCGGAAAAGCAGGTGAACTTAACAAGCGATGTGTGGTGAGACCCCATCTTGCATGAAAACTGTTGAGTTCAGTGCATCTCTTCTGTAGGGCGGGTGTCACGCTGGCAAAGCATATTGCAATAACACTGGCCCATCACACTGCACGTCTTTGGTCCTTGAGTGCCAGCCTGTTCAAAAAAGGAGTGGGCCAGTGATGAACACAGCCATGAAGCCACACCGTACAGTGACACGTTAACCATGCAGAGGAACTTTATGCACAGTGACTGGAGGTGAAGATCCCTACACTCAGGAATTCTGTGTATTCACCTCACCCATCAGAGAAAAATGAGCTTCATCCTTGGGAGAAAGTGGAGAGCGAAGTCAGCACATACACTCCTGGAAATGGAAAAAAGAACACATTGACACCGGTGTGTCAGACCCACCATACTTGCTCCGGACACTGCGAGAGGGCTGTACAAGCAATGATCACACGCACGGCACAGCGGACACACCAGGAACAGCGGTGTTGGCCGTCGAATGGCGCTAGCTGCGCAGCATTTGTGCACCGCCGCCGTCAGTGTCAGCCAGTTTGCCGTGGCATACGGAGCTCCATCGCAGTCTTTAACACTGGTAGCATGCCGCGACAGCGTGGACGTGAACCGTATGTGCAGTTGATGGACTTTGAGCGAGGGTGTATAGTGGGCATGCGGGAGGCCGGGTGGACGTACCGCCGAATTGCTCAACACGTGGGGCGTGAGGTCTCCACAGTACATCGATGTTGTCGCCAGTGGTCGGCGGAAGGTGCACGTGCCCGTCGACCTGGGACTGGACCGCAGCGACGCACGGATGCACGCCAAGACCGTAGGATCCTACGCAGTGCCGTAGGGGACCGCACCGCCACTTCCCAGCAAATTAGGGACACTGTTGCTCCTGGGGTATCGGCGAGGACCATTCGCAACCGTCTCCATGAAGCTGGGCTACGGTCCCGCACACCGTTAGGCCGTCTTCCGCTCACGCCCCAACATCGTGCAGCCCGCCTCCAGTGGTGTCGCGACAGGCGTGAATGGAGGGACGAATGGAGACGTGTCGTCTTCAGCGATGAGAATCGCTTCTGCCTTGGTGCCAATGATGGTCGTATGCGTGTTTGGCGCCGTGCAGTTGAGCGCCACAATCAGGACTGCATACGACCAAGGCACACAGGGCCAACACCCGGCATCATGGTGTGGGGAGCGATCTCCTACACTGGCCATACACCACTGGTGATCATCGAGGGGACACTGAATAGTGCACGGTACATCCAAACCGTCATCGAACCCATCGTTCTACCATTCCTAGACCGGCAAGGGAACTTGCTGTTCCAACAGGACAATGCATGTCCGCATGTATCCCGTGCCACCCAACGTGCTCTAGAAGGTGTAAGTCAACTACCCTGGCCAGCAAGATCTCCGGATCTGTCCCCCATTGAGCATGTTTGGGACTGGATGAAGCGTCGTCTCACGCGGTCTGCACGTCCAGCACGAACGCTGGTCCAACTGAGGCGCCAGGTGGAAATGGCATGGCAAGCCGTTCCACAGGACTACATCCAGCATCTCTACGATCGTCTCCATGGGAGAATAGCAGCCTGCATTGCTGCGAAAGGTGGATATACACTGTACTAGTGCCGACATTGTGCATGCTCTGTTGCCTGTGTCTATGTGCCTGTGGTTCTGTCAGTGTGATCATGTGATGTATCTGACCCCAGGAATGTGCCAATAAAGTTTCCCCTTCCTGGGACAAGGAATTCACGGTGTTCTTATTTCAATTTCCAGGAGTGTAGTTGTGCATCCTGTCGTGCAAGGTGCTGTACAATATGGATTTTGTACGGATCCCATTTGAGAATGGTTCAAAGCACCTTCTGTACAGTGGACCAACTGTCGTGACACATCACGTGCTCTGCATGAAGATCAGGAATTGTGAGCAGCATTGTCTGGCATAGCAACAGCAATTGCATAAATCACCTTGGTGCAACCGGTGATCAGCCTCTTCCTGGAGCGACACCCAGTTCTCCAGTTGATTCGGACTACTTCATCATGCCCCACACAACAGTTGGAAAAAGAGGACCCTTCCATATCCTTTCAGCCGTCGATATTCTCTAATTGCAGCTACAGCATTGCTGTTGTTTTGAAGATAGAGATTCGCCAATAACGCCCTGCTCCTTTTGTCCTCTTGTCCAAGCTCATATTGAAGCATCAACAAGTTCACTGCGACTGGTCAGGTGTGTGAGACTATGCATCACGATGACTAATCGTGGCACCTAGTGGCCATAGTTGGAACTGGATGGTGACGCTCTGACACATGGATATCGTGCACCCTATACTCTGGACTTAATGCTACCAAGTTTGGTGCTTGTACGGTAGTTAGTTTCTGTGTTAAAATGTGTTAAATAGGGTAAGTTTAATTATAACCACCCGGTATATGCTTTCATGGACTCTAATGTAAATCATTTTGCATATAATTTAGTACCTTAGTGAACACAACAAATAAGCGGTGTCGATGTAAATGAATGAATTCGGAGAAAATTTGCCACCTGTGCAGTATGCTAGCTAAGCTCTAACAGTTTCATCAAAATGATGTAATACTAATGTAGATCTCAAAACTATGTATCCAAAACACTGTGGCTGCACATGTGCTTTCTTACATGGTTCACCCACAGTCGCTGGTTTACTATTTTGTATTCACTGCACACAATGACTTTAAAAGACGAAAGTGGTGATTGTGGGTAAAGAGTAAAATATAGATACATTTTATGCCAGTGTTTTAGGTATGATACACGTTTTTGGGTACATGTTAACACAGACATTGCTCTACTACAACATTCCAAAGTGTAAATTACTTTTATTTTTGCATGTAAAAGAAAATAAACAAACAAATTAATTATTTACAATTTTTTCTTATTTAAAAAAAAGAATTGGTGACACTTGTTCCCATAACTTCAAGTGTTTTGTTCCCCTGTCGAAAATTCTGCAGTTATTTATACCTGTCAATGATTGTGCATATCTGATTTCTTTGCAAGGATGTTGTTCACCGAATGTAATTTTCGGTTACCTTCGTCTCGGTGCATGTTGCTACGTAATGAATGAGCGCAACTGTCTGTGTACGCATCACTGGGTCTGAAGTCTCCTGCTGGCTGTGTATTCAAATTTTTAAGTAATGTGACTGGCTGTGTACAGCAAGACTACGGCAGTACGTATGCTATTAATGATACTTTCGAGGTTATGCTGTACCACAAGAAATTATTTTTTGTAAATTTTTCGCAAATGAGGGCCTATCAGAATGAACGGCAGAAGGCAGTAAAAGCTGGGGCCCAACCTTTAACAACACTGTATAGGTGGTTTCAGAAAGCCGAGTTCAGCCATTTTGCCCTCCCCTCTGAAATTCGCTCTTACACCTGAGGCAGGTAACTGGTATTGGCTTTATCTACACCTGCATATACATATATAGTCTGCAAACCACCGTAAGGTGCATGCGAGGTGGTACGTCCCATTGTACCAATTATTAGATTTTCTTCTTATTCCATTCATGTATGGAGCGTGGGAGGAATGACTGTTTGAATTTCTCTGTATGTGCAGTAATTACTCTAATCTTATCCTCACGATCCCTGTGTGAGGGTTGTAGTATATTTCTAGAGTAATTATTTAAAACCAGTTCTTGAAACTTTATTAATAGACTTTCTCGGGATAGTTTACATCCATCTTAAAGAGTCTTCCAGTTCAGTTCCTTCAGTACCTCTGTGACACTCTCTTACAGATTAAACAAACCTGAGACCATTCGTGCTGCCCTTCTCTGTATATGTTCAGTATCACCTGCTAGTCCTATCTGGGACAGTTCCCACACACTTGTGCAATATTTGTGAGCATTATTTGTAAGCCGTCTCATTTGCAGACTAATTGCACTCCCCCAGCATTCTACCAAATAAACCGAAGTCTGCCACCAGGTTGACTACAGGGTCATCAGTCGCATTTGTGTCATGCAGACAGTTGTCAGGTTCAAACTATTCCCAAAAGGAGACAGGGAAAGTAAAAAGGCGTAAAAGGAACTGGGAACCACGCTGAGAGACAAACAAAAGAAGCAAACCAAAATGGGAAAATGCGCACTAAAAGGAAAAAAATCGGTAGAAGGTATTTAAATAATATAGCAGATGGCCTGGGCTGGCTAATCCAAAGAATAAAAAAGGATGAGCCAGCCACTCTGCAACACACTAAAATCTCTAGCTGAAATACACAAGGCTAGAGAAACACAAATATGGAAAAGACACACATCAAGGCGACAAACAGCATAGAAAGAGCGAAGAACAGTTAAAAAAGATGGAGGGTGAAGGCCCAAGAGAGAAGGCCAGACTCCCACCCTTAGAGTGAGTGAGAAAAATCTCCGTCGCGAAGAAAACGTAAAACTAAATCAGCCATTGAGGCACTGTCTCCTAACATTATAGGCAGTGTGGCAGGAATGTTAAAACTCCTCCTCAGGGTGGCTAAGACCGATCTGTCCAATAAGATGTGGACAATAGTCAAGTGGGAACCATAGTGACACTGAGGTGGGTCCTCGCAACGTAGGAGGTGACCGTGAGTCAGCCAAGGACACCCGAGGCAGAGCCGGCAAAGGACAGCAGAGTCCCTGTGAAGGACGCACATGGACGACCTCCACACATTCGTTGTCTTCTTGATAACATGGAATTTATTTGGTGTATTAAGAGTGCGCCATTCAGTATCCCATATGCCAAAAACTTATGAGCATAAGCCCAATTGGAGATCAGTCTCCAGTGTGCTGATCTCTAGGATCGGTTTACCAGTAGCCTCTTTGGCGAGCCTGTCAGCAAGTTCATTGCTCAGGACCCATCATGTCCTGGGGTCCTAATGAAGGCCACTGAACCTTTTTGAGGGCAGAAAGATACTCCTGGATAATCATTCAGGGTTGCCACAAGTTCTGGAAATCAGGGAATTTCAAATGTATCAGGGAAATTTGAAAAAAAAAAAAACACTGGAAAAATCTCGTTTTTGTCTCAGTAGCATGAAATTGTTTGTTTACTGAGATGCCACGCATCGCCGCTAGCTAGGCACAGCTGAGTATGTGCGCCCTTCCTGACTCTCTCATTCTTATTGCTTCTCCCTTTCCCACTCCTCCCCTCAGTGCTGCCACCACTACTTGCTGCTAGCCTAGCAGCTGCCAGTGAGAGGCAGGGCAGCGTGACGAGTGTTTCTCGGAGCTTGTTGATGCAGCGGCCGGGGACAACGGTCATGTGTGCTTCAGCTGTGTCTGAGTGACTGTGTGTGCACTCTCGTTTTCTGACAAAGGCTATGGCCAAAACTTCAGTAGTGAGAGTGTGATTGTCTTTTTATGTGCCTGTCTGTGGCTCAGTAATCATCTTTATGGTGAGTTGCTACCTATTCTCATTAATATTGATTCTCACAGTATCTATGCAAGTTGACAGTTGTGTGGGTGATCACCGCGCTCTCATTTCATCAACATAGTGTCTGTGACACGTGAATAGCTGACCGAAACTACAGGCCATTTCTGTGGGTATCTCTAAATGGTCGGGCCTGCCGATCTGAAGCCCATAGTTTCCCACCAACGTGCAGGACCTGCCTATTGGATCTACTCTCACAGAGCGCCCGCAGTCTGGGTCTGTCTGTCTGTAGTGTAATTCGACTGATTTTCACAGTTTATCCGTGGGCCCAGGACTGTGGTACTCCTCGGCAGGCCAGGGGCCTCTCGCATCCGTCGGCCTTCGTAATTTAATATATTATTATTGTTATTATTTTTTGATTGTTGCCGACTTACGTGGTGGGCCTTAATAAAAATGATATTTCATTCAAATTTGATTTACGGTTAAATGCTTTTGTGAAGTTCTCCTTTTTAACAATATTAATCTTAAATTATTTGTTACGTTAATGAATGTTAGACTCGCTGAATCTTAAAACATGGGCATACAAGTTTAACATTGGAATAAACTTTTCATATTAATTTCCTCGGCTAGTCAGTTCACTTTAAAGCAAGAAATCTTTAGTTATTAATTACAATTGCGGCCTACACACACGCGAGAGTATTTTTTCTTACCTCCGTCAACCATTGTATTGTAGTCGGAGTACTGGCTCTGGCTCTCGGCTATGGTATTGAAAATAAGAATCTTAAAGCTACGTATTTTCTGCAACTTCGTGCGGCTGTGGAGAAAAATGTGTATTACGTTAATAGCGGGCGAGTATTTCGCTTCCGCTAAATTTTATAAGTTAATATCGCCACATAATGGCGCCGTTGGCTGCATCGGCCGCTACGATTGTTGAACTGTAAATTACTTGAATGCAAGTTAACTCAAGGAAGGCGGACATGAAATCGGGATCACCTCTTACAAATTAAAAGTGAACAATGATATTAAATCAATATATTATCTGCTTAATTCGTACAAATATGCTTACATTTCCCAGCACTCGCAAGATGTCCGTCTACACACAACCAAGACAAGAGAAGAAGTGAAGACGACTAAAAAAATTAACAAAAGAGCGTATCTTGTCGTCTCTTTAGATCATTTAGTTATATTTCTTTGCACTCGAAACTTACACAGAGAAATTATTATTTTATGGCTACATGATAAAAATATATTATTCAATTTTTAAATGTCTCTTCTTTATAAATACTATTTTTTAAAGTCTTTTCGTAATATAGCACTGGGGACGCTATAGGCCACAGGCAATGGATTTCAGGAGCTGCAACTGTCTCACCGCAAGTACATTGTACAGTGCGGCGTTTTATAGACATTTTATTTATTCTAGTACATTTTGGCACTTTGAGACAAGTTTATATATTAGAAAGTATGGACGATAAGAAGAAGAAAATTATGGCAGTCGCTGGCAGTTTGTATACTATGTACTCATGTATTTCTTGAAAGAAAAATCACACAATACCTGTAGAATAATAGACATAAGATAGTGGGTGATAAACGACAATTACGAACATAGTAGAATCAATATTTTTTTCGCAGTCACCTAAAGTGCTGGTTTACACAACTCTTCTCCACCTTATACATTTCTTTCAAGAGGCCTACTTTTTTCTGAGCTTATTTCTTAAAGCAGTGAAGGTATTTTAAATCTGTCTTGCGACTCCAACAATAAACGTATTTTTGTCTCCAAATGTGTTTCACCTTACTGAATTAAAATAACATCAGTGGTCTTAATGAAACATATATACCATTTGGCTTGCTTTCTCCATCTAAAAGCAGTTCATTACATAAGATGCTGATGTAACTACTTAAGACTTTTGCTCACACGTTTAGAAATACAAAAGTCCTTACGTTTTTTTGTCAACTTATGTCTTCACTTACATTTGAGATCTCAAAATTTGTCAAGCAAGAATGCTTTAAACCTGTCTGGAAATCAGGGAAATATCATGGAATTTCACTTGGGGAAACTTGTGGTAACCCTGTCATTACCAAAGAATGGCAAGGGAAGCACTGGTCGAGAGCTTGTAGGCCGCTTAAGGAGTCACTACAGATGATGAAGGGCTTGCTCAAGAATGTAGAGATGGCTACCAACTCTGCAGTGAAAACACTGCAACCATCCAGCAACGAGGACCGTTCAGTATGTCCAGCGTGAGTGTAAGCGAAGTGAACATGACCATTGAGCATCAGGCAATCAGTGTTTACTGTTTCTGAGCCCTGGAGCTCACCTAGAACAGAGAAAAATTGCCAGCAGAGAGCATCCGGTGGAAATGAGCCCCTTGGGCCTTGCGATAGGTTCAGATGAAGCTGTGGCCGAGGCATAGATTATGGAGATGTACGTGACAGGACCTGCAGGAAAGGTCGTCGAGAGAAATTCTCAAGTTCAGTGAGAAGGGATCAGACACACACTGCAATTGGAATCCCCAATATGGGTCGCTGTTGTGGGAGAAGCCGGCCGCGGTGGTCTAGCAGTTCTGGCGCTGCAGTCCGGAACCGGGGGGCTGCTACGGTCGCAGGTTCGAATCCTGCCTCGGGCATGGGTGTGTGTGATGTCCTTAGGTTAGTTAGGTTTAAGTAGTTCTAAGTTCTAGGGGACTTATGACCTAAGATGTTGAGTCCCATAGTGCTCAGAGCCATTTGCACCATTTTTTTGTTGTGGGAGATGGGTCTCCATGTTAGGGAAAAGGAGTTGATAATTTTGATGTTGAGGCAAACTATGAAAGTGGGTGGTATAACGCACAAGCAGTTGTTATCACCTGTCCGCAATGGATCTTCCATGAGGAAGCTTGTCACTGGGCTCTTTCAGAAAGCCCCTGTCACAAGTCGAACTCCACAGTGGTGTATAGGATCCAGCAGCTGCAGTAGTCAGGGCAATGCTGAACCATACACCAGGCTCCCATAGTCAAGACAGGACTGCACAAAGGCTTCGTACAGCTGCAGCAGCGTACGGCGATCTGCACCCTAGTCGGTGTTGCTCAGACTAAATAATACTTGCTTGCTCACACACACATTTTATTGATTCCTCGTATAATAGAAACATCATTACTTTCACCATGTAAATTAATCATTACATACTCATAACCTCACTGGCAAAAGCTTCATACGCCAAAGTCGCATATCCTACCAATTTAGCGTAGTAAACCATGCTCAGAACATGTTTTGGAGCAGTGATGTATCACTGAAGCTATATATTTTCTCATCTTATAATTATGAAAGATGTCAGGTACTGTATGTTACTTTCTGATGCTAATTGGTGATGGGAGAAGGAAAGTGGTGTCACGAAGTTACGGTGTTCTTAACTATTGTGGCATGGCGTTTCTCCCTTCTTTTCACATACTCATAAAACTTGTCCGTAATTCCAATAACTGAGGACCGAGTGTGCAGTACCACATGCACAAACTAAGTTGACACTCGGTGCCATGGCCAAACGGAATGACCATAAAGGCATTTCCCATTTACCGTCACTCCCATCAACATAGAAAGATTCTAAGCAAACCTAACCCCCTTGACCCCATCAACAACTGACGGAGGAGATCGGATGCACTGTGACCATCAGCTGATGTTATCAGGTGACCTCTGGTAATAGCATCTGATGACCGTTGTCAGTGCCACAGTGACTGCAGCTCTGATTCAGCACCACTGCTGGCAGTAGTCCACCACTGAGTGTAAGTGCTACAAGTGCAGTGATGCTATATTTAAAACAATAAAACCATTTAAACCTGCAAAAGCGCCACCCAGAAGCACTCCTCAGTGGCTCCATGTGAAGGAGCAGTATGTGACAAAGACATTGAAAAGGATGCCAGACGGCAGAACTGCTGTGTCTATAAGTGAAGCAATAAGGTGGTCACTTCACGACATGCAGGGATAATGTCTCCGATAAAAGATTTCGATGAGGATGCTTTAGTTACCAAACAGGATAACTAGATTCAACACAGAATACTAAAATGCAAAAATGCTTTCCAGATCAACAATTTCTGTCCCCAGAATGGTAACATTTTCTGAAACGTGAGTCTCATAGAAACTTCCACGCAAAGTATATTTACTTGAAGTTCACAAGCAAGAAGACACTATTAACCCATGAACCTCACCATTGTCCCATCTATTTCTGCACCTGTTTCTTCTGTAACAGTTTACACTAGTTTTGAGGTCTCAGTGGTTTGCTAATTCTTCACTGAAAGTGATCCATCCTTGCAATACTGTAAAAATTTTTGTCAATAATATTACTCACTACAATTTGTACAGAAACCAGATGGAAGTTATAAGAGTAGAGGGACATGAAAGGGATGCAATGGCTGGGAAGGGAGTGAGACAGGGTTGTAGTCTCTCCCTGATATTATTCAATCTGTATATTGAGCAAGCAGTGAAGGAAACAAAAGAAAAATTCGCGGTAGGTATTAAAATCCATGGAGAAGAAATAAAAACTTTGAGGTTCGCCGATGACATTGTAATTCTGACAGAGTCAGCAAAGGACTTGGAAGAGCAGTTGAATGGAATGGATAGTGTCTTGAAAGGAGGATATAAGATGAACATCAACAAAAGCATAACGAGGATAATGGAACGTAGTCAAATTAAGTTGGGTGATGCTGAGGAAATTAGATTAGGAAATGTGACACTTAAAGTAGTAAAAGAGTTTTGCTATTTGGGGAGCAAAATAACTGATGATGGTCGAAGTAGAGAGGATATAAAATTTAGACTGGCAATGGCAAGGAAAGCGTTTCTGAAGAAGAAAAATTTGTTAACATCGAGTATAGATTTAAGTGTCAGGAAGTCATTTTTGAAAGTATGTGTATGGAGTGTAGCCATGTATGGAAGTGAAACATGGACGATAAATAGTTTGGACAAGAAGAGAATAGAAGCTTTTGAAATGTGGTGCTACAGACGAATACTGAAGATTAGATGGGTAGATCACACGACTAATGAGGAAGTATTGAATAGGATTGGGGAGAAGAGAAGTTTGTGGCACAACTTGACTAGAAGAAGGAATCGGTTCGTAGGACATGTTCTGAGGCGTCAAGGGATCACCAGTTTAGTATTGGAGGGCAGTGTGGAGGGTAAAAATCGTAGTGGGAGACCAAGAGATGAATACACTAAGCAGATTCAGAAGGATGTAGGTTGCGGTAGGTACTGGGAGATGAAGAAGCTTGCACAGGATAGAGAAGCATGGAGAGGTGCATCAAACTAGTCTCAGGACTGAAGACTACAACAACAACATTGGAATTGCCTGTGTTCCTCATCGTGGAATTTTGCATTTGTAGATGTTTCTTCAAACGGCAATGTAATTCTTCAAAATTTGCAACATAGCAACATACATCAGATAGAAATTAAAATTAATGGTCCTTAGTACTCCTTAGCTACATCTACATCTACATTTATACTCCGCAAGCCACCCAACGGTGTGTGGCGGAGGGCACTTTACGTGCCACTGTCATTACCTCCCTTTCCTGTTCCAGTCGTGTATGCTTCGCGGGAAGAACGACTGTCTGAAGGCCTCTGTGCGCGCTCTAATCTCTCTAATTTTACATTCGTGATCTCCTCGGGAGGTATAAGTAGGGGGAAGCAATATATTCGATACCTCATCCAGAAACGCACCCTCTCGAAACCTGGCGAGCAAGCTACACCGCGATGCAGAGCGCCTCCTGTGACGAAACGCGCCGCTCTTCTTTGAATCTTCTCTATCTCCTCCGTCAACCCGATCTGGTACGGATCCCACACTGATGAGCAATACTCAAGTATAGGTCGAACGAGTGTTTTGTAAGCCACCTCCTTTGTTGATGGACTACATTTTCTAAGGACTCTCCCAATGAATCTCAACCTGGTACCCGCCTTACCAACAATTAATTTTATATGATCATTCCACTTCAAATTGTTCCGCATGCATACTCCCAGATATTTTACAGAGGTAACTGCTACCAGTGTTTGTTCCGCTATCATATAATCATACAATAAAGGATCCTTCTTTCTATGTATTCGCAATACATTACATTTGTCTATGTTAAGGGTCAGTTGCCACTCCCTTCACCAAGTGCCTATCCGCTGCAGATCTTCCTGCATTTTGCTACAATTTTCTAATGCTGCAACTTCTCTGTATACTACAGCATCATCCGCGAAAAGCCGCATGGAACTTCAGACACTATCTACTAGGTCATTTATATATATTGTGAAAAGCAATGGTCCCATAACATTCCCCTGTGGCACACCAGAGGTTACTTTAACGTCTGTAGACGTCTCTCCGTTGATAACAACATGCTGTGTTCTGTTTGCTAAAAGCCTGTATCTAATATTTTCTGGGTCTCATGAACAAATAAAGCGAGTTGGGTCTCACACGATTGCTTTTTCCGGAATCCATGTTGATTCCTACATAGTAGATTCTGAGTTTCCAAAAACGACATGATATTCAAGCAAAAAACATGTTCTAAAATTCTACAACAGATCGACGTCAGAGATATAGGTCTATAGTTTTGCGCATCTGCTCGACAACCCTTCTTGAAGACTGGGACTACCTGTGCTCTTTTCCAATCATTTGGAACCTTCCGTTCCTCTAGAGACTTGCAAGTTCTTTCGCGTACTCTGTGTAGAATCGAATTGGTATCCCGTCAGGTCCAGTGGACTTTCCTCTGTTGAGTGATTCCAGTTGCTTTTCTATTCCTTGGACACTTATTTCGATGTCAGCCATTTTTTCGTTTGTGCGAGGATTTAGAGAAGGAACTGCAGTGCGGTCTTCCTCTGTGAAACAGCTTTGGAAAAAGGTGTTTAATATTTCAGCTTTACGCTTGTCATCCTCTGTTTCAATGCCATCATCATCCCAGAGTGTCTGGATATGCTGTTTCGAGCCACTTACTGATTTAACGTAAGACCAGAACTTCCTAGGATTATCTGTCAAGTCGGTACATAGAATTTTACTTTCGAATTCACTGAACGCTTCACGCATAGCCCTCCTTATGCTAACTTTGACATCGTTTAGCTTCTGTTTGTCTGAGAGGTTTTGGCTGTGTTTAAACTTGCAGTGAAGCTCTCTTTGCTTTCGCAGTAGTTTCCTAACTTTGTTGTTGTACCACGGTGGGTTTTTCCCTTCCCTCACAGTTTTACTCGTCACGTACCTGTCTAAAACACATTTTACGATTGCCTTGAACTTTTTCCATAAACATTCAACATTGTCAGTGTCAGAACAGAAATTTTCGTTTTGATCTGTTAGGTAGTCTGAAATCTGCCTTCTATTACTCTTGCTAAACAGATAAACCTTCCGCCCTTTTTTTATATTCCTATTAACTTCCATATTCAGGGATGCTGCAACGGCCTTATGATCACTGATTCCCTGTTCTGCACTTACAGAGTCGAAAAGTTCGGGTCTGTTTGTTACCAGTAGGTCCAAGATGTTATCTCCACGAGTCTGTTCTCTGTTTAATTGCTCGAGGTAATTTTCGGATAGTGCACTCAGTATAATGTCACTCGATGCTCTGTCCCTACCACCCGTCCTAAACATCTGAGTGTCCCAGTCTATATCTGGTAAATTGAAATCTCCACCTAAGACTATAACATGCTGAGAAAATTTATGTGAAATGTATTCCAAATTTTCTCTCAGTTGTTCTGCCACTAATGCTGCTGAGTCGGGGGGTCGGTAAAAGGAGCCAATTATTAACCTAGCTCGGTTGTTGAGTGTAACCTCCACCCATAATAATTCACAGGAACTATCCACTTCTACTTCACTACAGGATAAACTACTACTAACAGCGACGAACACTCCACCACCGGTTGTATGCAATCTATCCTTTCTAAACACCGTCTGTACCTTTGTAAAAATTTCGGCAGAATTTATCTCTGGCTTCAGCCAGCTTTCTGTACCTATAACGATTTCAGCTTCAGTGCTTTCTCTCAGCGCTTGAAGTTCTGGTACTTTACCAACGCAGCTTCGACAGTTTACAATTACAATACCGATTGCTGCTTGGTCCCCGCATGTTCTGACTTTGCCCCGCACCCGTTGAGGCTGTTGCCCTTTCTGTACTTGCCCGAGGCCATCTAACCTAAAAAACCGCCCAGCCCACGCCACACAACCTCTGCTACCCGTGTAGCCACTTGTTGCGTGTAGTGGACTCCTGACCTATCCAGCGGAACCCGAAACCCCACCACCCTATGGCGCAAGTCGAGGAATCTGCAGCCCACACGGTCGCAGAACCGTCTCAGCCTCTGATTCAGACCCTCCACTCGGCTCTGTACCAAAGGTCCGCAGTCAGTCCTGTCGACGATGCTGCAGATGGTGAGCTCTGCTTTCATCCCGCTAGCGAGACTGGCAGTCTTCACCAAATCAGATAGCCGCCGGAAGCCAGAGAGGATTTCCTCCGATCCATAGCGACACACATCATTGGTGCCGACATGAGTGACCACCTGCAGATGGGTGCACCCTGTACCCTTCATGGCATCCGGAAGGACCCTTTCCACATCTGGAATGACTCCCCCCGGTATGCACACGGAGTGCACTTTGGTCTTCTTCCCCTCCCTTGCTGCCATATCCCTAAGGGGCCCCATTACGCGCCTGACGTTGGAGCTCCCAACTACCAGTAAGCCCACCCTCTGTGACCGCCCGGATCTTGCAGACTGAGGGGCAACCTCTGGAACAGGACAAGCAGCCATGTCAGGCCGAAGATCAGTATCAGCCTGAGACAGAGCCTGAAACCGGTTCGTCAGACAAACTGGAGAGGCCTTCCGTTCAGCCCTCTGGAATGTCTTTCGCCCCCTGCCACACCTTGAGACGACCTCCCACCCTACCACAGGTGAGGGATCAGCCTCAATGCGGGCAGTATCCCGGGCAACCACAGTTGTAGCCCGATCGGGGGATGCGTGGGACGAGCTGGCCGTCCCCGACAAACCCCCATCCAGACCCTCACAGTGATGCCCATTGGCAACAGCCTCAAGCTGTGTGACCGAAGCCAACACTGCCTGAAGCTGGGAGCGAAGGGATGCCAACTCAGCCTGCATCCGAACACAGCAGTTGCAGTCCCTACCCATGCTAAAAACTAAAAACTGTTGTGCAATGAACGTCTGAACTAATCTACAGAGAGAGCAAACAAATCGACACAAAATTTAAACGGTTATTAAAATACGAGATTGCCTAGTAAATGCAGTAATGCTGCCACTTGTGCACTGCTGACGCACTGCTCGGCGGCAGAAGGAGACTACGCGATTTTACACTATTCAGGTACTAAAACGCGATGCTACAACTCTCAAATACTATAATATGCCCGAAATTTATGAATTAAACAATGCAAGTACCAAAAACACACAAAGAAATTAAGAATTAAACTATGTAACAAATGAGTGAGCTAGGAGTATACGACTTGCTGCTGCAGCTGCTTATCCAACGGCGGCAGGGAGCACATGAGCTGAACAGCACCAAACCATTCACTTTTTCTACTGCCTGGTCCTTATAGTTAAACCAATGGTGTTCCAAGTGCTGCGGTACAGGCTGTGTACGTTGCAAGAGAGTGAAACATTGTACTCATCTTCATTACTCATTTCGCTCACAAAACATGCAGCAAAAATAATAGTTTCACATTCTGCCACCATGTGAAAACATGATGATGTAAGCAGTCAGAATGCAGTGTGGGTGCAGCAAAAGGGGAGGAATGATCACACACATGATAATGGTGGTTCTGGCATGTTTATTGAGATACAATCCCAAGTTCCAACTTGTGTACAATAAGGTCTCCTGACTCAGCTACATGCTGCATCCATAACACAGCATGGTCAACTTTTGCTCACATCATATCCCATATAATCAAAGCGACATGTCATTGTATGCTATCCCACAGATCAGTAAGAGTCTGAATACATTCCCGATAAACCCAATCTTTCAGATATCCCCACAATCAAGAGTCACATGGAGTTAGGTCAGGGGATCAGGAAGCCATGCATCTTGAATTTGCCTAGAGATGATGTGGTCTTTACTGAAGGTTTCTCGAAACAAATCTCTCAACTTGCATGAATATAGTGGTACGGACAGAGTTGTGTTCTTGCAAAACTGGACTAATTTGTTGCACAGGGAGGTCCGTACAATGTGCAGATGCCACAGTGCACCTAACAGGCCCAATGAGATGTCATCTCCTTGAAGAAAAATGGACTGAGAATGAAGAAGCTTTTGAAACCACATCACACAGTTACATAAGCTGAGTGCAGTGGCCGTTCCTGCGCAACATGTGGTGGAGTAGAACTCCATATGCAATAGTTCTGTGCATTCATGGCACCATGCATAGTAAAATATGCTTCGTCCCTCCAAAGAATATTCCCCAGCCATGTCTTCCATTTCCACAAGTGCCAGGATAAAGTCATCGCATTGTAGCCTTTCTTGGGGCTTCATTTGTTGCACGTTCTGAATCTTGTAGGGTTACCAGTGTAAAACACACTGCAAAATCTTTTGAACTGTTGACCAGGGAAGAGAGAATTCCCCTGACACAGGTTGATCACTGGCTGCAGAATTTGAGGCATTTACTGCACTGGCGGATATAGCTACACCAACTTCAACAAATACCATGGGAATGGGCCATCTCCCTCTCACAGCTGCATCAAGCTAATTCACCTGTTTCTTTATATTTATTCATCATTTTCTTTAGAACATTTATTGACATGGGGCTTCTTAACAGCCATTTCTGCAGTGCAGCTTGCGGCTGCCATCCTGATAAAACAACTTTACCAGAAGTGCATTGTCTTTCTTCTTAATAGCCATTGAATTTCCTGTGGAAAACTTAACCTTCTTAACCCTTGACAACAAGTCACTTCACAAAAGAAATCAACACAGAACGCCAAGTGACAAACAGCGTACTGGCGTCAAACAAGAAACATTTCACATTTCAATGCTTAAGGTGCCATATTTTCATCTGGTGGCAGAAAGTGGAACTATTACTTTTTTCAGCATACTCTGCACGCACACCAATTAATGAATGTACGTACGCTGTTTCAGCATCCTCTGATGTATACAGCCCACACTCCAGCAGTCAGAACACTGTCAAGTCCAGTTATAACTACCTGGTATCATTAATTAAATGAACCCAATGGATTCTCTGAGGCTGTTGTCCATAACATATGCACAAAACAAGTAAATGCCTTTGATTGATCTTCATTGAAAGTGTTGTGACTTGGCAAGACAGCCAAGCCACTATGATTGGTAGCCGAAAGGCACGAGTTAAGCTCATGCAGGCTGGCGTGAGGTCTGGAACATTTAAGGAAGTTAGACTTTAGCAAAAAAAGGTTGTAGCTGTCGGAATACTTAACTTTAATCCATAATTGGTGAACATCGGTCTGACGGTACATGCATCACAAGATAAATAGCAAATGATAATGGCGCCTTGCTAGGTCGTAGCAAATGATGTAGCTGAAGGCTATGCTAACTATCGTCTCGGCAAATGAGAGCTTAATTTGTCAGTGAACCACCTCTAGCAAAGTCGGCTGTACAACTGGGGCGAGTGCTAGGACATCTCTCTAGACCTGCCGTGTGGCGGTGCTCGGTTTGCAATCACTGATAGTGGCGACACGCGGGTCTGATGTATACTAACGGGCCGCGGCCGATTTAAAGGCTACCACCTAGCAAGTTTGGTGTCTGGCGGTGACACCACAGAAAGCTCACTACAGTTGTGGCAATAAACAAAAGGCTGTGGAGAGCAGAAGCCAACAGTTGTCATGCAGCTGAGGCTATCCACCTACGGCTTGTGAGGGTGTATGGAACTAATGCTTTTACATCACACGCCCTTTTCATGTATGAGATGGACATCATTCTGATTTTTTAAAGCTTTGGTTACATTTTGTACATCATAATGTAGGGTCTAAAACGTAGTGACCGGTAAGTTACATGTAATCACATTTTTCCAATATATCATTTACCTAAGTTTTAGACAGAACTGTAATCGGACACTCTCATTTCTAAAAAACTAAACTAAACTCCTCCCGAACAGGCCCTGAAGGCCCAACAGTACTGACTGGCCGCCGTGTCATCCTCAGCCCATAAGCATCACTGGATGCGGATATGGAGGGGCATGTGGTCAGCACACTGCTCTTCCTGCCATATGTCAGTTTCCAAGACCGAATCACATTTCTAGCTGCTGAAAAAATTACACAGCTGTAATGTGTAAGAAGTGAACAGTACATTAAGGCCAAATGACAGCAACAAAAAGTTATCCTGCTGAAGGGTGTCATTGCTGTAGGGGATCTTCATGTAATCTGCAAAAGTCAGGGTTCTTTCAGTTACCAGCAAAAATTGTACAGAAGCCCTGGTGAACTTCCTCCATAATATAATACTACCCTCACTGGCCTGCATACATGGTACAGTGGATGTTTTGAGCATCCATTCACCTAAATGACAGTGTATGCGGACACAAACATCAACTTGGTGTAACAAGAAGTGTGGTTCATCCTACAGGGCAAAGAGTTTCCGTTTATCCATCATCCAATCTCTGTGATCTTGTACCCACTGCAATTGTAATAGATGATACCCTTGAGAGCCCCTGTTCAACAATGTGCACTTAGCAGGTAATCCTAAACTCTTATCCTACACCAGCATTGTATTCCACAGTCAGATCTGTGACAGACTGCCGCCTATCGTGCGTCCCCAGGGATAGGGCTATAATAATTTGTCCACTGTCAAATTCGCCTAAGTCACTAGATTTCCTCATCTGTGGACCATGTAATCACTAGAATAATTCCTCCTTTGTCTCTACCCTGCTTATATACTTTCCTTACAGTGGCAAGAACCTGCAACACCACAAGGCTGCATTCAGTCTTGCAGAGAGCAGTGGTCGTAATGCCCCCCCCCCCCCCCACACACACACACAAAGAATAAAGAATCATAGCACTGCGATTTCATTTTATGACCATGAAATCCACTTAACATTTCATGCATGCTGACAAGACCTGGATGACGCTTTGTCCATATGCGAATTGATCGTTGTGATTTGTACTGTTGATGGGATCATTGGTGGTCCTATGACTATATGCAACTTTTGAGGATGTCAGTAGCATCACTTGGGTTCAAACATTTTCAAAGTTCTGCACTTAGTGAACTCAGGAAGCATATTTTGACACCGAGCTGCTTCTGCAATGGGACCCTGCAGCAGGAAGTCCAGTTAAAACAAAAAACCATGACTCATAAAACTTGACTGCTTCCATCACACTTCATGTAAGCAACCAAAAATTTCAGGACACTTAGGACTGGGGTATGAAGGAAGAAAATCAGACAAGACTGCAGTCAGGAAACAATTTTCCCATAGAGGCACGGACTAAGAATAAGGTTTAATCATTAACAAGAAAATCCTAGACTGAATTGTTAATATTGAAGGAGTGTCAGAAGAGAATAGCAAGAACAGCATTAAAAATAAATGAATGATATTGACTAGAAATAGTACAAGTTTATGCCCCAACAACTTCACACACTGTTGAAGAAATTGATCTTTATGAGGAGTTAGAAGAACTGTTAAGCAAAGGTAATTAACACTATGCAATAGTAATGGGACACTTTAATGCAGAAATGGGGACAAAGTTGTAAACTACCTCTTCAGTAGGGAACTTCAGATTTAAAACAAAGGAAGACAGAGATATGCTAGTGGAATTTTCTGATAAGAGCCAAATGTGCTTCCACAATAAATTTATCAATACAAAGCCACATACAAAACGGACACAGAAATGACCAAACAATATACAATATTTTTACAAAAATCCTTAATAATTTTCTAGAAAAAAGGTTTGGGCTTAACCAATGGAAATAACAAGTGAGCTTTAGAAGTGGGTGTACCACAGTGGACGATCTATAAGTTACCAATGAAGTTCCAGAAAGAAGCAGTGATATCAGTTACCAGTCTGTGTGTGGTTTACATACCATGAGAAAGTATTTGTCTGGTGGAGTAAAATCTGTACTGGAGCACTTGAAAACCTAAGAATGGACACCTTCTTACATCAGGTTGTTAAGGCATACATAAAACAGGGCTACAGCTTCCATTTGATTACATAGACAGACTGAAAAGTTCAAAACTGAAGAAATTGGGCAAGAAGACTCCGCTTCATGAAAATAGTTTCTGTAGCCTTGGAAGACGTCTTTAAATCATCAAGAAAGAAAATCCATAAATGTGCGTCATCTGAACCATTAATTTGCATATGACATTGTCTTGTTTGCTTTGGTTCCAGATGAGCTTCAGCAAAGGCTGGAGGATCTCAACAAAGCTAATGTGATAGTATTCCTGAAGATTAATTTCAGTATGACATCAGTTCACACTTTTGTAGACCTAGACAAGTGGAAACAATAAGAGGACAGACACTCAAAGAAATACAGAGATGAGTAAAAATGGCTTGAGTTCATTTGGGAAACTGAATGTTGTATTCAGAATTAAAATCCCAATGCTTAAAAACTTACGGAAATAAAGAATGCACATTAAATGCTCGAACATTTCAAAAATTGACGGTTGCCAGTGAGTAATGGAAGGATGGATGTTGGGCATTACAAGGACAGAAAAGAAAACATTTGAGAACCTGATAGCGACTGTTCAAAACTGAAATGGTGTGTGAGGTGAGGGGGGGGGGGGGGGGGGCACAACAAAATGAAATGACGGGAGATGAGCTAAAGAGATTCTATGTTGTATTCATTGTGATAAGAGGGTGACCTAATGGATGACAGTTTGACAACATAAAGAAACAAGCAGGACAAATTTGTGTTCAAAAAGCTAAAGATTGTATTGTATGGATAAGTTTGGACAAGTCGATAGTGGCTGAAAATGATAATATTCCACTCTATACTAGATATTAAATTCAGAGGTTTAAATTCCTAACAAAATGTTAGCAACTGGCTGTGTGGCTAACCCAGGATTACAGTCATCAATTCTGGACAGTTTGTGTCAGTCTCAAGTTACCTTCATCACTGACTGTTCACTATTTGTAGTGTAAAAATGATGTTGCATTATAACTGCAGTATTATCTGGAGAGTACTAAACAGCTGAATCAGGACTTTCCCTGAGGGTATTAACATGCTTACCCTTCCATGCATGAAGGCAATGAAAACATATGTTTACTTTCATTTTAGGTATCCTTTAACAGTTATTAGAAGTTTACATGATGCTTTTAAGTAATGTGATTTTAAATTTTGTGTATTTGCCAACACTACACACATCCTGCCATGGCATCCAGTGCACCTTTCCATTTCATAATCTTATTCTGGTATGAGGGCGTCACCGCTGGTGACATCTGATCACATTCACTTTTCAAACAACCAAAAGTCCATGATGGACTAACAACAATATGGGAAGGACAGACTGCTACTCACTTCATAGAGGAGGCATTGAGTTAAAGACAGGCACACTGAAAAAGGATGCTAAAATATTTAAGATTTCAGACGAAGTCCTTTTTCCGAAGTAGAAACACACCCACACTCACAAAAGCACAACTCATACACACATTATAGCAAATATTTCTGTGTGGTGGGGCCTGACTATGACTGCATCTGATATGAGTAGCAGTATAACTGGGGTGGGCAGGGGTGGTAGGGAAGAGGCAGGAGGTGGGGAGGGGAAGGTTAGCAGGCCAGGGGTGCGGGATGATGCTAGTGCTGCCTGTGAGAGTGTTCAGGGAGATGGTGGGGACGGGATGGGACTCGTAAGTGCAGTGTCAGTAGGCTGTACTTGAAGGCGGGGAGGGGAGATAAAGAGGAAAGGACTATGTGGATACATTGGTATGACAGAAGATGAGTGATGGTACTGGAGTGGGAGCACAGAAGGGGCTAGGCAGGTGGAGGTCAGAGACTAGCTCGAGTTGCGGTCAGGGGGGTTACGGCAACAAAGGATATGTTGCAGGGAGAACTCCCAACTGTGCAGTTCAGGAAAGCAAATGCTGGTAGGAAGAATCCAAATGGCACAGGCTGTGAAGCAGTCATTAAAGTGAAGCACATTGTATTAAGTGGCATGTTTAGCAACTGAGTTGTCCAACTATCTTTTGGCTACAGTTTTGTGGTGGCCACTTGTATGTACAAACAGCTTGTTAATTGTCATGAGCACTTAGATAATGGCACACTGACTGCAGCTTAATTTGTAGATCACATGGCTGGTTTCACATGTAGCTGCCATTTGTTGGGGTAGGAGATGCCAGTGACAGGACTGGAGTAGGTGGTGATTGGCTGATTTATGGAACCCATCTTGCATTAAGGCATCTCGCAACAAGACGTCTTGCATGAAGGCCTATTGCAGGGATATGATTTATGACACAAGGCACTGCGAGCAGGTGTGGAATATTGACAGTCAAGGATACTGCACAGATCTGCATGGGCATAAGAATACAATTGTGGGAGGGGTGAGGGGGATTTGTCTCATCTTTGGACACAAAGAGAGGTAGTCAAAATCCTGGTGAACAGTGTGGTTCACTTAGTCCAGACCTAGATGGTACTGAAGTCACGAGAGGAGTGCTCCTTTGTGGCTGGATAGTGCAGGTGGTAGGTGACTGAAGAGATAAGGCAATTAATGAGTGTGTTGAAATAGTAAGGTGAGCAAAACTGAATAATAGGGAGTCTTATCTCCTAATCAGTTCATTTGTCACCTGATATCATGGTAAAGAACCAGCAGAACATTGCAAGGGCGTAGGTTTAGAATCAGTTGGCTGATGTGGAAGGGAGTGTTCAAAATTAGCAAGGCCATGGGCGCTAGCAATGTTCATATAGAGCAGCGCCGACCAGAAATTCTGCACGCGTGTGGTGCTCCTGCACATGTGCAACTTCGGGTCACAGCGTGCACGCCGCAGCCATCAGTGTTCATGTAGTGCATGTTTCTACGCACAGATGTCACTTTATCCACTTGCTGGGATACTGTGTACCGGTGCATTCTAGTGCTCTTTCCACAGCTTGCAAGCCAACCATGGCAAGGTATTTCGCGTATTAAACATTTAAAATACTGTCACAGTCTACTCATTGAGACATCTACTTTTATGTTAACAGTTTAACCCAGTAAGACAAGTAATACAGTTAACAACCATGGGTTTTTATTAAGGCACCTTGACTGACGGCACGTAAATATGCGTAATGTTTGTGATCTAGTATTTAAGACAGAGAGCACTTAGCAACTTCCAACGAACCTTATTCATTATTTCAAATAACATTAAACTAATGCAAGGTTTCCTATAACTAATTCTCGGTGCCCTCAGTTACACCCGCATAATTTCTATCTCACTGATCTCTGAACAGAAATAACCGCAGACCTCTCGATGATCACCTGTTATTTCAATACCATTATTGCTATATCTTTCATCAGTTCCGTCTGAAATCTGCATAATAACCAACAATTAGACGAATGTTATGTTTTATCGTCTTCAGCTGAGGGTAGCCCTTCACACATTTAAAAAAAAACCTAAATGTAAGTATACATTGGAACAATCGGTTTAATGACCAATTTTCCTGATAATAATGTAACATGGAGCAGAATGAGGCAATAATGCACAGTTAGTAAACAATAATTTTAATTATGAAAGGAATAAATCCAAACACATTTAGCCAGCCACTGTGGTCGAGCAGTTCTAGGCGTTTCAGTCTGAAACCACGCGGCTGCTACGGTCGCAGGTTCGAATCCTGCCTCGGGCATGGCTGTGTGTGATGTCCTTAGGTTAGTTAGGTTTAAGTAGTTCTAAGTCTAGGGGACTTATGACCTCAGATATTAAGTCCCATAGTGCTTAGAGCCATCTGAATGGTCTCATCCAAACACGTTTATCAATGGTCATGAGAAATGATATAGTTAATATCGGACACAAAAGCACAGCTCATTGACAAAAGTAAGCAGTTGCGAAGATTTTCATCACTTATGCTTGATTGAAATCTTGATTTATTCATTTTCATCACCGAGAAAAATCTTTCACAAACATATATCGACCCGAACATGGGCATAACTCTCTCGGTTTCTCGGTGCAGGCGTGGAAATTCTTGTGAAAAATTTTCGTAGAATTCTTTTGTACTTCGCACTGCAAAGAACTTGTCCTTCTGTCTTGTATTGCACTGTAGGTCGATCAGTTCCATCTGTAGATTATTCGGAGCATCTTCAACTGATGACGAGAACGGTCGACCAAAGGGGCGAATGACAGGGGACAAACTCTTAACATCTGCAAATCGTGCTCGAAATTGTTCCTTAATTTTTACAATTATTGACACATATTCTTGAAATCTAGCACTTTCATGGACTAGTCCAAGAGTCGGGATATGTGCAGTGTTTTCTGTCGATAGCTGGCTCTCCCAAAGCGCAAGCTTCCTTTCAAAGGCATTTACTTTTTCCAACATGTCAGAAATTAAATTATTTTCACCTTGCAAACTGACGTTCAGGCTGTTCATGTGAGATGTAATGTCCACGAGAAATGCAAGGTCTGATATCCAACAAGGGTCTTTCAACATAAGTTCACTTTTTCCCTTCTCATGTACGAATGTTACTATGACCAAACGTAAATAAAAAAATATTTTCAGCATTTTACCAAGACTGAGCCAGCGTACTTCGGTATAGTAAGGTATGTCGCCGTACTCTGCTCCTAATTCCTCCAAGAACCGCCAATACTGGCGATGCGTAAGCCCATGTGTCTTCAGATAGTTTACACTACGCGCAATAATTTGCATGACGTTTGCTAACGTCATTCATTTTGCACAAAGCGCCTCTCGATGCAGAATGCAGTGAATTTCATACAACGTCTCGTCTGTGCACCCTAGCTTTTTGCGCATCCGTGCAATGAGTCCTCTCTGATGGCCTTGCATTGATGGTGCTCCATCTGTAGTCACTGAGACTGACCGATTCCAGTCCATACCGACACCATCAATCGCTTGCTCGACAGCTTGGAGTAAGTCCACACCTGTATTAGTCCCTTTCAAAGGCACTAAGTCCAAAATGTCCTCTGTTGCACAAAGTGCGTTATCGATACCTCGTATGCATATCACAACCTGGGCTGTATCTGCGAGATCTGTTGCTTCATCGAGCGCGACAGAGAAAGCAACAAAGTCTTTAGCCTTATTTATTAGCTGCCCATGCACATCGCCGGTCATAGCACTGATATGTCTTGTCACTGTTTGTTTGGATAGACTGATTTCTTGAAACCTGCTAATGTTCGCGGGACACACAAGTTCTGCAGCATCAATCAGACACCCTTTCCCAAACTCCCCTTCGGAAAGGGTTTCCCAGATTGTGCAATTCTTAATGCGATTTTAAAACTTGCTCGCAGTGAAGATTTAGTGTGGTTGTCATTCCGGAAAATTGAAAACGGTACATTGTACAGCGTATAGTAAAATAGACATAAATGTAACACAAGAAACTAAGAGTTCAAGAACTATCAATTACTTTGGCATACAGTAAAATCAAGTTGCTGTGTCTCATCCATTTTCTTAAGGACATTTAATTTTGCTTTCCGTTCTTCACTGTTGAGTACACTACACTCGTCTTTGTGATATATATTGTAGTGTCTTTCAATTGAAAACTTATGCTGGCCACCTATTATTCGGCGGCACAGCAAACACTGAGTTTTCACCAACGGCTACAAAAATGAATTGCAGTTCCCAGTCATTTTTAAACGACTGAGAACATAGATCTCCCGTCCTTTGCTTTTTCACAGTACCTGCAATTTCTCAGTACTTCTCTGTTAGGGTTACGGTCACCAGGATTAAAAGAGACTGGGTATGTTGCGCTCTTGCTTGTACCACATAAACAGGGAAGTGCAGCCGCCGCCGTTCATTTAGGACACATGTCTAATAACAGATGTCACTGTCGCACACGTGTGCACAAGTGCAGCACTTCCGCATGTCTGCACACTGTGCAGAGTTTGGCCGGCCCTAATATAGAGGGTGCCGACACTGACACTGACAAGCAGGGTGTTGGGTTGTAAAGGAACAGGAAATTTGTATCACTTGATCACAACCTTCCCATAAGTGAAACTCACAACCTAAATCTAAATGATGTGGAATTCAATAGAAAGAGAAAGAATGCACAGCAGACTTGCTACAGGAATAATCACAGGTTTTTATGTGAAGATGGAAATATGGTAAAATAAACATGCATGATAGAACGAAGATTTATACCAACCTCTCCCCTTCTCAGATACAAGTCATATGAGCCCCACTTTCTGATTACACACAGTTTTGCCGGTGTCAGCATTTTGTTACTGCTTGCAGTTCTTGTACATTACAATCTTACATCTCATAATGGATGCTACATATGTAAAAAGTTTCTCCTCCACCATCACCACTCATGGTGGTTACCCCAAATGAGCAGGTTCACCTTTTACTTTGAGGCATATTACTCGAGATTGGTCAGCTAGCCACGTAATTTGATCTGAGAAGGCTATCCACACAGGAAAGTATATCAGTAACAATGTAGTATTTAGGTTGGTTTGGGGTGTAAAGGGACAAAACTACAGGGTCATCAGTCTCTTTTTCCTGATCCAAACAAGTCTCAAGTTAAAAAAATTCCCAAAAGGAATTGGGGAAAGTAAAAGGGCATAAAACTGACGGGGAACCACACCAAAAGAGAAAACGAAAGAAGTGAACTAAAACATGAAAACGTACACTAAAAGGAAAAGTAGAGGAAGGTAACAGAAATCTTATAGCAGATGGCCTGGGCAGGCTGATCACAAGAATAAAAAAGCATGAGCCAGCCACTCTGCAACACACTAAAATCTTCAGCTAAAAGATAAGGCCAGATGAACACACATAGGGAAAAGATGGACACGAAGGCAAACAAAATGCAAAGAAAGAGCGATGAAGAGGTAAAATGGAGGGAAGGTGGAGGCCTGGGAGAGAAGGGCAGACACTCACCCTTAGATTGTATGATAAAAACCTCCCTCACGAAAAAAACATGAAATGAAATCAGTCATTGAGGCATTGTCACCCAACACTTTAGGTAGGGTGCTGGGAAGGTTAAAAGTCTGGCGTAAAGAAGCTAAATTTGGGCAGTCCAACAAGATGGGGACAACAGTCATATGGGAGCCACAGCGACACCGAGGTGAGTCATTGCGATGGAGGAGGTGAGCATATGTCAGCCAAGTATGGCTGATGGGGAGCCAGCAAAGAACAACAGAGTCCCTGCATGTGGCTCACATAGATAACTGCCACACTTTTCCCATCTCCTTGATAACACGGAGTTTATTTGGTATACTGAATGTGCACCATTCGGCATCCCAGATCACTAAAACTTTACAGCGCAAGAGCAACTGGAGATCATTCTCTGGCAGGCTGATCTCCATAGTCGGTTTACTGGTAGCCTGTTTGACTAGGCTGTCAGCAAGTTCATTGCCTGGTATTCTGACATGTCCTGGGCTACAAATGAAGGTCACTGAATGTCCACTGTTGCCGAGGGCATACGCAGACTCCTGTATAGTCATTATCAAAAGATTTCAAGGGAAGCACCAGTCGAGAGCTTGTATGCTGCTTAACAAATCATTACAGACGACGAAGGACTCACTAGCGCAGGAGCATGGAAGATGGCTACCAACTCTCGACTGAAAACGCTGCACTCATCTGGCAAGGAGTGCTGTTCAGTCTGTCCAATGTGAGTGTCAGCAAAGCCAACAAGACTGTTGACCATTGATCCATCAGTGTAGACTATTTCTGAGCCCTGGATCTTGCTGAGAAGAAAGAAAAATTGCTGGCAAAGGCACTCAGGTGGAACTGGGCTTTGTGACAGGTCCATAAGAAGCTGTGACCGAGGCATGGACCATGGAGGTGTACGTAAGTGGACCCATAGAACAGGTGGTAACTTGTCAAGATTAGTAAGAAATGACCAGGATTCCCAGTTCTGGGCCACCGTTGCGGGAGATGGATCACCGCATTAGGGAAAATATGTCGGTAATTTGGATGGTGAGGCGAACCAAGAATGTGGGTGGTATAATATGCGAGCAGTAGTTTTCACCAGAGCCACAATGGAGGAATGCCAGCTTCCACAAGGAGGCTGTTCACTGGGCTCTTTTGGAAAGCTCCCACCACAAGCTGAATTCTCCAGTGGTGGATAGGGTCCAGCAGATGCAATGCGGAGGGAGATGCTGAACCATACACCAGGCTCCCATAGTTAATACAGGTCTGTATGAGAGCTTTGTACATCTGCGGCAGTGTAGGATGAGCAGCACCCCCATCAGTGTGGCTCAGGTGTCGAATAATATTAAGATGCCACCAGCAAATGTGCTTAATCTGTCTAAGATGGGGAAGCCAAGTTAAGTGAGCATTGAAAACCAGTCCCAATAAGTGGTAATTCTCCACTAAATCAAGTAACTGGTCATCTTGGTAAAGTTCTGGAGGGAGGTGAACAATACGACAATGACAGAAAGAGAATGACACAAGCCTTGGCGGCTGAAAACTGAGAGCCATGACTGAGGGCCCATGACTGTGCCTTCTGTATGGCTCTCTGCAGCCAACTTTCAGTCACACCAATGAACGAGGAGCAGAAGAAAATACAAAAATCGTCAGCATATAGGAGGGAAAATACTGATGACCCTACTGCTAGTTCGAGACCATTGACAGCAATTAAAAATAGTGGGATACTCAGGACAGAGCCCTGATGGACCCCATTCTCTTGTATATGGGATGCACTGTGAGAAGCACCTACATGAACTCTGAAAGTGCGGAACGACAAGAAGTCCTGTATAAAAATTGGAAACGGCCCTCAGAGACCCCACTCATGCAGAGTAGTGAGGATACGATGTCACTAAGTGGTATGGTGGGTCTCTGTCAGCCACGAAAAGGCTGATCAAATGGCAGACTCAAGGTGGAGCAAGTTGTTGTTGGTGGAGCGCCCTTGGCGAAAACTGCCCTGGGATGGAGCCAGAAGACCCGGAAACTCAAGGAGCCAACACAGCCGCCAGCTCACGACACGTTTGGGTAGCTTGCACAGAACATTGGTGAGGCTGATATGATGATAGTTATCCACTTCTAGCGGGTTCTTACCAAGCTTTGGCACTGGAAGCATTTGGGAATGGATGCAGTCTGGGCCACGGGATGTGTCAGGACATTCGGCAAGGGCACTGAAGCGAACATTATATGCCTCAGGGTGGCATGGAGCAAAAGACAGGTGTTGTCATTCCACCCACTGTTTGAGGAGACAAAAGGCATGGCAGTAGTTCTCAGAATCAGAGGTGTGAGCATAATGCCCGGCAAGAGGCTCTGCAATAACATCTGGATCGGCAGATGCAGCTCCATGTGTAGAAATTCCAGGTACACCTGCATGGGTCTGGTAGCTGTAAAGTCATCGGAGCTTGGTCCACACCTGAGAAACAGAGGTTCATGTTCCAATGATGGAGCCATAGCATTCCCAACACTCCTGCTTCCATTATTTGATGAGTAGGCAGACCTGGGCATGGAGCCATTTGAAGGCAATAGGTTCTCCAGGAATGGGTGATGCTTATGACATTGGAGGGCCAGCCTATGGTCTCTAATAGCCGCAGCGATTACTAGTGAGCACCAAGGCACTGACTTCTGAGGAACAAGAGATTGCCAATTCAGTTGGGGCAACAATGGTAGTAATGATGGTGTGGATTACCTCATCAATGTTGCCATGCAATGGAGATTCAACCCCAGTAGCAGAGGTGAAAGCATCCCGGGCAGCCTTGGGAAGAGCCCTTCTGAGCAAGCATCCAGATAAGGGATGTTGGAGTAGGGACAGGGAGAGCTGAAAGTAGTCACTATCACACTAGTAATTGTGAGCTCTCCAGTGGATGGACAGGAGAAGGCCAGGACTGCAAACCAAGAGATCAGTGGCCAAGTGTGTACCATGTGCCCTTCCTGCCGCCACCCCGGACCCCCAGGGAGGGAATCAGTGTACACCAGCTGTCTGCATATAGTGTAAATCGTGAAACAGTGCAAACGTGTTTCAAATGTCTGCGACATGTGTAACTGAGGCGGAACGTGGGGACCAGCCCGGTATTCAGCTAGCGGGATGGGGAAAACCGCCTAAAAACCACATCCAGGCTGGCCGGCACACCGGCCCTCGCCATTAATCTGCCAGGCGGATTCGATCAGGGGCCGGCGTGCACACCCGAATCCAGGAAGCAGCGCGTTAGCACTCTCGGCTACCCTGGCGGGTACTACTACTTCATTTGCTTGACCTTGCATTTCTCTTTAGGGGCTTGCTGGGAGAACTTCTCCAAAGTAGCTTCAGGCACGGAGGAAGACCATGAAGCCCTTCGTCCAGCAGTTTGTGGCTCCTTCAGCCACTGGTGAGTGTCCACTGTGGCATTAGTGGAGACCTTGGAAGGAAGAGCCTCAAGAGTCCCCTCCCATGTGACAGGAGCCAGAGTTGGCTGTGGTCTCCCCGGCTTTGGGAAGAGGACTGATGTCCCCGGTGTTTGCTCCCAAAGCAGGAGCTATGGGAGCAATGGAAGAGGAGATGCCCCAAACCAACAAGTGGGCGGATGTATTCGAGTGGGCCTGGAGAGCCTACTGTGTGCGGCAGGCATGTCAGAATTACCATCATTAAGGGCGATGTCGACATAGCTGCACCATGTGTAGATGTCAAGCAAGTGGGGTGCAACCACCAAATTCACATGTAGCCTCTTGGTACATCAACTGGTCCAGGGTCTTTTACTCTATAATTTTCCACTCCTTTTGGAGTACTGTGCAGTCTGTCAGGTAGGGAAGTGGTGCTCTCCACAGTTGACACAAGTGGGAGGAGGTGCACATGGAGTATTTGGATGCAGTGGACGTCCGCAGTCTCAATATGTGGTGCTGGAATTGCAGCGGGAAAACATGTGCCCAAATTTCCAGCACTTAAAGCACCGCTTAGGTGGAGAGATGTATGGTTTTATGTCACATCATAAACCATCACCTTGACCTTTTCAGGCAAAGAATCACCCTCAAGGGCCAAAATGAATGCACCGGTAGCAACCCTGTTGTCTTTGGGTCCCCTATAGACATGCTGGATGAAGTGAACATGTCGCCATTCTAAATTGACATGGAGCACATCATCAGACTGCAAGAGAAGGTCATGAAAGAAAATAATTCCCTGGACCATATTGAGGCTTTTTTGGGGAGTGGGAAATGGTAATATCACCCAGCTGATCACAGGCAAGCAATGCCCAGGACTTATCCTCCAGATTTTCAACAAAAAATAAAGGCTTCGTAGCTAGAAAGGAGTCCCCATCTGTTCTGCTGCAGACTAAATACCGAGGTGAATGTGGTTCTCTTCTTTCTGTAGCTCTACACTCTTCCCATGGTGCAGCAAGGAAGGGGAACGATTTAGGGTCATACCTGTCAGCAATGTATTCTATCTTTTCCTGCTTAGAGACTGCTGGCACCATTCAGTCACAAGCAAGAGATGACTTGGCCCGCTTCATTGCGGGTCATCTGGCCTGATGCCACCCACTCCTATCACGGGCTTTCCCCATGGGCGCCACCCAGCCACAGCAAATGCCACCTGACACGCTGGCCATTGCTGGGAGTTCTGATGCTCCAAGAAGATAGGCATCTACTCCTTGGCACAGGTGATGAGTCTGTAGCTCAGGCATCAGCAGTGTGATCCTTGTGCTGTCAGGGGACTACCACTAAATGGGTACATGATGGCCCCACCACAATGTACTGGCTACCATGCTCGATGATGGGTGCAGAGATATCCAGTATTGTCATGGGGGCAAAAGAGGACAGCAAAGGTGATGTAACCCGGAAGGCATCCTTGCCCAAACAGCTGAACTGCAAGTAGAGTCGCAGAGCCATGACAATAAGAGGCACAGAAGATCTAATGGCATGATGGATATCTGCTGCATCATGTAAGGCATCCTTTTCCAAATGGCTTGTACTTCTGTAGAATTTTGAAAGTGTGAGGTCAAACCCTTCAAGGGGATCAGAACTTATTAGGCCAAAAAATGGGAGACTCCTTTTACTCTCCTCCTACAACAGGCAGGAATACCTCGGGCCTGTTCTAGCCTCCGAACCTGCTGGAGAAGTGGTATTTACAATACCTCAGGAGTCCTCGTCACATCACAGAGGCAGTTAAAGCAACTATGATACTTTGCAACAGTAAATATGTTACAGTAGGCATAGGTGGGGTGTTGCTGCCTGTCAAGACGGGGTCAAACAGGTTCAAATATGCACCATTATTCTCGTTAACGAATTTGGCAGAGGACAACTTTTTTTTTTCCTCCCAGTCATCTGTGAATCACTAATGTCAATATGGCGTCCACTTGGGGAAAGTGACTAAGATGCTCACCCGAATAGGAGTCATCCATAATATACAAATCAGATTGATTTCTAAACCTTCTTATATACAAAGGTACCATTCCTAATTCTATTTCTTTGTGGTGAATGATTAGTTAATTATTTTTTTATTTAAAGTTGTCTATTCTATTATAGTTGACCTAATACAAAAATCTGATTGAAAACATTGTGCTCCAGCAGAAAAATGCGTTCATTTCTATATATTATTTTCTTTTTCATTTAAAAGTCTTTGGAGGGGTAACAGATTTAAAATGTGTAAGAAGCAAGTTTGTATGAACAACCATGGTTTGGTGCAAATTCAATTTCCTTTTGAGTAGCCACTTTATCTCCACCTTCCTCCCTGCCCTCCCCCCGAAACATATTCAGAAAGAGTCATGTTGACTGCCTGCCTTGCACTTATTAGGAACTAGAAACCTTACTTAGGTTTTTCTGGCTCCTTAAATCACTTCCAAAAAATACTAAGGTAGTTCTTTCAAAAGTGCCATAGCTGACTACTTCCCACATTCTTGTTAACTTACTGTTCTGTCTCTAATAAGCTCAATATCAATAAATGTTAATCTTTTAAAGCTTTCCACTATATTTATGCAACAAAGTTATGTGAGAGTTGTGCTTCACAACACATAAAACTCGATTAACACCTTTATTACCTTCTCACAAAACTGAGGCAGCACCAATGAAAACGGAGGAAAATGCAGTCGAGAAAATGGACAAATGCTGAGACAGAATTGGTGGCCAGGACTTCCTTTCAGCAAGTGAATTGTGTAGTAGTGCTGATAGACACACAAAAAAGTGATTATTACTTAGCTGTTGGGAGTAATATTTCTTCAGTGAGAAGACAGGAATTTGTGCAGGTCACTCATCTTGGAGTGACGAATAGATCTAGTAACTAATGAGGTGATACTGGGAGGAGGGGAAAGGAGTGGGGGAGGGAGGGGGTATAGATAAATTTATGGCACAACCTCACTGAAAGAAGAGGTTGGTTGATAGGACACATCCTGAGGCATCAAAGGACTGACTCACTGGCACTCGAGGAAAGCATAGAAGATGAAAAATTGTGCATAAATAAGCCTGAATAAGATTGATTAGTGTGGAGAACTAGTCAGAACCAGTCTTTGGACTCAAGGCTGCTGCAACAGCAACAACAACACTGGCTAGTGCATTTGATACGGTCAGAGTTTAAAAAACATATATAACTTGTGCGATTTTCCCACATTTAGGTGTGCATATGGGCCACTGTGCTAGTCCTGCACTTTGAATAGTTGCCTGCCCATATTTTTTTTAGTAGTTTTACAATAAAATAAAACATACAACAAACATAGTTAATGTTCTCCTCAGTCATAGTTGACACATGGCATCTCCAGTCGAATTCCAAATCATTTTCATGAATTAACATTCTTCTGCAAATAAGTGAAGCGTCTACTGGGAAATTCTCTGCTTTAACATCATGGAGTCTAATATGGATTGGGAGTATCACTGATGATGTATCTAACTTGATCATAAAAAATTGTTTATAAAAGTTAAGTGAAATGTGGGCGGGCATTATGCTGCAACAGAATGATACCATCTGTCAACATTCGTGTGCGTTTCGACTTGATGCAGTGCTTCAATTTTTGCAAAGTGCCCATATACAACCGTGTGTTAATTGTGGCACCTGGTTATGTCAATAAGCAGTGGGCCCTTGAAAAAAAAATCATCATGACTTGTCACGAGCTGGCATGCTTATTCTTCCAACCATACTGCAGAAGCTTCATGAGGAAGCTCTTACCCGTCCTCCATCCAGTCCTGAGCTATCATCATGCAATTTCCATATTTGTGGTGCTCTAAAGAAAGGCATTCATGGTTATCAACTTGCTTTGGATGAAAACATGCATGTCTGAGTACAATCTTAGTTCCACGAGCAACCACAAACATTTTTCCATGAAGGTACTGACCATCTTGTCTCAGTGGGATAAATGCATTAACAGTTCTGGCAATTACTTTTGAAACAATCAATAGTTTACTTACTTTTTTCCACATCTCATTTTCATTTGAATGCCTCTTATATAATAGGTTAACAAAACCCATCGAAAAAAAAAAAAGCACAATCGCTCACTCCCAACATTGTTTCAGAACCAGAATCAACAGTGACAGCTACATGTCTGTATGCACTGTATTCCACGAACTTTCGGGATTGCAGCTGGATGACTAAGACATCCTGTCATGATATTTCAGGTGACAATTATACAGCTATCTTCAGGTGAACAGGTGAGTGTTTTAAACTGGAGATTGCTAGTAGACTTCACAAACCTTACACCAAAAACTGGTGCAGATACACATGCACACAGGCAGCCACTACAACTGCATCCACTGTAGAGTTCAGTGTCTTCGTTGGTTATTGCTATGGCAGGCAGGCATGTGTGTAAAGGTGATATCACATGTGTTTCTCTCTGTCTGACTGTAAGCTCCCAGTTAAAATCCATACGTCAAATTAATAAAACTAACTGTTGACAGATGTGTTATTAAGCAAAAAAGTTTTCTTTCTGATGATATTAAAGAAATCACTGTGTCCCATTCCTTCCCTAGCTGAAACCTTCCATCACGATCAATAAGATCTTCTGGCAAACTCATTTCCACACATTCCTTAGTAACTGAATCCCAGAAGGCTCTTGTCGAGGCCAATTTTTCTGTGGAAGACTAATCCATAGAATGTCCTGTGGAGATACAGTGCTCAGCTATGGCTGACTTAGTTGTCTGTGAAAGGCAATCACGTCTGGTGCACCTTTCACATACTGATCTGAGCAATGTAGGCATTGCCACATCCTGCCTACTTTCAAGAAAATATTGCTGACTTTGCTCATATGGCAGGTTCACCCACGATTTTAACAGATCCTTGATCTTGTGGCTGGTCATGTTCCCTCCTCCTTAAAGTTAGGCTGATTTTATGTGGAGAATATCCATTATTTTTGAATACAGACTGTACATGTTCCAGCTCCTTTGCAAGGCTGTCTCTATCAGACACAACATGTGCTGGGTG
Source organism: Schistocerca cancellata (assembly GCF_023864275.1). Classification (NCBI taxonomy): domain Eukaryota; kingdom Metazoa; phylum Arthropoda; class Insecta; order Orthoptera; family Acrididae; genus Schistocerca; species Schistocerca cancellata. The sequence continues at coordinate 226,213,864 of NC_064632.1, read as the reverse complement.
CACCAAGGTTTGAAGGATGCTTGTAGTTTGTGAATGGTGGCGACAGCTAGATGCCTGCAAACACACATCCTTACCTACAGCTACATAAATAATCTGTAAGCCACTATACGATGGTTGGCAAAGGGTATCCACGATTTCCTTTTCTGTTCCACTCGCAAATGGAGCAAGGGAGAAACAACTATGTGCCTCCGTGTAAGCCCTAATTTCTCTTATCTTCAGGGCCCTTACACAAAATGTACAGTGACGGCAGGAGAATCGTCCTGCAGGCAGCTTCAAACGCCACTTATCTAATTTTTTTCAATAAGAGTGCTGTCTTCCGTCCATAGATTCTGATTTGAGTTCCCACAGAATATCAGCAATACTTTTGCGCTATTCTAACCTAGCAGTAACACATCTAGCAACCCACCTCTGAATTGCTTTGGTGTCTTCCTTCATTTTGACCTGGTGCAGATCCCAAACAATCAAGTAGCACTGAAGAATAGGTTGCATTAATGTCTTATATGTGGCCTTCTTTACCACACTTTCCTATAAATCTCCCAATAAACTGAAGTGGAACATACACCTTCCCCACTGCAATCCTTACAAGCTCATTCCATTTCATATCACTTTGCAGCATTACGCCTGGATATTTAATCGACATTACTGTGTCAAACAGCACACTGCTAATGCCGTATTCGAACATTAAGGGTTTGTTTTTCCTATTCATCTAACTTACATTTTTCTACATTTAGAACTAGCTGCCATTTGTCACACCAACTAGAAATTTTGTCTAAGTCACCTTGCATTTGCCTACAGTCACTCAATGATAACACCTTCCCAAACACCACAGCACCGTCAGCAAACAGCAGGATGCCACTCACCCTGTCCGCCAGATCATTTATGTGCATAACAACATTCCTATCATACCTCCCTGGGGCACTTCTGACGATACTCTTGTCTCCGATGCACACTCACTAGCAAGGGCAATGTACTGCACTCTATTACTTAAGAAGCCTTCGAGACACTGGCGTATCTGGTATCCTACGATGTATGCTCATTAACATTCTGCATTGGAGCACTGTGGTAAGTGCTGTTCGAAAATCTAGGAATATGGAATCTACAATGAATGGAATGCCCAATGACCCATCCACTGACCAAAACATCCATAAATGGCATACGGCTGCCCCCCTCCACTTCTATAGTCAACTGGATCTTCTTGTGGATTCAATTCAAATGCTCCAAAAATCTTGGCAGTTCTTCACCATCGGATCACACTACAAAACTTATCAACTCATTGCCAGAAGACTTTTGGTTTAAGTTCTACCAAATCAACTGCCCTCTCTTCAACGTCTTCCTTAAAAAAAGTTTGCTATCAGAGGGAGGGGGGAGACGGATTACCTACAGTACACGGTCAATTTGCTCAAAATATTCACTGTCGAATAAAAAGTAGGTCGAAGAAAGGATACGAAAAAAATACGGCCATTTTATCAGCTTTGAACTTACTGCTAATGAGTGAAAATGAATCCACGAGAGGGATCTTAATGAAGAATGAGACAACATCGATACTTGTATAGGTCCAATTTATTGAGTTGTAGTGACTTCAGTCTACTGATACAGTCACCACAGTTGCAAATTTGATACAATCATTTTCCCACAAAAGGACTCAGTAATGAAGCAGTCTCTCTTGCCCAGTTATACAACAGAGCACTGATATTGTTCACGACAGGACATAATGCTAGATTTTCTTTGTAAATGTTTGGAAGGCCACATGTCCTTGGTGGAACACAGCTGCAAGCTCTTAATCTTTCCACACCCAATGTCTTATGAGAGAGAGAGAGAGAGAGAGAGAGAGAGAGAGAGAGAGAGAGAGAGAGAGAGAGCGAGAGAGAGAGTTAATTCAAAAACAACGATGTTCTTCCTAGTCTCCCTGTGTAGTCTTTATTGATCTTCTGGTACACTGGTTCATTTGACAAGCTATAAATCTTCTGATCATAGATGTGATGTGGCAACAGCACAGTGGCATTTCCCTGATCCACTGGAACGACCACAATTTTTCCCGAGCACCGATAGTGTCCTATTGTAAAGAACCTTATCCGTACAATTGGCCACAAAGTGTCGAAAAGCGACTGCTTGCAGTGATGCAGCTGACACGTGAGCAAACATCGCCGATTCCCTCGAAGCCGACTCCTTATAGATCCGGTCGACTTGTGCCCAGGTCACACCGTTGACCCACTCCCAGGAGAGGGATGGGATATTGGATGCAATCTCCGTGTGCAGATAAAACAGCTACTTTGAAATGTTATCCAGTTCACAACTAGTGAAACAAATCCTATTCTTCACGAGTGCTAGGTTTGCCTTACACGGGATGAACTTCACTGTGGGAGACTTCATAAAATGTCACTGTGGCAAACTTTGGAATGAGTTCAGTGTGCCAGCACTTCAGTAAGAAACAAAATGCAATCGACAATCTTGTTCGTTTATTCTGTAACTTTTCCAGCATCTCAATGTCTGATGCCATTCCCCTTCCCAAAGAGATGTCTGATGTGATTCTTGAATTTTTCCTGGCATTAACCGTATTCCACGAAGTTCTGGGATTTCAACCAGATGACCTCAACATCTTGCCATGACACGATTCTTCAGTTTCTCCCAGCATATTTGTTGATCAAATAGTCCACGGGGCCACTGCCAGTTCGTAGAGTCCGACGGGCACAATATTTCGGTGATCAGATATGTTACCGTCATCAGGTGCACTAACAAACTGAGCTTCTGAGGGCACACACAGACTTGTAACCTCTCCTCCTGCCAGCTGTTTCTCTGCAGTCTGCACCCACAGTCGAGCATCAGTGGTCGCAGAGATGCTAGCATCGGTGTCTGTGGTGGCACTGACATAGGTGCTCTGTCCGATCTGGTTCCCAGATCATGTACTTTGCTAAGAGTCTTCTTAAATCAATTCAGTGCTGGTACTCAAGCCTTGCCAAGATTATAGCCGCAATCTCAGTCGATGAGATCACCCCCTGGTGTGAATTTCTATGGCCTCTGTAACAACAATGTCCAAGTACTTGGAAGTCTGTGCCAAGATTCTAGTACATTCGTACTCCTTTGCGTGATTCTCAGACAAACAATGCTCTGTGACCGCTGACTTGTTAGGATACGTCAGTTGAGTGTGCCTCTGGTGTTTCCAACCACAATCTTCGATGTGTGTCCATTATATGCCTTTCCACATTGACACGGAATCTGGAATACGCCAAACGGGTTTCCATTTGGATGTTGCCAGGAGACTGCCAACCTTTTCCAGCATGTCCTGACCTCCACATATTTTCTGTTTAATGGACTATGAACAAACAGGAGGAGTTGCAATGGGCAGCCCATTTGTGCCTATGGTCACAAATTTGTATATGGAGTACTTCAAGGAGGAAGCCCTGGCATCATCCAAATGGAAAACCAGGTGTTTTTTCCATTATGTAGATGACCTGTTTGTCATCTGGCTCCATGGAAGGGACAAACTCCTTGATTTCCTTACACATTTGAATCCCATACATCCCAACATCAAATTCACTATGAGACAGAAGCAGAAGCAAGATTACCATTCCTATGTCGAGGTCAAGAGAAGAGCTGATGGCACCCTATGTCATGATGTGTATCAGAAGAAAACATGCACTGACCTGCATTTGAATGCAGACAGCTGCCACCACCCTTCCCAAAGGAAAAGGGTTCTAAAACACTACTACACAGGGTGCACACCATCTAAAATGCAGAGTGTCTGCGCCAGGAGCTGGAACACCTCAGAACTGTATTAAGAAAAAACGGGCACCCAGAGTGGCAGATTAGGCACACTCTCTGCACCACCACAACAGTACAACTCCTGGAGAGGAAGTAGTCACTAAGGAAGAGGCAGCCATTGCCTTTATATGGTACACTGGAACACTATCAGGAAAAATCAAATGCATACTGAAGAAGCACTGAATAAAAACTGTCTTTTGCATGCTCTGTGAAACATCATTATTAGGAGGCGTCAAGATGATCTCAGTTTGCGGAAGGCCGGCATATAACAGATTCTGTGTCAATGTGCAAAGACATTTAGTGGACAGACGTCTAACATTGTTGCCAAGAAACCAGAGGCACACACTAACTAATTCATCCCAACAAGTCAGCAGTCACAGAGCAATGTTTGTCCGAGAATTACGTGATGGAGAACGGACATATCAGGATCTTGGCACAGAGCTGCAAATACTGGGACAGTGTCATTACAGAGGCCCCAGATATTCGCACCAGGGACGATCTCATCAACCAAGACTGTGGCTATAATCTTGTCAAGGCTTAAGTACCAGTACCAAACAAACTGATCTAGTGACCAAGACGGGCAGAGCACCTACGTTGGCCACCACAGACATTAATGCTAGCATCTCCATGACCACCGCCGGGTGGCCACAGAGGAAATGGCTAGTGGGAGGATGGGATATAAGTTGGTCGCATGCCCTCAGGACCTCAGTTCGTCAGTACCCCTGATGATGGCAACATGTCTGATCACCGAAATATTGTGCCCATTGGACATATTTGTGGACTGTTCAATCATCTTGACATGATATGTCAGCCAACAAGTATTCAGCCATCTTCAGGAGAGTGTTTTAGACTTGAAATTGCCATTAAGTGTTGCTAATGTGATACCAAAAACTGGTGCCGAGACTCACGTACACAGGCAGCCACTACATGCAGAGTTTAGTGCCCACTTCAAATACTGATTTATGTATGGAATACAGCCAAATAGGTAAAGGCAATACTGTATGCCTATGTGAATGTGGGCATGCGGGAAAAAAATTCAGAAGTCAAGTTAATAAAATTACCTGTCGCTAGATGTTTCATTAGGCATAAAATGTTTTCTTTCTACAGGGTGTATATGCAGACAAGGAAAATAAATTTCCACATTTTTCCCAGAACTCCCAGTTAAAAACGCACTTTTCCCCCACATGAAAATACAAGTCTTCCAAGGTAAAAAATACATTTTCTCCATGATAACCAACAGTGCAGTTTCCCTCGGAGCAGTAAAAACATCAATCCTTTGAATAGTAAAGGTTTTATACACCATTGTACAACTTCCCGGCACTTTAGAAAACGAAACTCGGCAAGAGGGGGGTGGGGGGGGGGGGGGGGGGAGGAGGACACATTTTGGAAATATCTTTGATGTGCGGCAACATGTACGCTGTGTATGTTCATCTTACAATACGCTGCATCTCTCTGTATTACGAGAGTATACGTTCGAATTCCACCAAATACAGTACATTAATTTCCAAAGCATTGAAATAGATACTGCGATGCGCTTTTGTAAGCTAATCACATCATGTGATATCGTCACCCAATGACAGCAGATATTCAGAGCATAGGATACGTGATGTAGTAAGCCAATAGCAACATTACTGTGTTGCATGAACACACAAATTGGAAAAGTTTATGGTTTAAATTAATGTACATAATGTAGCTACAAGAAAAGCTATGCTTTCACATATAATATTGGTCTTTTTAGTGTGTGTTACACTTTAAGATACGTCACACAAATGTGCTGGTAAAATTTTGAACAATGATATTAATATCTAGTCTTCTAGGCTCGAAATAATCCCAAGTAAGTGGTACTCAAAGCGTTAGTTTTAAATGAGACTCGAATGCTCTGTGATTTAAGAAATTCATTGCACATTCTCACACATAACGTAATTCATACTGTGTAAAAGAAAATTTCCGTTGAAAATAATGCTTTTCAAAGAACCATTCGCAATATTTTCCCATGACCTCTTCGAAATGGGTTCATTTCAGCAGATGCTAGAGAGCTTCAGAAAACAGATGTTACCGCGCGTGGGCAGCTACGATGACATAGGAAGCCTGTATGTTCGTACACATATGGCACTAGGAGTTCTTACATGACAGTAAAAAAGAAAGACATCAGAGGATACTCCAAGATCATAGGAATTTTGTAAACCATACCAAAATGCATAATTCGGCTTAAAGGACACATTCATATGTACAGATTTGCAATGAAGTAGGCCCCAACTTGATATTAAGGTTTTCAGTACGCTTTTCAGGATGAAATTTTCTTGGAGTACCAGTAATGTATTATCTCAGGTTTGGTTCTTTATTATAGCATAATGCCATACGTGCCAGAAGATAAAATGGTGTACTTTAAATTCAGTGAACAGCTGGAACTAGCCAACAGTGTGGAGTGTTTTGTTTCTTATAAATTGACTGTATTTGCAGAAAATATAAATGAAAGCCACATTTATTCAGTAAACTAACAAAAATAACATCGTCGTTGTGCAAGGCGATTAATGCTTGACTGCCAAAAATGTGGAAATAAAATCAAATCAGAAAACATATTTTAGCCTTCCATAACTATGTGAATGTCTTAATTCCCTTGGTACCTCCCGGCCACAAAAATCCGTTTTGTTTTCATTTGATGTGTGAAGTGTAAACAAAGAAAAAGCAGCAAAATCACTACACGTAAACACGCGTCACTATCCCCCCCCAACATAAGTCACTATCCCCCCCACTACAACCCAAACTGCTCTGTGCATGCAAGAATCTGGCAGCTTAGGTGCACCAGAAATAATTTTCTGGGTAGTGTGACTGCTTCTTATACTGCTGCAGCCACAGTTCTAGTAGCCAGAAGCGGAAGGTATTGCTCATACGCACCTCAGCTGTGCACACGCAGGAGCCCGCTGACTACTCAAAATGAACTTAATTGTAAACAATTATTATGTCACGCTCATCGGAAGTAGTTTGCTGTTACGAAATATTCTATTGTCTTCATCCTAAAGCCTTTGACACAGTTTGCTTTACACAGGCACTTGTGTGTGCACTGTGTTTCATTGTGCTAAATGGTGCATTTCCTTCGCAACTTCAGTTTTATTTTGGTTTTATTCTGTTGTTTACATTTTATTGCTGTAGTATTATTCTGCAGTAGCGGGATACAGTAAAATTCTTTGTTAGACTATCTGTTCTTACCAGCCAAACTTACAAAAATTTAACTCAAGCCTAAGACAACGAAAAATTCTCTGAATTTTTAAAAAAATTCTGGTTTTCTCCCAGATAAAAAAAAAAATTCCTGGATTTCCCAGTTGTCCCGGACCTTATAAATCCTGTTTCTAATGATACTAAAGGAATCATTGGATCCTAATGCCTTATTCAGTTGAAAGGCCATTACATGATTAACAATATCTTCTGCCATATGTATTTCCACAGTAACTGCATCTGAGAAGGATCTCGTCAAAGCCAGTATTTCTGTGGCAGGACAACCCACAGAATTTCCAGTGCAGATACAATCATCTATGGCTGATTTACTGGAATGTGAAAGATGAGTTTGGCATGAAGTTCAATGCACCTATCACATACAGTGTGTGTGGTATGACCCATGTAGCTTTGCCACACTGGCACTCTGCACCAGTTTTTGGTATAAGATAGTGACATAAACTAGCGTGAAACAATCACCCAAAGATGCTGAATAGTTGGCAGTCTAAATACTGAGGCAAAATGTCAAAGTCATCCAGCTGACTCAAACATGACTATTTTATATAGGCACAACATAAGTATCACATAAACATAATTTTCATGCTGTATCTTCAGGCTACATAGACTATTTCAAAGCAAAAGATAATATTTAACCCAAATACACAACTTTAAAGCTGAGACAGTGACAGTGACAATTATTTATGGAAATGCGTTCTAGGACTGCTCCTGGAAAAAAGCCGCCTGATGCTCTCTTCAGATTCTGGGAACAATTTCGTATTGCAGGTGTTTATGACATGTTACTTACCAGTAATTGGGAAGGTGTCCATTTAAACTTAATCATCCTGCTTTCCCAAAAGGGTACAGAAATGTGTCACTGAGTAACTAGAAAGGAATTATTTCACAAAATAACTACATCCGTATTAAATTAATTTATTATGACCTAGAAAATATTTTCAAAAATCTTGAGCGGTCATGTATCACACATAAATATCACAGAAAAATTGACAAACACACTAATAGGTTTTCAATTTTTTTTTCCCCAGTCTCAGCCTGTCCATCCAGAAAGTAAGTTTAAAATTATCATTCTACACAAATTGCAGATCCAACTCAATAGGAGATACACAACACCAAACCCATTTTTCCAAATAGGAGATATTTTGTGTACATTTACAAATCATATTTTAGTTATTCTAAGGCATTCATTAGGCCAAAATGTAATACCCCTTTTAACATGCAGTGATTTTGATGGTGCAGGTACTTACATCAGTTTACTGAAATTACTGTCCTTAGTGCCACTGCATATACGACAAGTGAAACTGAAGATTTAACAGCACTTTTCGCAGAGATGTTCATTTAGCACACATACTATTCACTGCCTGTTACTTGACCTTTTTTATTTTTATTTACAAATTCTGTCTCAAACCTTCAACATTGGTGGAGGCTGTGTGGAAAATATCATACAGAAAGGTTACTCACACCATTTGTTTAAACACAATTTAATCTTTACTACACTTTCATGGATGGTTTATTGAAATAATAAAGGGGCCATCAATGCCCTTTCAATCTGTGAACAAAATACTGCTGACTCAGCAAAAATTTCTACAACTAGTTTCATCTTCTAATGGCTGTAAATAGCAATCCACTACATGTAGGAAAACATTTTAAAACACATAAAGTTACTGCAGTCAATCAATGTTTGTAACATCAATATGTACACTAACTATTAGTTCCTCGTCACTTCCAACTGCTGCTTATTTTACACTTCACTTCATAGTTGATATTTTGTAATTCATTATCAGAATCTCTCAGTGATAACTGAGATTTTTGACAGCACACCATCTGAACGGAGTTCTCTGTGTTCAAATAATGGAAAATCTGGGATGGAATAACAACACGAGTTACAACAGGTTGCTATTCACCACACAGGACGTGTTGAGTAGTGGACCAACACATTTAAAGTACACTTTTGGAAGTTTCTTAGCTTCTGACAAAGTCCTTCAAAAAAACACACACACACAACACACGATATGGCCACTGTCTGTCTCTGGGAGGTGGGGCAGAGAGAGAGAGAGAGAGAGAGAGAGAGAGTGTGTGTGTGTGTGTGTGTGTGTGTGTGTGTGTGTGTGTGTGTGTGTGTGTGCACGCGCGCGCTTTTTTTCCTTCATCTGACAAAAGCACTATGTCTCAAAATCACAAAAAGGATGGTTGCAACTCACTGTGTAGCGGAGATGCTGAATCGCATACAAGCCATAATGAAAAGCTGTCAGAAAGTGAGCTTTCAGCCAACAAGGCCTCTGTCAAAAATTAGAACCCCCCCCCCCCCCCCCCCCCCCCCCCCCCCCCCCCCCCCCCCCCCCCCCCCCCCCCCCCCCCCACACACACACACACACACACACACACAAAGACAGTCTCTGGCAGTTAAAGTGAGACTGAGCAGCAGCACATGACGGGACAGACAACTGGGTGGTGGAGGTAAGGAGGAGGCTGAGGTGGGAAGAGGGAGGAACAGCAGAGTAGGAGTGGGGGACAGTAAAGTGCTACTTTTGGGAGCGTACACAGATGAGGTACAGGCAGGAGGCTAGAAGGAGGGGGGAGAGGGGGCAGTAGTGGAAAAGGAGAGGAGTAAAAATACTGAGGGCGTGTTGGAATATAGAGCTGTGTTGGGTTGGAGTGGGAATAGGGAAGGGGGCTAGGTGGGTAAGGACAATGGCTGGATAAGATTGGGGCCAGGAGGGTTATGGGAATGTAGGACATACTGCAGGGAGAGCTCATCCCTGTGCAATTCAGAAAAGCTGGTGTTGGTGGAAAGGATCCAAATGGCACAAGTCGTGAAGCAGCCATTGAAATGAAGAATGTTCTGCTGGGCGGCTTGCTCAGCAAGAGGGTGGTCCAGCTGTTCCTTGGTCGCAGTTTGTCAGTAACCATTCATGCGGACAGATTGTTGGTTGTCATGCTCACATAGAATGCAGAACAGTGGTTGCAGCTTAACTTGTAGATCACATGACTGGTTTCACAGACTGGAGTGGATGGTGGGAGGATGTATGGGACAGGTCTTGCATCTAGGTCTATTACATGGGTATGAGACTTGAGGCAAGGAGTTGGGAGCAGTTGTTGCATAGGGATGGACGAGGATAATGCGTAGGTTTGGTGGATGGCGCAGTATCACTGTGAGAAGGGCGGGAAGGATAGTGAGTAGGACATTTCTCATTTCAAGGCACAATGAGAAGTAGTTGAAACTGTGACCGAGAATGTAATTCAGTTGCTGCAGTCCTGTGTGGTACTGAGTCACAAGGGGAATGCTCCTCTGTAGCTGGACAGTGGGAGGTGTTGGGTGACTGGAAAGGTAAGGCAAGGAAGATCTGTTTTTGTACAAGGTTGGGAGGGTAAGTGTGGTGTGTGAAGGAATACGCATCACAATAGACGTGTCGGCCATGGGCGGCTAAGCTGTATGGAAGGGTCTTCTTGGTGTGGAATGGGTGGCAGCTGTCGAAGTGGAGGTATTGCTGATGGTTGTGCTACATTCTACGGGGTCATGACAATCAACAAGCTCTCTGTCTGCATGAATGGCCAACGGCACACTGTGGCCAAGAAAACCACCTCAATGCTGAGAATGCCATACAACATGAAGTTCTTCATTTCAATGGTTTTTCCACAGCCTGTGCCATCTGGATCCTTACCACCAACTTCTGCTTTTCTGAATGCCACAGGCAGGAACTCTCCCTACAATATATCACATTTCTGTAACCCTCCTGACTTCAAACTTAAATCACCCACATAGCCCCTTCCCTCTTCCCATTCCAGCACTAAACAGCCCTCTATTCTACCAACTCACCAATAGTCTTTCTATTTCTCTCTTTTTTCACTACCCCCTTCTGTCACCCTCCCCCGTCAGCCCACCATTTAATCTCCCAACTGCACCTACCTCCCCCGGTATCCTTCCCCCTCACCACCCAGCCTCCTCCTCACCACCTGGCTGACTCTCCCATCACGTGCTGCTGCTTGCAGTCTGGTTTCAGCTGCCAGGGACTGTGGTCATGTGTGCGTGAGTTGGGTTTGCGTTTGTGCATGTATGTTGTGTATTTTTAACAAAGTCCTTGTTGGCCGGAAGCTCACTTTCTGACAGTCTTTTTGTTGCGCCTTTCTGCAACTTAGAATCTCTGCTGTGTGGGAGAGGCAACCATCCTTTTCATAATATTGTTACATTCCATAAAGGACTATGTCTGATAGCTAAGAGAGCCAATAGTCAAAACTTCTACTACAGTTATCAGCCAGAAAAGCTGTGTGAACAGAAAGTACTTCTGCAATTTATAAGGAAACAACACAAGGATTAATCAGTATTATCACAGAAAATAAATATGAATACATAATAATAATGAGCAGATATATTCACTACAATGTAAATAAAGAAAACTAAAATGCTACTTTTCATATTAATGCAAACTGTGTTGGAAACATCAGCAATGGTAGTACAAAAATTTTTTTAAAAAATTTCAAGAAATACTTTTCTATGGGTCTAATACAGGAAAAAGTGGTGAAAAATGCTATTGCTTGAAACTACTGTGTCACAGTCTATTTCATTCATTTATTTTTAATTCATAAATAATGTTCCAGAACGCAGACACAAAGGAGGTCCTTCAGGAATGAGGACCAGATCGAGTTACACATTAACAGGTAGAGACAGCCACTGAAGCAGACTCAGTTATGTGTTGTTGTTGTTGTTGTTGTTGTGGCCTTCAATCTCATGACTGGTTTAATACAGCTCTCCCCACTACTCTATCCGGTGCCGGTCTCTGAATAACTACTGCAATCCACATCCATTCGACCTTGCTTACTGTAGTCACCTCTTCTTCTTCCTCACCAATTTTTAACCTCCATATTTCCCTCCAATAATAAATTGACAATTCCTTGGTGCCTCAGAATATGCCCAATCAACCATTCCCTTCTTTTAGTCAAGTTACACCATAAATTTATTTTCTCCTCAGTTTTATTCAATACCTCCTCATTTTTATGTGATCTACCCACCTAATCTTCAGCATTCTTCTGTAGTGCCACATTTCAAAAACTTTCTTGAAATGCTGGGGCTCTCTTTTTCCTTTCAAAAGACATATTTTCTTCTATTTATAATCTAAAAGTAACACCACAGTTATCAGCGTGAGTCAGTCAGTACTAGTCATGATAAACTGTTAGTATTCAGCTTTTGAGGAAATATAGTTTGACTTATTTAATGACTGCAAAGATTGACATATGTGTGTGTGTGTGTGTGTGTGTGTGTGTGTGTGTGTGTGTGTGTGTGAGAGAGAGAGAGAGAGGCGGGAGGGGGGGGGGGCTGTGAAGTCAGCACAAGATTTAAATACTTCAACTGAAATACCAGGAGGAGTTAATGCTTTTCAGTGTCCTCATAATTTTTGTGATCTCTCTAACAGTTGATTTGGAGAAAAGCGTGTCTGTTCGCAAAGTATCCAATGTCTTGATGGTCCAATTTTTGTCTATGTTTTCAGCTATTTTCAGGAAGAATTCGTTAAGTTTAGTGGCCAATGATTTGAATTTCAGATCAGCCGCCACACTGTCATTAGTTAATTGATCATTTAATTAATGAAAAACCATTCCAGTTGGTAATGAGAACTTAAGTCCTTGACTGTTTTCGGCCTTTACACCAGGTCATTTTCACAGAGATCTGAAAAATATGCTGTAAAGAGGCAATGTCAAACCGGTTGTGGACTTCATAACATTCTTATTAGCAACTAGAGCAGATTTTTATTAATTGAACTTACAGTAGCAGAATTAGCACCATCAGAACATGGAGAAACTAATAAAGATCTTCATTTGCCTGGCTAAGTTTATTAGTTTCATGCTCAGTATTGTTCCAAATTGTCTTTGCATTGATCTTGGAAATACTTGTGTATGGTCTTTGCTTTTTTGATAATACGGAATCCACGGAGGAGTCTATTTCTCCACAGAATTTTTTAATTCTTTGAATTACTCTACATTCAATTTCTATAGTTCTGAAAATTTCAGAATCTTTTTTTATCTTGTGGCGACTGATATTATTAAGAACATATTTATTACCAGTCTCTGAGCCAATTTTAAAATGCACCACTATAGCCAATATTTTGTATATTTATAACTAGCTTCAAATCTATAGATTACTCTGCACTACAGAAACGTTGCATATTTAACTGAACCAATTCCAGTTTTGTGTGACATTTCAATAGATACCTATTGTACCTAAAGTGTGTGTTAAGATTTGTTTTCTAATTCTATCAAGCACCATAAACTATTTGAATTTATGTCAAAATTATGCAACTACGTCACTCTCACACTGATACAAACCTCATTCACAATCAATGATTTTGCTTCTGCTGAACTCAACATGCTTTTATTAATTGCTGCACACAATTTCACTACTCAAATACTGCATTAGGATATGGTGTGCATGCAACAATGCATCTATTCCTTGGCAGCTCTGTACACAAAATATTTCATTGAATTTATGATCAGACAATATGTTAAATAAATACTTGAATAATTTAACTGATACAACACAATTATGTCCCTTTTCCTATAGTCAGATCTTACTGAGATACATACTTTTTAGCTGTAGAATAGATTCATGATGACTACTAATTATAAAAGCAGAAGACCATACTGAAGTCACAATCCACATTTTCAAACAACCAAATCACAGGAAAATTTGTGTTTTCTTACATAATAGCACGCAAGCAAAGAACAACAAAATATAACAACATTGTTTCTACAGAACAAATAAACAAGCTTCATAGCCTGCATAAAACACACACCAACCAGCAAGATAATATGTCTTATACATCAAACACAGCCTATTTGCCAGTACACGAAGAGGTTAAGATTACAGTCATTGTTGAGAGTGATGGATGTTTGTCTTGAATCAGAAGTTGCCATCATCTTTTTCTGTAAGCTTCTTCATATTTCTCCACAAGTGGTCATTTATACACATTGGTATGGGATCTTCTTAGGATTATATGATTTTATCTTCGTGTTATGTAACTTGAAATATTATTGCCTGGACCCATTTAACCATAAATTTCCTCAACATGAATTACTTGCATTTGTAATTTCAACTCATGCATGCACACAGAAACATTACTTCCTTTAAAGAATGGTAAAATTATCTCTTTGTGAAAGAGAAATTATTCCTTCTGGATGTAAAGCTGTTTAAGACATTACTAATACAAATACTGAAGTCTCAAGGTGCTTCACAAAACAAAACTTGGAAGCATCTAAAACCGCCGTAATTGTCATGTTCTTCTCCTTTTGTATGGGGGAGGAGTAGGTGCGCTGATTGGACTCGATGACTTGCTGGAACTTACATCATCCGGCTTCAGAGCACCCCTTGTTGAACGCTTGCTGCTGCTGCTACTGCTACCACTACCACCTCCACCAGTGCCACTCCCACTGTTTGCTCCACCACCCCCACCACTGCTACTGTTCCCAACACCACTAGCAATACGTTTTGGGGTATCTTCCTGTCTATGTTCGTGTGAGTCCTTGGAGCGTTCTTTCTTTATGGAAGACGTGGCTACAGTATCATCCTTTTCTATATCATCTTTCTTACTCTCCCTTCTTTCTTTTGTGCTTGTTCGGTGTACCTTATGTGACCTGACATCTTTACTCTCCAAAGATTCTACCTTAATTTCTTTCGGTGTTTCCCTAACTTCCTTCTTGTTTTCCTTTTTTCCATCTTTACTGTCTTTACTTTCTCTTCTAAAGTCTTTGTCTTTGCTGATTTTCTTGGGTTCCTTTGTATGTTCCTTGGACTCCCTCTTTATTTCCTTGAATGTGTCTTTGATTTCTTTTCCTTCTTTTTTCGCAACAGGTTCCTTTACCTCTTTGTTGTTCACTTCCTTTTTAATCACATCTTTCACAGCTTTTGGCTCTTTCTTGACCTCATTATCCGTGGATGATTGTTCCATACTAGAGCCCGAGTTCACTTTTTCTTCCATCAAATCACCAAACTCTGTTTCAGGAAGACAAAAGTCCTTATCATCATTAGGAAAGGGCAGGTTCTCGGTGTCATCCTTGAAAGATAAAAGGAAGATATGATGAGAAAAGAAACAGTGGCATCAAAAGTATGTACAAAAGAAAATAGCAGAACAAAGTTTCCAACAAAAAATATAAGTAATGTCAATGTTATAAGTAATCTAAAATAACATATTTTTCAAACCAAAGTAAGAGCACTATTCCAATGATCAAGCACCGATAGTGATGTGAAATATTGACACTGGCTTTGGACACAAGCATTATTACTTCATATGAAAATGAGAAAAGTCAGGAAATTTTAAGGTACTAGAAAGGAAAGGTTGAAGTTTAACGTGTCACTTACATCACCGCCATTAGAGATAGAATGTTATCTTAACTGGAGACAGATTAGGGGAGGGCAGTTGCATCTACTGTGAACTCTCCACAGGACCTTTTCCAGCATCACCTCAAATGATTTAGGTATACACAAAGATACCTTAATTAAGCAGTCAGTAGGGTGTTTCTCCTTCTGAGAATACAGATGGTGATGTTTTTTCAAAAACCAATGGTTATTGGGGGCTCATTAAAATATTCTGAGAAGAGAATGTGCTGCTTTGAAATTTCTTGGGATTAAAACTGTATGCCAGACTGGGACTGGACCCAGAAATTTGATACTTGTGGATAAGATTAAATGAGCTACCCCGGCATGACTCTCCATCTGTCCTCACAGCTGCTATCTCTCACTCCTACTTTCCATATCTCATGAACACTCTCACATACCTTGCTGGAACAGGGCTCCTGGAAAAAGAATATTGTGGAGAAATGGCTTATTCACAGCCCACATTTTTTCTGCAGTATTCTTTCTTCCAGGAGTGTTGTTCCAGCAAGGTACGAAAGACAGTTTCTATGAGGTATGTAAAATAAGACTGATGTCTAGCAGAAGTGAAGCTTTGAGGATGGGTTGTGTCTTATTTGGGAAATAAATGGGTTAGAGCCTTGCCCACAGACAGCAAGGTTTTGGATCATAGCCTTAGTGCAGCACACAGCTTTAATCCCTGTAAAATACACCAAGACAAAGAAAGAAAGAAAGAAAGAAAGAAAGATGCAGCATGAAGGAATTATCCAAATGAGATGGAAATCAATAGATGTGATCTACATGTACATACAAGCAAACGATTACAATTTTAGAAAAACTGAGTTATTTATTCAAGAGAAAGAGCTTCACAAATTAAGCAAGTCAATAACATGTGAGTCCAGCACTGGCTCCTGTGCAAGCAGTTATCCTGCTTGGCATCAATTAGTAGAGTTGTTGGATGTCCTCCTGAAGCATATCGTGCCAAATTCATCAAAATCATGAAATGGTTGGAGGGCCTTGCCCATAACGCTTTACATTTTCTAAATTGGGGAGAGATCCGGCAATCCTGCTGGCCAAGGTCAGGTTTGGCAAGCACAAAGACAAGCAGCAGAAACTCTCACCGTGTGCAGGCAGGCATTATCTTACTGAAATGTAAGCCCAGGATGGCTCTCCATGAAGGGGGGAAGGGGTGGAGGTGGAGCGGGGGGAGGGGTCAGGGCATAGAGTATCACCAATGTACTGCTGTGTTGTAATGATGCCACAGGTGACAGCTAAAGTGTCCTTGCTGTAAAAACGAAATGTACATCAGACCATCACTCATTTCTGTATGGTACGTGACAGTCAGGTTAGTATCCCACCGCTGTCTGGGATGTCTCCAGACAAGTCTTCAGCCTGGAATGTCATTGAGTGGAGTAAAATAGTCTTCAGTGAGAAGTCCCACTTTGAAATGAGCGCTGATGAATAGTAAAGATGTGTCTGGAAATGCCTGACGTGCTTGGAGATGCCCCAGACAGCAGTGGCATACCAACCTGACCATACAGACTGACAACCAGGAGTGATGGTCTGGGGTGCCATTTAGTTTCACAGGAAGATCCCTTTGATGGTCATCCACAGCACCTTCACAGCACAGTGATTTGTCAATGATCTTCTACACTCCTTTTTGTTTATCTTCATAGCAAGCCATCCTGGGGTACATTTCAGCAAGATATTGCCTGCCCGTACATGATGGGAGTTTTTACTGTTTGCCTTTGTGCTTGCCAAAACCCAGAAAGGTCACCGGATCTCTCCCCAATTGGTCACATTTGGGGTGTTATGTGTAAAGTCCTCCAACCAGCCTGATTTTAATTATCTAATGCACTTATTAGGCAGAATTTGTCATTATATCCCTCAGGAGGGAATCCAACAACTATTATCAATCAATGCCAAGCCAAACTGCTTGCACAAGGGCCAGAGATGGACCAACACATTATTGACTTGCTCAATCTGTGTAGCTCTTTCCCTTGAATAAATCACCCATTTTTTCAATTTTTCTGAAATTGTAATTTGTTTGTCTGTACATGCACATCACTTCTACTGATATCCATCCCATCTGGATAAATCCTTTGTGATGTGTCAGTTTTTTTTATATAATTTTTTTATTTTCTTCGAGTTCATCGCAAAACGAAATCCCATTTATATTTACATCCACACTCTGGCAATCTCACTAATATTAACACTCAATCTTTATGGCATAAAATTAAAAATTATCAACAAAAATGTTGTGTTCATTCAGTAATATGAATGCTATTGCATACAGACAGGTCCTGTTGCTGGAGAAAGCAACTCCAGATTTTTCCTTAAATATAACTCTTTAGCCACTTTACTTTTTTTCCAGTCAATGCGGTGTTTGCTTGGGTTAAGCATGAGTTTATCCCACCTCATCCTAGCAAAGGCTTTCTCCCAAATTAATGAAAATAGCATTAACTCCTTATTCTTTTCAATGTACCTTTCTCCTAGGACTTTTAGTAAGCCTACAGCATCTCTTGTGGCTACCCCTTTTCTGAAACCACATGCTCTTCACCCATGAAGCTATTCAGATTGCTATATATCCTTCTGTTTACCACTCTCAGTACAACAATGGTCGCATGTGGTGTCAGACTTAAAGTTTTATATTCCTTACATTTTCTTATGTTGTTTTTCTTTCGGACGGTACCAAGATCAAAGTTGTTAGGCCACTCTCCATTTCAGTATATTCCCCTACTTATTTCTAACAGCTATTCCATTCCTTTTTCATCGAAGGTTTTACATATTTCTGCAGGCAATACAGCAAGCAATGTGTCTTTCCCATTTTTCCACTTCCTTACGAGTTAACTCCAACTCACTCAAATAGAATGTTGTTGCCCTACCTACTTCCAGTTCAAATTGCTCTGCCTTTTGTCTTCACTGTATTCATATAACAAGATGACATATTCTTTCCATCTCTCCTTTACTTTGTGAGGTTCATTAACCATCCTACAATCCTCCTTTTCTATCGCCACGACCCTCTTTCATCTCTCCTTTTCACACATCAACCCCAATGCTTCTTTATAAACTAAGTAATACCTGTCATCTCTAACAAATCATTTGATGTTAATTTCTTCCCAATTCACTTCTATCTAGCTCAACCTATCAGCTTTCTTAATGCTATTATTTATGGTCTTATACATTCTTTTTCCCCCTCTTCAATATTTATAATTTTCACTTCCTTCTTTCCTCTACTTTACAAATCATTTTGTCTGTTATCCATACTTTCCCCATTCTCTCTAGGTTTTATTCATAGCACTTGTTCCAATAACTCTTTAAAGTTTTTCAGTCTATCAAAAATATTGCCTGGCTCACTGATTCTCAGTCTTCCCGTAAGTAATCTTTTACTTCAGGTTTTCCCTCTTTCTTTATTGTTTGTAAATTTAATGTTACCCTTTTTGTACCTTCCTAGACCATCTTTAGAATAATATGTAGCTTTCTAATAGCTAGATTGTGTTCTGAGCAGATATCTGCTTCTTGGTAACTTTTAGCATTTCTCAAGCTATTTGTAGACCTCTGTTGGTTTCATAAACAGTCATTGAGTTTTGATTTCCAAGTTTACCTCCTACTTGTGTGGTGCTCTAACAAGGTGCCTCCTACCATGAGATCGTTCCTTTTATAGAAGTTTACTAACACCTATCCCTTGTTGTTCCTCCAGCCACAACTGTCACTCCAGAAGAAATTTGCCCTCTCTCTTACCTCGCACTCAACTGCATTTTTGTTTCCCATAACTATTATGCATGCTCCTATTTCCTCCTCTTCCATTACTTTCCCTATCTACTCATAGCACTCCTCTAACTCTTTGTCAGGATGTCAATTAACTTTCAGTCTTTCATTTACACTCAAACTCTTATGACATTTCCATTTATTTTCTCGACTATTAGTATTCCAACTCTTATAAGTAGCAAAACTTACTTTCTCCACCAGTTCCCCACCTTGCTTTACTCGTACCAAGTACAACCCGTTTGTTTTTGTCCATTTCTTTTTTTATTTGCCTTGTTCTAGAAGTGTCAGCACATTCCATGTTCCAACCATTATGGTTTTTCCTTTCCTTCCTTTTCCTCTATCCCCCCCCCCCCTTTTCACTCTCAGTATATAACCTTGGTAAATTCCCCTCTGGGAGATCTGAGTAAGTGAAAATTTTAGCTCTGGAATCTTTTATACAAAGGTTCATGTTATGTACGTCTAATAAAAAAGTAGTGTGGCAACTCCTCACTTCTTTCCACATAGGCAGGAAGAGTGCTCCAGCTAGCTTCTGATGCTCATTCTGGGTCAGATGCTGTTTGCAGTCACCCACTCTAGATAAGACACTGCAATTCTTGCAATCCTGCAATGCTCTACACTTACATGTACATCTATACTTCACAAGCTATTTTATGGTGTGTGGTGGGGGTTATTTGGGTGCCAATGACACTTCCCCCTCTCCTGTTGCAGTTGTGAATTGTCTACTCAAAAAATGATAGTTCGTAAGCCTTTACAAGAGCTCAAATATCTCTATAATCTTGGCTGCATGGTCTTCTTCAAGATATGTAGGAGGAAGCAACACATTGTTTGACTCTTCCACAAATTTTAAATAATGTACAATGTGTCTTTTGTAGAGCCTGCCACAGGAGTTGGCTGAGCATCCCTGTGACTTTTTCTTGCTTACTAAACAAACCTGTGACAAAACACACTGCTTGTCTTTAGATATTTTCTATTTCTTCTATCAGCGCTGTTTGGTAAGGGTCCCTGCCTGACAAGCAATACTTAAGTACTGGCTGAATGCACATTTTATACGCTACCTACACATGACTCCCAATTTGGCATATGCCCTCCCTGCAATCATTCCACTTGGAATCACTCTGAACTCATACACCCACATATTTAATTGATGTGACAGCTTCCAGTGACTGTTCAGTAATTGTGTAATCACGCAATAATGTGTAATCCTGCCTCTTCATGTGCAATACATTACATTTGGTTATATTGAAGGTCAACTGGTAATCCCTGTGTCACACATCAATCCTCCATGCTCTTACTACATTTCACCACAATTTTTCAGCACCGTGACACTTCTCTGTACATAACAGCATCACCTGATGATAACATTGTGGAGCTTCCCATGTTATGTACTACATCATTTCTACATACTGTGAATAGTAATGGTCCTGTCACACGTCCCTGGGGTGCAACCAACATACTTTTAAATCTGTAGATTGCTCTCCATTAAGAATACTGCTTCCTTTGCCCTGTCAACAATACAATACTGTTGAAGCAATGAAAAGTTCTTGGAGAATGGTCCTTTGGTCTGAAGATGAACACTTGCTGGTCAAAACTGGTTATGGCACTGAAAATGCTACTTGATTGTGCCATCAAAAAATATACAAAACTAATACAACAGATGGCTCAGAAGCATACTCATGCTGCAACTACATCAGATCTAATGACAAATACACATGACCTCTTTAAAATGTCTGCTTGGAAACTCGTAGTAATGACCACGAGGCAGCTGTGACTAAAAGATGAAGACATTGTTACATGTTCTTCAAACTAGACAAAGAGGCAATAACATCATAACTCAATTACGAACTTAAAACATTCAGGTCTCACCAGGAACATTTAGAGTGAGTGTGGTAGGAGTTTAGAAGAACAGGTGACCAAGCACTGGATAGATACCTGCATGTGTCTAGTGGAACAGTTTTGTGATGGAAGGGACAGTCCATTGTATACAGTCTCTGTAAAGATACTTCTAGAGACACAGTGGCTACCGCACAACACGTGTAAAACAAAGCATAAGAGTATAAACAGGGAAATGGTAACCAAAATGCATCTGGCTGTCAGAAGGGCAATGCACGGAGCTTTCAACAACTATAATAGAAGAAGCACATTGAAAGACTTCTCATGAAACCCAAATAAATTCTGGTTAAATGTAAAAGGCATCAGTGATACTAAAGTTAATGTCAAGACAGTCACTTATAACACAGGAACTGAAACTGAGGAAAGCAAAGCAAATGCAAAAGTACTAAACTTTGTTTCAAAATGTTTCTTCACAAAGAAAAATCAAGAAGTGTACCACAGTTTAACTCTCTCAGAGTAAAAAAGAAGAGTGAGACAGACAGTGTCATTGGCACTGAGAAACAGCTGAAGTTGCCAAAATTGAACAAAACTCAAGCTTGATGGAAACCCTATCACATTCTACACCAAATTTGCACCTGCAGGTGAGTAGCCCCTCTTAAAAATAGTATACCATAGATCTCTTTAACTAAAAACTTTTCCCATTATTTGTCTATAACGTCAGCATAAGTGATCCACAAAACTACTATCCCATACCATTGACAATCATCTGTTGTAGACTTTTACACCGTATGATGAGCTCAAATGGGTATTTGAATATAATTACTTCCTCCATTCCAAGCATCAAGGATTTGAAAACACTGATTATGTGAAAACCAGCCTGCACCATTCTTACATGACATACTGAAAGCCTTTAATCAAAGCAGTCAGTAGATGTAGTATTTCTTGATTTCCGGAAAGCATTTAACTCAGTAAAACACCAACCGTTACTGACAAAATTACGATCAATCGGGGTAGCAAGTAAAATTTGTGAGCGGATTGTGGATTTCTTTGTCAGGAGAATGTGGCAAGTTACCTTGGATGGAGAGCCATCAACTAATGCAAAAGTAACTTTCAGTATGCCCAAGGGACCATTCATGTTCATGTGGTATGTTAGTGACCAGGCAGACAATATTAATAGTCAACTCAGATTTTTTGTGGATGAAGCAGTTATCTATAAGGAAGTACTGTCTGAAAAAAAGCTACACAAATATTTAGTCAGATCTTCGTAACATTCTGTAGTGATGCAATGAGTGGCAATTTTCTTCAAACATTAAAAGTAAGAAATGTAAAATTTTCCAGCTGACAAAACAAAATGTAACTTATCATCTGTTGACTACAATGAGTCACAACTGGAACCTGTCAAGTAATACAAATACATGCGGGTAACAGTTTGAGAAGATATAAAGCAGAACATTCACACAGCTCAGTGGTAGGTAAACTAAGTGCCAGACCTCAGTTCATTGGCAGGATACTGCAAAAATACGATCTATCTACAAAGGAGATTGCTTACAAAACATTCACATGACCCAGCCTAGGCTTTTGCTCAAGTGTACAGGACACACAATAAATAGGACTGACGGGAGAGTTTGGACCTATACAAAGAAGGATGGCATGAAAGGTCACAGGTTTGTGAGGGCCATCTCTGAGACGGTGGAAAACCTGAACTGGCACAGACTTGGAAGACAAATCCAGCCTGTGAAAACCTACATACAAAGTTTAAATGTAATAGGAAGAAGCCTTTTAATACAGTATTGGCTTCTCATTGGCTCTAGAATAATGACAACTGTGTCCTACAACCTCTCTTCAGTTTATTCTGCAAGTGGCCTCTATAACCAATCTACAGCAGTAGTTCTCTGTAAGATCTGACAATGTTATCTAACAATTAAATCATATATTACATTTTGAAGTTAGGCAGTGCCAGTCAGTTAATTTTCACGAAGTTAATCACTGGTTGAAGCGACAAATGCCATAAACAACATGGCGACAACAACGAAATGTTCTTGGCAATTTAAAAGTCTAAGCTATAGATCAGTCTGTCACCGCAACCAGGTATTTTTAGTATCACATTTGTTGGCTTTGCCAACTCACAACTAAACTATTATTTTCCAGTCTAAACTATACCTCACGCTAAGCTACAGATCAATGTGTCACCACAACCTGTTTTCTTTTGCTATCACATTTATTGGCTTCATCAGCAAACAACAAAACTATGAATATGTGCACCAACAGATGATGGGACAGCAGCCATTGACATTACATCACTGGCCAAAACTGATGACAAGTACCAAAAATTTCTTCTTGACCCCTGCATTGTTACCTGTGACCTAGAGGACATTATTCCCTGTAAAATCTCTGACAGAATGTTCAGTGCTGCACGAGTCCACTAATAGCATGTTGAACTATCTATACTGACTCAGCATGACAGTAACCATCTCTATAATGTTTACGTAATGTGCAAATACTTGTACATGCTCAGACATGGAGCTTGGTGTCACACAGACTATATTCTATGAGATTTTAAGAGACTTTGTCTCCTACTGTATTCACTGTAAAGTACATTGAATATTTGTACACATACTGAATAACTACTGCAGAAAGACAGTGACTACGCAATACACCAGAAGAAAACCTCAATTTATGCTGTGGACACACTGAAATTGATGACTGTGATTACTCAGTTTAGATCTTAACAATAATAATCTTCAGACTGACATAGCATGCCATTCGACATCTTACAGCACATGAAAAAACATGCATTGTGAAAGAAAACTACTTTTTCTGATGGGGGATATTTTCTCAACATATACATTACTATGTGTTACATTTGCTGCTATGTCAGTTTTTGATCTGGAGACTGTTGTTAATAGATGAAAGTAGTAACAGTGAATGAATAAGATTAAAAAAAACCTGATAAGAAATATTTAATGCCCGCCATGCATTTTTCATAATAAATGTACTGTATAGCACCAACATACTATCAGGAGATTTGCCTGTTTTGTAATAAACCTTTACTGATTTTGCATTTCAATTTCATTTATTTGTTACGAAAACTGAGTTAAATGTCATGCAAACATAGGCATTGGGGTGTGTTACGGATCACCTGGTATTGCAACCTTTATTTCATATTCACAGTCCTCAGCTTTGCCAACTATCAACCAAATTCTATCTTACACAACATAGCCTAGACCTCAAGCTAAGCTATAGATCAGTCTGCAGTACAACAACCAAGGTCTTTAATTCCTCTTCCATGATTGGCAGTACATAACAAAGCCTCAATCATATATGTTCACAAGATTTCACCGACAGAAGATTCGGCAGAGCGCGCTCTCTCTCTCTCTCTCTCTCTCTCTCTCTCTCTCTCTCTCTCTCTCACACACACACACACACACACACACACACACACAGGGAGGTATAATATGAGGGAGAGAGAGAGAGATATGATTCTATTGCTATTTGGTTCATATCAAATAAGCATACATACCAAGGCCTGCATGTCATACATTGTGTCCAAATGATCCCATATAACTTTTGATGAAACGTCTTTATTCAGAGCATTTCTGAACTTCTCAAGGATGCAAGCCATCTGGAAGTGCTTGTTAACACCTGAATAATACACAAAATGAATTAATTGAAAGACGGAGCAGTGTAATTTGCCTAAGTTACAGTACTATCATTCATTAAAAAAGCGTATGGTTGCCAAACGACAAAAATATACAATTCCATTTCAATTGTTTACATATGTTTAGGTTAGGGAGAATAGATACGTTGATGACTGAGAAGGATGAAAACTACTCACCAACGGGTTTGTGGCCAATCATAGCATAAAATAACTGCACTTCTGTTTCAACATTCCATTCTATCTGCTCGGAAACTTCTTCTTTGTCTTTCACCACCATTTTTAATGCACTATCCGGCACTACAACACCAGCCTTCTGCTGCGAGTCGAATTTTGTATCGAAAGTACAATACTCGATTTAAAAAAGACAAACCTCGAACGCCAATTCAAATTTCACAGAAGACACCTGTAATATACGGCCAGCCGGCAGGTAAGTTTCATTTTAAATATTACTTTTCCTTTACTATTAGGATTATAGTGACGGAGAATATCCGTGAGTACCCGATGACATTTTTCAGTGCATCTGGATTATGTACTTAATCGTGCAATCGAAAAAATACAACACTGTTTATATTAAATAGTCAGTCACACGTGCATACCTTTACCTTGCAGGTGGTTCTTACCAACACCGTGCATCAAAATACCACAAACGAAGATAAAAGGGTGTAGCTGTTGTAATTTCAGTGCGATTATTAGGATAGTTGTCTGCAGTAGCGTCTTGTATAACTTTCAGGATAATTATTATTTTATTGTTGATTTTACTGTCTTGAAATATTTGCCCATCAATGTTTTGACATTCAGTGAAATAGTGTTGGAGAAAGGGAGGAAGCTTTATATTGTTTATTTTTGCAGCCTAGAGCCATGGAGCGGATATTTGAACGTAAAATAGGATATTTGTGTATGCTCTGCTGATCTGTCAATAACTATTCCAGATTGTGTGAACGTGTCATTGCAGAGACGTAATCTGTAACACCTTTTGAGTTGATTTCCAAGATTCGTTGAGGACATGTCGACGAAAGATGCGAAATAGCGTCCATTATACCAAATGTCACTTATTAGTTTTGCTCGTGTACGAAACTAAGCTTACAAACTGTAGGAGTGTAAGAGTAGAAAAGCTCATTACTGTACGAACGCTCCATAAACCTGAGATCGAACACATGCTCACAGTTTTCTACAGAACAGTGTTTAACAGCATTGTTTACTTAATGGGCAGTAATTTGAGAAAATTCAATGTCAAGAATGACAGTGGTTAACGTGATGGAAATTTGTCTTCGTGTCTTATCTGTTTCCAATATATTGTGCAAGGAATTTAGTGAAATCGCAACCGTGGTAGTATGAGGCAGATTTTAATTACATTTTAAATTCGTTAACAGCTCGAGCGACTGCATTACTGATGTAATTTTCCAATTATTAGAAAATAAAATTTGTGCAGGAGGGGATTACTGGAGTAAATTGTTGAGGATTCTGTGGACCAAAATCTTGAACCAAATTATTTGAGCTTTAGTACCATTCCGTTAATAGAGGGCTCTTTTTAAAAAATAATGCTTTGTGATTATGGTGTATTCAAAGTAATTTCCATTGATAATGAGACCTTTATTAATTTATTCAGGTTGAAAACAAGCAGCTACTACAATGATGTACCTTTTAATGTGCATAAAAGAGATAGATAGACTGCAACAAATAGTGTCATTTCTCAGTACAGTATGTTAAGGATGTGTGGAATAAATTATTTGCTAACTTATACTGTCATATTAGACTGCAAAAATCATGAATGATTTGGTGTTCACTCAGAAGATTGGTTTGATGCAGCTCCCTATGCTAATATAATTTGTTCAAATATATTTCCATATCTGAATTACTATATACTGCAACCTACTCTCATATTAACCTGTTTACTGTTTTCTCTCTGCAGTTTTACCAAACTAACTGTTCCTTTATGCTTTAAGAGATATCCTGTCAGCTGATCCCTCCTTTTATCTATCTTGTTCCACATACTCCTTTTCTCCTCAGTTTTTTTTTTAAAAAAAGAGAGGATAGGTGATTTTTAGATTACTATAGCTGCAGTGATTAACACCTCATGGAGCCATATTTGGTGCCATATGCCTATTTATTTTGTTTCTAACCTTTCTTGCATCAGAAAAAAATTTAGGAGCAATGATATTTAATATCTCCAGTTCTATAGTCACCAGAAACATTGTTGCAGGCATGCTCTTGAAAAATTTAGTTTTTGAAATGACATATTGGTTGTGGATCTTGTACACACTTTAGATTCCCTCCATGTGAAATTATCATAAAAATGTATATATATGCCACCTGTCAGTCCCATGTAAAAAAGCAATAGTCTTTCTTCATTTTTGTCTTTTATTTCTGATACATATTAAGTTTGTTGTGAGACTGACTTTGCTGTGTGGCAGTTGTCACTTAATCACAAATTTATTGTTAGTGAGAAAATGGTAGCTATGAATTTCAGTGTGTGTTGAGATGTGTGAAAAAAGATTCACACTGAATTGTTGAGTTATATTTTAGTGTACTATTTATCATAACCTAGACAATTTGATAATTTGGGATCTCCTCTGAGATATATGGATGCTCTAATGTCATCAGATTCAAAAAGAGAAAAATCTTTGCTTCAGTGAAGTAACAAACGGTTGTGAAATCTAGTTTGTGAACTCCTTTTCTTGGTTTATATGTCTGTCAACAGTGCTCCAGTTATTCTTGTTTTATTGAAAAGTAGAAGACACTTCTGTTATAGCAGTGTTGTATATTTCCTAGTACCCATCTTAGAAATGAACACTAAAATTGACTATAGATGAAACTATGAAATTACAATGAACGAATCACTGTAGTTTGTAAATGGCTTGCTTGGTTAGTTCTTCTGTCTAGTTCAAAATACGGCCAACACTACACTTAAGACTGATACATATGCAAATATTTTTATAAGTTTGAAGTAAGTAAATGTGGACCTGATAGATGATAGAAAAATTCGTTTTCCTTCATTTATGCTAAATGGGACGCATAACTTATTATTGTTATCACATACATTTTTGTAATTTCCTTTTTTTTATTGTAAACTCATTATGTTTGTCTTAGACATTTTTATGATTTACTCACAGATGGTTAAGATGGCTGTGACAGTGATGTGACAGAAGGTTTTTGTACATCTGCCGAGTTCCAACTACATGCACCCGCTGAATCGATCTTATTGCTAACTAGCTGACTGTTTGCTGTTGCCTAGATATTTATTTATTCCAGTCTTGTACTAATCCCTCTCCTCCTCCACCCTCTATCTGTGCATTTCCACTGCCCTCTCTCTTTGTCCACCTTCTGCACTCCCATCCTCTGTCCATTTACTCCTGCCCCTCCACCTTCTCCTGCCCCTCTCTATCCAGCTCCTCCTCTTCCCTCTCTGTCCATGTCCTCCTCCTCCTTGATCTGTTCATCTCCTCCTCACCCCTCCACCTCCTCTCTGCCTATCTCTTCTCTCTCCCCCTCCCATCTCTGTCCATCTCCTCATATCTGTGCCACTCTCCTCCTTCCCCGTCACTATCTGTCGATCTCCTCGCCTCCGTTCTCTTTCCACGTTATCACACTCAACTCTGTTGGAGGCTGGTGGTACTTATCCCTACAGCATTTCTTCCAAATTGTATCCAATATGAGTGCCAAATTTGGGTGAAATTATTTAGGGGTTAAGATGAACTTTTTTTCCCTGTGGCTTTGCCTGAATGTGCACATATCGACTACATTAAACACATATTTAACATATTTCACGCTCATTTGTACACATATTTGTCTGTATGTCTAGCCAGTTTCACCCAGCTAATGTTTGACATACATCCTAAATGATATGCTGTACAATGATATAATTTTGCAGATACATTCAATGATATGTACCTACTGTCTCCGAAACATGTCATGAATAAAGTTCGTAGTACAGAAGAAATAAATTAAAACTTCATGCGTGTTGTGGCAGTTTCTCACACATCTCAGTGCTTATTGCCCAAACTGTGTTTTGTACAATGATATATTGTGGTACATATATTCAGCGGCAGATGTATGCCATGCAAAAAGTGTAACAAAGTAATAAATTTAAATGTCTTGCATAATGAGGTAATTTTTGACACATGTCAGTGCTCATGACATCAATCTTCGAAACAGTGTCATATAATAGATGTAATTTCTCTGGTACGTGCAGTGGTGTATGTGTATACTATCTGCAAAATGTTATGAACACAATAATAAAGAAGTAATAAAACATCTGCTTCATGTAGCAGTTATACTGCATGAACAGCGAAAATGTAATAAGCAATTAACTTTCAACTTTTTTGTGGGGTCATCAGCCAGAAAAGGTTTTGTAAAGGTGTGAAATTATGTGTACATACTTTTGCAGATCACTTAGTGCTCATAGTGATTCTTTGTAGACAGTAAATCATCTGAGATGTGTACCACGGCATTGAGGAGATCAGTCTGTCATTGTGGTCTAAGAGTTACTGTTTTTCGTGAGTATGAAGACTGATTGTGCTACATCTTGAAAAAAGTTTAGGATAAGAATAATCAGTGGCCGATTTGGTGGTGATTGGGGTATATACGCACCTGGGAAAACACGGGAATTTTTTCATCCGAAAAAATGCGGGAAAAACTCGGGAATTTTTTGAATTCCGGGGATTTTTCATTGTTTTCATTTTGAGATAAATTATTTTGCTGGTAAGATCTGATACTTTAACAAAGAATTTTACTTCAGTCCGCTACTGCGGAATAATACTGTAGCATTAAAACATATCGTGAGAATAATACCAAAATAAAACTTTAGTTGTGAAGAAAAACGCGCCCTTTACGACAGTAAAAAAATAAATAAATAAATAAAACACAGTGCATATACAAGCGTCTGCCGACAGCAAAATGTGTCGAAGGCTGTAGGACGAATACTACTTTGTACAGATTGTTTTCGATGAGCGTGACGTCCCAACTGTATACATTTCTAACGCGTCGTGGGAAAATATTGCAGATAGTTATTTAAGAAGCGTTATTTTCAGAGCAAATTACGTTTTATGCCAGATGAATTATGTTACTTGTGAGATTGTGCGACGAATGGAATGCTTGATTCTCATTCAGAACGTAACGCTATGAGGACCAGCCGCTTAGAAAAATTTCGGGGCCAGAAGACCAGCCGTTTGCCCCATTACTTAAAATGTTACTGGCGCATTTGTGTTTGATATATCTTAAAGAGTATAACACACGCTAAAAAGGCCAAGCTCCAAGATTAGTTTTCATATTTATTTTAGTTCCTTCATAGATTACAAATTATGCAATGGCAATGGCGCAAATATAATTATCCTTCAGAAATAAGAGCTAGGTGAGTTCTTGAGCAGTTCTACACGTAACTGGCTTTTATATGGGTGGAACATTTATTCAGCCAGGTAAAACACGAAATGTTCGGTACACAGCAGTGAAATTTAAAATCGTGCTTGTCAGAAATATACAGCTGCTGCAGTTTAAAATAGTTACTAGATGTAATGAAGAGAAGAAAAAGAAATTGGATTGGGCATACATTAGGAAAGAATGACGGACTGATAAAAACAGTTTTAGAAGGTTATGTAGAAGGGAAAAGGAAGCGAGGAAGGAAGAGATTCCAGATACTGGATGACATGATGGACGGTACAACATGCAGCAGCCTTAAGAAGGAAGCAATGAATCGCAGAAAATGGAGAGGCAGAGGACCTGCTAATATAGCAGATAACTGATGATGATGATGATGATGAGTTTAAATTGTGCTCTTATGATCCTGTCTAACCAAACCCTAGGAAAAAAAAAACAAATTGATGACCAATATTAAATGCAAAAGCTTGGGTTTTCGTTGTAACTATACTGTATGTACATTAATTTAAACGATCAAGTTTTCGTATTTGTGTACTTGAATTCACTTAACGTGTCCGGGCAAGAACATCTAAATTCCCTTCTTACAAAACACTGCAGCTTTAATGGCCTTGTTATTGCACAAAAATAGATTTTCCGCATGCAAACTAACTCCATCCGTGTCCACATGAACAAATGTGCAATCCTCTCTGTTTCTCCACATTCACACTGGTCATCTTCTGAGGGGCCCCATTTAACCAATTGCACTTTGCATTTTGCGACTCCTGTTCTTAAACTATTCACTGCTCACCGAGTAGCATCCGGTAGTTGTTGGCCTTGTGTGATTTGCTCAGTGGGGCGCAGGCTGGTGTTAGCCGTACTGTCTGGATGAAGTTCTTCTTTGACTTCAAACGAGCTGGAAGTGTTTGGTAGTTATACATTATATGCCGTGGGTCGATTTGCTGCTTTTTCCTACCTATTTCACGGCGTATATTGCGTCTGATATTTGTGGGTTCGCACTACTTAACAGTGATTTAGCTATTGGCTGACTACACCACCGCAATGCTCTGAATATCTGGTATCATCGGCGAGCAAGATCACGTGACGTGAGCAATGATTGTCTAACAAAAGCGTATTTTAATCTTGATTTCAATGCTACGGAAGCTACCGTGCTGTATTTGATGAAATTCGTATTTATACTTAACTACTATGAAAATATGCAGTGTACATATGTTGAGGCGCATCAAAGATTTTTCCAAAACGCGTAGTTTTTTGCTGGGTTTCAGTTGCTGAAGTACCTGGAAGTTCTACGCAAATGTATAAAACTTTTACGATTCAAAGAATTCCTAAGTTTTACAGCTTCGAGGGAAGAATATTGCCCTTTAACCTGGAAAAAATGTACGTTCACCCAGGGTACAGTGTATTTTCACCCAGGAAGAAGTGTATTTTCACCTGGGAAACTATTTTTAACCAGGCAATCCGAGAATTTGTTTTTCTTGGCCGCATATACACACTGGTGGTAGAACTCTCTGCACTGAGCAAGATATCTGCATTTACCTTCTAAAGCACCAATGATATACCACACTATTTTGAGGCTATTGGCTGGGAGAAATCAGGGGTCTAGTGAAGCAGGGGATACAACCAGTCGACTTTACCAATGACGTCAGAATTGGCCAGAGAGTATTTATTACACAGGTGAAAGAGCTGACAAGACTGTTCAAAAACAAAGGAATACGAGAGACGAAAAAGACAACAGACATATATCAAGGCAAATAGTATTTTCTCGTTAAGGATACGGCGTGTTTGTTTCGAATTATTTCTGTGACAAATGAAGGGGAAAAATTAGATGGAAATATGGGTAGCATAGAATACCTCACGTCAATATATATGGGTTGTACCTCGAGCATCATTCGAACTGTATTGGTTAACTATAGTACCAGATACAGGTTTAGCATACTTCGATTTCTTCGTTTTCGTTAGCATTAATATCCTGTTGCTCAGTTGAACTCTCTACGTCAACTGAAGCACGGGATACAAATTTTACATGTGTTTGTTTCTTTCGCATCCGCAAGCACTAATAGTCTGTTCTTACGTAGATACTAGTACTACCGATGGCAGGAGGAGCTACTTGTATCCCATACTTCCGTTGAACTACATGAACACTGTTAACGAGAACGTGGAAATGGACGTACGTTACATTTGCAACCTGTATCTCAGTTGAACTACGCGAAGAGGCAATAAGACGACACATATACAATTTGTATCCCTTACTTCACTGTGGGGTACAGTTTTTTTTCCCTCCTTCGATGCTGATAGTATCGACTGAAAGTTATAGTTTTGATCACAGCAGTGACAATAGTATCCCATTCTTTAGTTGAGCTATACAGCTACACACACTACTTGTATCCTGCTCTCCAGTTGACATATATAGGTAAATCTCATCAGTGTTACATATGTCGTTCTTTTCGAATGGGTAGTGTCAGTGTAAAGGTCAACAGAGCGACGGGATACAAATTTTAGTTGCGCCCGGCATTTCACCCTTAGTACAGATTCGAAAAAATCGTACTGATACTAGTGCTGGGAAACGAAAGAACGACAGCTGCGAAATTTCTATTACGTACTGGAGTACACGGAAACATACCTAACGGTGTAATACAACAATGAAATACGTGAAAATAGTCAAATGCAGTAAAAGAGAAAATGGAAAACTGAATTTACCAAGGGGAACTTCTTAAAAGAACCGAAGCTCGCCTAGCAAGACATCAACAAAAATCACATACCCACATACACGACAAACAAAACATTACGAAACACACACACACACACACACACACTCTTTCACCCCCACCCCATATCCTAATGTGAAATTAGCTAACATATTTCGGACGGTACATTTGCCCAACACGTTTAACAAAACATTTAAACGGGCAATATGTTCGGGGAATACTACGCCTCCATGAATGTTCGTCTAAGTGACTTGAAGTGTGGAAATCCGGCGTTTCCCCTTCCCTACAGGAGATTTCACAGCTGACCAATAACCCTCTATGCTATTTGTACAAGCCCGTGGATAATGAACTGAACTCAATATTGTGATTAACTACTAGATGCTTTCCCCTAAATCCCTACATGAAGAAAAACCATATGAAGTTACAATGGAACCCTCTGCAAAGTGATCTTCAATGAAGCTGACCAAAACTTACTTCCTTCGATTGGGTACTACTTTAAACACTACATCGTCACACTCTGGACCTGAAAATACAGACCCCCAAACCCATAATCCCACCGGAGGTTCTCCCCTGTTGTACTTCCTTTTGCCAAAATGCGACTCGTCAATTTCGACCATAACCCCCCCCCCCCCCCAACGGCCCTCTATATTTCATGTATTCCCCACAAAAAGAGTACCAATCCACAACTGTACGCTTACTCACACGACATTAATGGACAAACAGGATATCTCAAACACCAACAGTACGTGATTTTCATAATGTCTCTCAAGGAGAGCTTAGATTTTTCGAACCACGTCCCTCGTCCACCGAGCGAGGTGGCGCAGTGGTTAGCACACTGGACTCCCATTCGGGAGGACGACGGTTCAATCCCGTCTCCGGCCATCCTGATTTAGGTTTTCCGTGATTTCCCTAAATCCTTTCAGGCAAATGCCGGGATAGTTCCTTTGAAAGGGCACGGCCGATTTCCTTCCCCGTCCTTTCCTAATGACCTCGTTGTCGACGGGACGTTAAACACTTATCTCCTTCTCCTCCCTCGTCTAATGGACCGCCACGACCGAACTTTGCTGCAGCGCCATACGAATAAGTCGTGAGTACGGTGACTAGATACACTTGTGAAGCGCATATGTTCGCCGCACTCACGACATCGAACATACTCGGCAACGAGACCACACATTTGTAAGAAAAACAAATCGTGGCCAACATGCAACGCCCATAGCCTCTCTCAAATCATCCAGGTTCATCGGAACAGATAAATCCATACCTACAAACGAAAATGAGATACTAATAGTCCAAATTATCTCAAACTCACTAACAATGAAATTACCGAATGAATTGCAAATAGTCAATTATTTTAAAAAATGCTCACGAAGAATATTTTGAGCAATATGTAGCGATCTCCTTTAAAATCACATTCAGTTATTTTAATGTACAATGATAGCGCTTATCCGTAGCACAGAACTGTTTATCTCTAGCCGAAAGTGAAGACATTATTATCTATGAGTAATGTGTGACGTTATTGGTCAAAGCCGACGGGCTGCATCCCCTGTTTCACTAGACCCGAAATCAGTGTGCAAACTGATATTTTCTTTGTGATCAAAATAGTGGTTCCACTGAGTTGGAGATACCTTGATCGTGTTCTTCCCAGCGTCATGAACAGAATCTTCTTTTCATTGGCTGGTTAGTGAAACATGTGCATTTCTGTTAGACACTGACTCTTTGTGCATCTCTTATAAATGGAGGCTTGTAACTTGATGTGTTGAGGTATTTGAGAACAAACTGTTTCTCAGTTTCTGATAACTAAGCAAGATGATACAATGGTTAACATCCTCTTTTGGTGTTTGGGAGTTCATTGGTCTACAGTGACTTTAGGGCAGTTACAGAGATTGCTTCAGATGAACAAATAAAATGAACCAACCAACCTCCTTGAATAAGGTCACTTGGACTTATGGAGAAGACAGGTGATGTTCAAATCTAAATAAAATGCCTTGGCCACGTATATTACTAGTTTGGATTTTGTAGCCCTTTTAAGATTTTTTTTTTATTTTTTTTTAACGAGTTGTTCAGTTTATCATCTAATCTCACTTAATTATTGTGTTCCTTTCATATATAGTTTTACAGTACCCTTAATACCTTTTAGCATTCAGTTTTGTGGGAGTTGTAAACTCCTGTTACCTCCTTACTGAAATCGTCTTAGAAACGAGAACACTGTTCATGTTCAGTGTATTTCATTGTAGAAGAGTAACTACTTCGCTGTTCAGTAGAATGTATTTGACAAGATTGCACAAGCCACAATTAATAATTTTTGTATTTAATATGCCAACAGATCACTTTGAGCAGAGTAAGTTCACTTGTAATAGTGTACACATTAGATGCATGTTATAGTTGTTATATCATTCCTCTGGCAGGAATCTAAGTTACGTTGACTACTTTGACAGGCTGATCTGTAACGTAA
This sequence comes from Schistocerca cancellata, assembly GCF_023864275.1. Classification (NCBI taxonomy): domain Eukaryota; kingdom Metazoa; phylum Arthropoda; class Insecta; order Orthoptera; family Acrididae; genus Schistocerca; species Schistocerca cancellata. Next base: position 226,178,765 of record NC_064632.1, on the reverse strand, counting down.
TTTAAGGTTCGGATTAGGCTGGGAGGCTACAAAGTACTTGTGAACAAATGAAAGTGAAACAAAATAAAGGCTGTGGGAACAAATTAGTTGAAAGCATAGATCGAAATCTACGTTCACTCCATATTTAACGCAATTTTCTGTATAAGTACTGGTAGCTAAAACGAAGAATTTAAAGGAAAATACGATTAAAGTACCTTTATAAATGAAATTATAATAAAATATAGGGAGAACTTTAATCCACCAATAGGTACGGAACAAAACAGATCCCACATGTTAACAGCTGCTACTTCATGAGGCATTAAGAGGTGAAAAGGCTAAAGAAAAGAGACTTATCCCGAAAGTGCATCAGGAGAGTACAGTTGATTTACACCACACCGAGCTCCTGTACAGGTCCACCGTAGTAATCAGCAATAGACGGTTCCTGAAGGGGGGCAGCAGCCTTTTCAGCAGTTGCGGAGCCAAAAGTCTGGGTAATGACTGATCTCTCCTTGTAACATGAGCCAAGCTGGTAGCGCGAACAGCTGAAAGCAAGGGGAGACTACAGCAGTTTTTCCCGAGGACGTGCAGCTCTGACGTATGGCTAAATGAAAATGGCATCCTCGTGACTACAGTACTGTCCCTTTCAGATCTGTGGGTGCAGGCTACTCAGGAGGATGTCGTCACCACGAAAAACAAAACTGGCATTCTAGGAATCTGAGCATGGAATGTTACCCCCATTAACCATGTATATGGGTTAGAACATTTAAAAAGGCAAGTAGGTTGAAATTAGATATAGTGGGGATTGGGGAGTTTGATGGCAGGATGAAGAGGGCTTTGGGTTGTGTGAGTACTGCGTTATAAATACTAAATAAAATTGAAGTAATGCAGGAGTAGGTCTAATCATAAATTAGAAAATGGAAATGCAGGTTAGCTACTATAAGCAGCATAGTGAACGTATTGTCTTGCGCAGGATATACACAAAGCCAACACCCACCAGTGTAATACAATATTATATGTCAAATAGCTCCACAGATGATAAAGAGATTGAAAGAATGTATGATGAGATGAAATTATTCAGATACGTAAGGGAGAGGAAAACTTAATTGTTATGGATGACGAATTCGGTAGTAGGAAAAGTAGTAGAAGAATATGCAGTGGGAGAAGGGAATGAAAGGGGAAGCCTCCTATAATCCGTTCATCATAGGAATAAACCTGATGTAAACATCGCACTGTGTATTCTTCCGCGTTTGCTGGAACCTCATTGGATTTCCGTTTCACGTGGGACCGCAGCCAAGCTGTCTCGAGTACTGTCAGGTACGATAATAAGGGTACGTTTTGTGCTGTGCGTTACGCGCACATCGACTTAACAACAGCTTTATCGGCGCATTTAACTTGGGACAGCACCGGCCAGTCAGCTGGTACAATTAGCCTACTGTGACGTCGCCAGCTGCAGTTCACGCGTTAGAAGAGACGAGCAGAGGAGCAATACAGCTTCGAATGTCATTTAATTTTCAAGCAGAATGAAATAATACATTGCAAATCTCCCACAATACGCCCCTTAGACGACTACACCAAAACCTCAACACGTCATCGTTTTTAGCTAACATACTATTGTAATTAAAAACAAGAATGATGAAAATTCCTGACCTAACCACAGGGTAATTTTTATGCATAAGCTGTGTGTAACGGTAAGAGAGTATTGAAGGCTGTCACCGTGTAGGTAAATATTGAAGCCGCTGAAGGTATCACTGTTAGTCATCTGGTAATCTCTTAGCTTCTTCCTTTTCCGAATCCGAGAAATACATTTCAGTTCTGGAAGTGCCACCTGATACGTCGATAATGAGCCTATCAACAACAGAACCCACGAAGCCAGCCAGACGCAGCATTGTTTATTCTTCTTTTATGACGAGCCGTTCTATATCCCGCCAGCGTTCGGCAGTGACGTGTGAAAAAGCTGCGTGCCTTTGTTCCAGTACGTCTGGCAGCTTAACAGTCTTGTTACTTCTCGGGCCAAATCAGGTCTGTTGGGTTCATATTGTAATGGTACAGTAGCAAAGGTAAAAACGCAACGTTTGTATGATGTACTTGATGCTGTGAAAATGATGGTTTTTCATGTTTCTATGATACTTACATACCTCTGTGGTATAAACGATGGACGTAGTCCAAATAAAGAGGATTTGGTTTTCCATTTTTGCCTTAAAAATTAAACTTGTGTTTTCTTAATTTATACAACAGTCTTTCATAAAACATCGATAATTAAGAATTTGTATTTGAGATGGAAACAGGAATTTCGCGTTCAATATGTAATTAGAAACAAAAAGACGTATATTATTCATAAAAAATGATTATGAGTTTTATAATTACGAGATGTAGCTATTTCAAATTGAACGAGAAAAAAAAAACTGATATTGGAGAGTTTGGTCCAACACACGTATAAACGCATTTGGTTCACATTCCTTCTCGCTACCAACTGCGTTACACGTTGAATGATGAATGCCTGTACAATACTTCAGAGCCAAATTTAAGCGTAAATTTATGAAGAACATTCAGAACAGGCTATTATTTCTCGGCACTTTCTAACCGTGTTCCACGCGCGTGTTTCACTACGGAATAAAAGCAGCCTCAGCCATTTTCATGCTGCGCATTAACAGCGCGAAAATCAGAGCTCTACGCTGCAGAGGCTGTGACTGCACGATTTTTGAAATAAAAGCTACGTATCTAAAACGTGATTAAGAATAACGTTGATGGCTGTTTATAAATTTGAATATCTTAAAGTTTCATTTAACGTAACTTAGTAATAAGATATCTAATACATAAGTAGGACCTACTCCCAAGAGCGTAACTACACCAGTGTACGTGTGCTTGGACTTATGACCAATCATCGTGTTTGTGTTTGTTTACATCAGGTTTATTCTTATGATGAACAGATTATAGAACTGGGTGCAGCGCGGGAACTTCCTTACTTTAAAATAATCATAAAACAGTATTCATTGGTGATATCAAATTCTCTTTCTTTGTATGGAGTACATAAGTTTCTTTTAATTTAGTTTTTGAAAATGATATTTTGCGGGTGACTACTGTTTTGCTTTGTGCATTTGGAGAGGCGAAGTTTTGGTCCGCTTCGTTTAGCATGTCTTCGTCAATGTTGGTAACAGGCAATACAAATATTGTTTCGCAGATCATCCAGGGTCCGTGGTGTACACCAAGGATTTAAGATAGTGCCCTAAGAAAATCTCGCAGGAGCTAAATTGGTGTCCACAGAAGATTCCGTCAAAGAGATCAGACTGTCAGGGAAGTCATCGACGCTCGTGCCGCCGTGGCGCCGCCTTGTTGAAACCAGACAATCCCCACGTCCATTTCTCGAAGCTCAGGAAGAAAAAAAGTCCTCAGTCATGTGGACATAACACTCAGAAGTGACTGTAACTGCCCTATCGTCTCTTCGGCAAACCATCTGGGCCAATAATGCCAGTTTTGGATAAAGCACAGCAAATAGTCGCACTTCTGTATCAAATGATTATGTGCCTCATCACTGAAAAATACAAGAGTGTCATGAGGCAAGTTTTCGATCAAGGCTTCACATGCACATCTTCATGAACCCCCCCCCTCCCTCTGGGCTCACGGCTCTATTGTGAGTTCGTGTGTGGCACGCAGGGGGCCCCGAGCTATTGCGGACCTTTCTTCTTTCCCTAGTTGCATTCCATTTCCCATGCCTCTCGCTCCCTGTCTTCGCTTCTTCCTCTCTGTCCCCATTCCCCTCTCTCTCTGTGTCCTTGCTTACAATGGCGCAGCTATCCTCTTGGTTCTGCTACCCCTTACAATTTTGTTCATTTTGTTTTTATTTCCGTCTTTCCTTATTACCGCTTTTCGCCTCCCTTTGGTGTTCGATCTCCCCTTCTAAATTTTGTCTCTGTAGGGTCAGCCAACTGGGGAAGATACAGTACTTAAAATCTTTGGCATGTGGCCTTACTACTTCTTCCATCTTTTACTCGATGCCATTGTCCTTTTCATGCTGTATAGTCAGAACAGTAGCCAGCCCCTGTGGTGGAGACGATACGATATGTACCCTTTTGGTTGGACCGATTAGCAACACAGGGATTACACTTCTGGTACCTGAGCTACTTACTACCTTCTCGTATATGCATGGGAGTGGTTGCTTGTTCTGTAACAGTGGAACTGTCAGCAACGGCCGCTATGCCAGATGGTCCTTGCCGTGGCTGGGTGGGATGACAGCGGACGCTTTGTGTATGAAATGTATTAATCACTGAAAAACTAGTCGTCCTTCTAAGGCCATCTCTTTAAGTGGGAATAGATCCTTTAATGCTGCTTGTTATGATCCTGTGGCATTCCGTTCCGTGGCTACCCTCTGGGGGGGGGGGGGGGGGGACCAGGTTCACTGTCGTGGGGTGAAACGCTTTCCCTGATACCAGAGCTGATGGGGACACTTTCATTGCTACCAAGCCGCTTTTTTCATAGAAACAATGGAAAACAAGTTTGGCGAAGTGGGCTCTGTGAGTAAGGTGTGGTCAGGTTCGCTGTTGATCAGAACTTCTTCTAGTGCCCAGTCTGTGTCCCTTCATACCTGTGACCATCTTGGTGACATCCTGGTGTCCATTATTCCTCACTAGTCTTGGAATATTGTTTGAGGTGTCATCTTTCATAGGGATCTCATCCTTCAAACTGATGAGTTACTCAATCTTGAATGGCGGGGAACTCATTTTGCTTGGCATGTTAAAAGGCCGTAAGGACAATCGCATTGATATTGGCGCCTTTGAGAGGGATGTGCTCCCAATAGTTTATTGGTGTGATGTGAAGCCATACTTTTCGCCACCCATGAGGCGGTTTCAGTGTTTGCGTTTTGGACTCTTCTTCCAGCTGTACAGCAGACCCTCTGTGGGGTGAGTGTGGACACCCACTCCATGAGGGAACTCTTGTGTTCCACTTTGTGTGTGTATTAATTGTTACGACCATCACTCTCCAGGCTCGACAGAGTTGCTGGTTTATAAGAAGGAAAAGAAGATACAGGGGTGCAAGTCCCTTGATCTTCTATCCTAAACTGTGAGGCTTGTCAGAAACATGACCATGTTCGCCCAATGTCTAACTTTTCCTGTGTTCTGTCCTTTCCCCCACTGCTCATTCCTCCTTAAACCAGTCCCACCTCCTCTCCTCGTCTGCTCTCTTGCAGTTCCCATGCCCTTCCCACTTGGTGTCACCCCCCCCCCCCCCCCCGCCCACCTGGCTGAAGAAGTGTCCTCCTCCTTCAGTATCTACTGGTGATGGGGCCACCTCCTGGGACTGTTCCCCATTGGCGTCTCCCTTACCAGATGTTTGCTGCCATACATTGACTGCAGGACTCACAGTCCATGATCTCGCTGAAGCCTGCTCTCTCTCCAGGTCCTACCCTCTTCAACGTAAGAAAGAGAAAAAGAAATAAGTCCCAGGATAAGGCCCCTCCGGTGCGCCCCACCCCTTGCATTCTTAGCCTAACCTCTCAGTTATGGATATCATGCCCAGTGATAGGTGGTGACCCAGAGGTTAGTATAAGGGTCGCTCCAAAAGAAACGCACACTATTTTTTTTTAAATCCATTTTTTATTCTACATGTTTGAAAGTTTTACAGCGTGTAGATACATCCTTTAGGATCAATATTTTCATTTCTCCACATACTTCCATCCCTCTCAACTGCCTTACGCCATCTTGGAACCAGCGCCTGTGTACCCACACGGTAAAACTTCCACGAAGAGAGTCTTTCAGTTTCCGAAAGAGATGATAGTCACATGAAGCCAAGTCAGGACTGTAAGGCGGGTATTTTAGTGTTGTCCATCCGAGTTTTGTGATCGCTTCCATGGTTTTTTGACTGACATGTGGCCGTGCATTGTCGTGTAACAGCAAAACATCATACTTTTGCCGATGTGGTCGAACATGACTCAGTCGAGCTTGAAGTTTCTTCAGTGTCGTCACATATGCATCAGAATTTATGGTAGTTCCACTTGGCATGATGTCCACAAGCAAGAGTCCTTCGGAATGGAAAAACACTGTAGCTATAACTTTTCCAGCAGAAGGTGTGGTTTTGATTTTTTCTTCTTGGGTGAATTTACATGATGCCACTCCATTAATTGCCTCTTCGTCTCTGGTGGAAAACGATGGAGCCATGTTTCATCACCTGTCACAATTCTTCCAAGAAATTCATCTCCACCATTCTCGTACTGTTCCAAAAGTTCACTGCATACCTTTTTTCTAGTTTCTTTGTGAGCCGCTGTCAACATCCTGGGAACCCACCTGGCACAAACCTTTTTTAACGCCAACTCTTTCAGTATTCTGCAAACACTTCCTTCCCACGTAGCGTGACAATACGTTCACTGTGATGCGTCTGTCAGTGGTCACCAATTCGTTAACTCTCTGCACATTGTCTGGAGTGTGTGCAGTGAGGCCTGCCGCTGCGAGGACAATCCTCAATATTGCCGTGCCCGCTTTCATCACGTAACCTGCTTGACCACCGACTAACTGTACTGCGATCGACAGCAGCATCTACATACACCTTTTTTAACCTGTTGTGGATGTTTCCCACTGTCTCGTTTTCACAGCACAGGAGTTATATGACAGCACGTTGCTTCTGACGAACGTCAAGTGTAGCAGCCATCTTAATGACATGCTGTGACGGCGCCAGTCACGGGAACAGGTTGAACTAAGTTTGAAAACAAGCGGGAAGGCTGCATCTACACACTGTAAAACTTTCACACATGCAGAATGAAAACTGTATTTTTACAAAAATATTGTACATTTCTTTTGCAGTGACCCTTGTATATGGATCCCCATTTGTACCTGATTGGAAGCAGTTGCTGTCCAGGTCGACTTGGGCTCCACAGTCACAGTTTGCAGTCTGAGTCTCCCTCTTGAGAGGCCACCTATGCCTGCTTCCGTAACTGCCCTCCTTCAGCAACAACCCCCTTCTTTCGTCTATGAGGATTTTAATGCCCTTCATCCCTTATGGAGCAGTGCTTTGTAGTCAAGTCATGGTCTACTCTTAGTTCATTTTCTAGCAGACCACACCCTGTGCCTACTTAATGATGGTTCCTCTACCCATTTTAGTGCTACTTACGGCACTTTCTCTGTCACTTATCTTTCGCTCACTTCCCATCCCCTTCTCCCTTCATTACACAGGTTTCTGCACAATGACCTTCGTGACTGTGAGCTCTTCCTGTTGATTTGTTCTCTTCCTGTCTCCCGATGGCCAGATTTCTTCACTGGGGTTTCCATACCTCCCAAGTCATGTTTATACCCTCTTTGTCAGTCTGTTGATGAAGTCGTCCATGACGTGTGTGATACAATTATTCGCGCCGCTGGCATTGCCCTCCCCCGCTCGACACGCCAGTTTCGCCACCGGCCGGTCCCGTGATGATCCATTATAGCCATCGAGTCTTGCAACACCTAAAGCAGCACCTATCCTCTGCTAGTCTTATTACTTTTAAATGCCTTCACACCAAAGCTCGTTACTTCGTTACTTAACCAAACAGAGCAAACAGGTGTGTTGGGGATGCTTTGTCTCTTCCCGAGGTTCTTCATCACAGGTGTGGGCTACATTCCACTCCTTCAAGGTTGCCAACAGCCGTCTTCCGTCTCGGGCCTTGCCCTCTCGGATGACTTTTGTATGGATCCGTCAGCCCTCGTGTAACATTTTGTGACTGATCTTTGGCATCAGCCTCCTATCCAGTCACGTCCCTCCTCTGGAGACATTGGGCTTAAGCTTCCCACTTACGTTTTACCCCTTGTCAAATAGAATCCTACAGTGAACCTTTTTCTGACTGTGAACTTGTTCTGGCCCTCTGCTCTTCAGTCCCTGTCTCTGATTCCACCCATAACCAGTTGCTTCAAAACCTCAGTCCTCCACAACAGCAGTATCTCCTCTGGCTGATTAATCATATTTGGCTCCAAGGTGGTTTCGTCTCTCAGTGAAGGGGTGGTATTGTGATTCCTGTCCTTAAGCTCATTAAATATCTGTCGTCCCTCGACAGTTACTGGCTGATCTGTTTGGCCAATATCCACTGCAAGTTATCTGAATGGTGGTGGCTCATCGGCTCTTTTGGGCCCTTAAATTTAGGAACCTTTTTTCTCCTTGCCAATGTCCTTGCTGAGAGACAGCTTTCAGTTGATCATTGCTCCAGTTGGAAACCGCAGATCGGCTGGCCTTTTCTCAGCATTGCCATCATGTTGCTGTTTTCTTCAGTTCAGTAAGGCCTACGACATGGCTTGACGTCATCACATCTTACTTACACCCAATGACTGGGGTCTTTGGGACCTCCTTTTCGATTTTTATTCGCCAGTTCCCATCCCACTAACTGTTCCGAGTTCAGGTTGTCACCATTCTCAGCTCACTGCAGTTCCAGGACAATAGTGTTCACAGGTTTTTGTGTTGAGTGTCATTTCCCTCATCGCTATTGAGTCATGGCCTCCGTTAGACCACAGGTCACCCCTGCTCTGTATGTGAAACTTTCCATCTGCGCTAGTTTCCACTTGGTGGCTTCTGCGGAGCGACAGTTTCAATTGGTGCACTTCCTCTCTCACTGTTTTCAGTTCTCCCCCCTTAAATCACCGGTGGTGCATTTCTGCTGTCATACTACAGTACATTTATCTACCTCAATTCCCAACACCTGACCGTGATCCTCCAGTTCCGCTACTTTTTTTTTGACAACAAGCTTACTTGGTTGCCCCATGTCTGCCTTTCAAGGCTTGGCTGTCCTACGTGAATGCCTACACTGGGTCCGAGCCGATCCGGCAACGGCGAGTACCTGTCGCACGTGGGACGGGAAGAGATTACACTGAGCATCAACCAAATGTACTGTCCTCATTCATGAGTTTCCGTACTGGACTCAGTTACAGTCTATAGGTCTGCATTTGCAGTTGATGAGAAGCTATCATGAATGATTCGAATGATGATTTTTTTTGTGTTGGCTGCTGCTAGACAAGAACGATGTAGGAAAAGGACTTGGGTTCATCGTTTTAAGGAGGACAGATCTGCAGGGGATTTTTTTACAACTTGTCAGTCATTGCGAAATTTTCCAGTAAAGTTCAAAGACTACTACCGCATGTCTATAGAAACGTTTGCCTATACAGGGTGGTCCATTGATAGTGACCGGGCCAAATATCTCACGAAATAAGCATCAGACGAAAAAACTACGAAGAACGAAACGTCTAGCTTGAAGGGGAAACCAGATGGCGCTATGGTTGGCCTGCTGGATGGCGCTGTCATAGGTCAAACGGAGATCAACTGCGTTTTTAAAAATAGGAACCCTCATTTTTATTACATTTTCGTGTAGTACGTAAAGAAATATGAATGTTTTACTTGGACCACTTTTTACGCTTTGTGATAGACGGCGCTGTAATAGTCGCAAACGAATAAGCACGTGGTATCACGTAACATTCCGCCAGTGCGGACGGTGTTTGATTCGTGATACATTACCCGTGTTAAAGTGGACCGTTTACCAATTCCGGAAAAGGTAGATATCGTGTTGATGTATGGCTATTGTAATCAAAATGCCCAACGGGCGTGTGCTATGTATGCTGCTCGGTATCCTGGACGACATCATCCAAGTGTCCGGACCGTTCGCCGGATAGTTACGTTATTTATGGAAGCAGGAAGTGTTCAGCCACATGTGATTCGTCAACCACGACCTGCAACAAATGATGATGCCCAAGTAGGTGTTTTAGCTGCTGTCGCGGCTAATCCGCACATCAGTAGCAGACAAATTGCGCGAGAATCGGGAATCTCAAAAACGTCGGTGTTGAGAATGCTACATCAACATCGATTGCACCCGTACCATATTTCTATGCACCAGGAATTGCATGGCGATGACTTTGAACGTCGTGTACAGTTCTGCCACTGGGCACAAGAGAAATTACGGGACGAGGACAGATTTTGTCCCCGCGTTCTATTTAGCGACGAAGCGCCATTCACCAACAGCGGTAACGTAAACCGGCATAATCTGCACTATTGGGCAACGGAAAATCCACATGGCTGCGACAAGTGGAACATCAGCGACCTTGGCGGTTTAATGTATGGTGCGGCATTATGGGACGAAGAATAATTGGCCCCCATTTTATCGATGGCAATCTAAATGGTGCAATGTATGCTGATTCCCTAAGTAATGTTCTACTGATGTTACTACAAGATGTTTCACTGCATGACAGAATGGCGATGTACTTCCAACATGATGGATGTCCGGCACACAGCTCGCGTGCGGTTGAAGCGTTATTGAATAGCATATTTCATGACAGGTGGATTGGTCGTCGAAGCACCAATACCGTGGCCCGCACGTTCACTGGATATGACGTCCCCGGATTTCTTTCTGTGGGGAAAGTTGAAGGATATTTGCTATCGTGATCCACCGACAACGCCTGACAACGTGCGTCAGCGCATTGTCAATGCATGTGCGAACATTACGGAAGACGAACTACAGAGGAATGTCGCTACACGTATTGCCAATTGCGTTGAGGTTGACGGACATCATTTTGAGCATTTATTGCATTAATGTGGTATTTACAGGTAGTCACGCTGTAATAACATGCGTTCTCAGAAATGATAAGTTCACAAAGGTGCATGTATCACATTGGAACAACCGAAATAAAATGTTCAAACGTACCTATGTTCTGCATTTTAATTTAAAAAACCTACCTGTTACCAACTGTTCGTCTAAAATTGTGAGCCATATGGTTGTAAATATTACAGCACCATCTATCACAAACCGAAAAAAGTTGTCCAACTAAAACATTCATATGTCTTTACGTACTACACGAATATGTAATAAAAAAATGGGGGTTCCTATTAAAAAAAACGCAGTTGATATCCGTTTGACCTATGGCAGCGCGATCTAGCGGGCCAACTATAGCGCCATCTGGTTTCCCCCTTCAAGCTAGACAAGTTTCGTTCTTTGTAGTTTTTTTTGTTTGACGCTTATTTCGTGAGATCAATTGACTATCCTGTATACTTGAAGGCATAAGAGACGATATAACTGGCCATTCCAACTTTAGGGAATGTATCACTCCAGAAGAAAAAACTTACTATCACAATCAGGTAAGTCAACGTTAAAAACAGCTGATAGCCTTTTTGTTATTGTGAGTGGCATAACTGGTCAAATAATATTAGAATATTAACAAGTATCTACGTATGATCTGAAAATCACAATAAAACAATTGTTTGGTTCAAGACTTACAAATATCGGCGTTGAATGTGATGAGGAAAATTGTGGAAAATAAACGTGTAGTTTATCCATAAAAACATATTAACAGTACATTAGGGACAGCCCATTAAAATAATTGCCATCAGGTTGTTGGGCAGGAGGACACAGTTGAACTATGCTCACAAAGGGAGACAAATCGTGGGCATAATTAGATGCACCTGGTGGTGGGTAAGGTGACGGTTGTAACGATGGTAAAGGACATCCAGTGGGTGTCTGTATAAAACGTGACGATCCCTCATCATTTTCGAAGTTGTGAGCTTCTAAGGCTTCGGTGACGTTCCCAAGATTTTCATAGGTGGTCTCATTTTCTCCAGTTGATCCAGTTGCTTGACTGATGGCAAAAAACTCATCAAGAAGGAGTAGTCGTCGTCATCCTGATATTTCTATTTTCGAGAAACATGTTGCTCAAATATGTCGATCTTTCTTTTCTCAATGTCCAGTGCCTGTGAATCATAACCATATTTTTTTTTACATGACGTTTTGGTCTGTTTCTGTCTGCTTTCACAGAAGACGACGTAGAAGCAGACACCTCTTGTTCTTCTAAAGAGAGACTCGTTTCATCATCATTTGTACTTTTCTCACTTGCGGTGATGGGACTTCGATCACGTGGAGAAGGCTCATTCTCTTTCTCTGTGGCAGGCAAGTTTCCTGAGCTGGGCCCAGGTGTTATAATGTCTTTAAAAGACAGCATGCTTTTTAAATAGGGCCGTTTATCAGATGCAGTAGCTTCCTGACCGCTCTTGGAGTCATGTTGTGTTTTATATTTTTTCTAAAAGTGTCTCATAAGTTCTGCCACGTTCTCCGAGCCTGTTGACCTGAAAAGGGAAACATAAATCCCACAAAATCAGAACAGGAGGTGTACTCCGTTCTTGGAACAAATCTTGTGTTGTTGTTTAAGTATATTTAAGATTCCTAAAATATCACTAACAGTAGGTACCCACATCATTTGAGTAATATTGCAATATCATTTCACTGTTTCAGATACTTAGCAACAGGGATGTCTTTTCGGTCCTTGTGTCTAACATTTCGACTGAGTGATTATACGGTAGACAAGTGTGTCTCGGCTGTTGTGGATGCGATATTGAGGAATTTCTGTGAGCGACATCTACCCGTTCCTGATCCGAAAAATTTTGAAGAAATAGCGAGAGGATTCCACGAGCGGTGGAATTTTGTTCATGCAGTTGGATGCATTGACGGCAGGCATATCCGAATTAAATGTCCAAAACAAATTGGAACTACGTTTTTTAACTACAAAAAGTTTATGTCAATAGTTTTACGAGATATGGCGGATTACCGTTGTCAAAAATGTTTCAAATGGCTCTGAGCACTATGGAACTTAACTTCTGAGGTCATCAGTCCCCTAGAACTTAGAACTACTTAAACCTAACTAACCTAAGGGCATCACACACAATCATGCCCGAGGCAGGATTCGGACCGTAGCGGTCGCGCGGTTCCAGACTGTAGCGCCTAGAACCGCTCGGCCACTCCGGCCGGCGGACTACCGTTGTCGATTTATTTTTCTAGATATAGGAGGTTATGGAAAACAGAGTGACGGAGGAACGTTTTCCACTTCTACTTTGTCTGCATTCTTGGAGAACAGTCGTGCTACGCTACTGTAACCTTCGGCTGTGGAAGGAATTACTATAGATATGCCGTTTGTCTTCTTTGGAGATGAAGCATATCCTTTGAAAACTTATCTCATGAAATCTTATTCCAAACGACATCTCTCTCACGAAGAAAAAGTTTTCAGTTACAGGCTATCGAGGGCTAGAAGATGTGTGGAGTGTGCTTTCGGTATCATGACTGTCAAGTTGCGCTTACTGGGAAAATGTATTGAAACAGAACCTGGCAAAGCGGAGAAGGTAGTGAAATACATCTGTTTAATGCACAACATAATTATTGTCCTTGAATTTGGTGACTTCTTCAACTCGGCAAATTTAGAAGAAGGCGTAAGTGCATCACCACGCCAAGAAAGTGATTCATGAATAACGTTCTACAGACCGTCACAACAGGCTCAAATTGTCGGAAACAAATTCAAGTCATACTTCAATGGGATTGGCGCCGTTCCGTTTCAAAACGAACGCATCGAGTAGTACTTTAGCAATTAAAAACTTATTTCTTTTTAACAGTTTGATAAAAAAATGTATGTTAAAAGTGATATGATTGAAATTAGTACTGTTTTGTCGTAACATGTAGTGGTTTGAAAGCAAGCAACTATTGCAACATAATTTCTGTATTACCTTTTACTGATAATTGCTGCCGACCTGGGTGGCCGAGCGGTTCTAGGCGCTACAGTCTGGAACCGCACGACCGCTACGGTCGCAGGTTCGAATCCTGCCTCGGGCATGGCTGTGTGTGATGTCCTTAGGTTAGTTAGGTTTAAGTAGTTCTAATTTCTAAGGGACTGATGACCTCAGAAGTTAAGTCCCATAGCGCTCAGAGCCATTTGAACCATTTTTTTTTTTTAATAATTGCTTCCCAACAGATTCCCACAGTTCTCGCTTAATATCCCGGTTATGGTAGTCTTTAATCCGCTGGTCCCACAAGCGAGGCTCATTCCTCACGAGTTGAATTAGAAATTCCTTGTCGATCAGTTCGCACAAGATGCACCGCCGGACTGGAAACAAACATGTTTGGTCGGCCAATCCGGCAGTCCGGCGCCGGACGACGTCGTACTGCGCTTCTCCTTCCAATGTAGGCACGTGCATTAGCCACCTGGTGTTTGTTTTTTACTCCGGCGTCGGACTGGACCGGATCGGAACGCACGACTTCCGGATGCAGTGTAGGTGCAGCCTTAGGCGCAGGTGACCTCGGTGTATCACTAGCCCGATTCTTCAGATTATAGAGCTGGTCAGCCGGACGCCCGTTTCCTGTAGCCAGGTGCGGCCGGGCAGACGTGACGTAACTGCATGCAGCGCATAAGCAGGCATACGTCACAGTGGAGCTAGACACGGCAGATGTTAGTCGGTCGTGGTAGCGCGAAGAAGCGGGAGAGCGGCCGGCCGCCGTCGCCGCGCGGTGGAACGCGGCGCGGTAGGGAGACGTGGGGCTACTGCGGCTGGAGGCCTGAGTCGTCTTTCGGACGTGTGTATGTTCCGTTCTCGGTTACATTAGGCTAATTACATTCTGGACATAAAATACAACTCTGCGGTGATAAGGATTCATTGGCAGCAGGTTAAATTTACTACTATAATACTGTTCTAGTAGTACTATTTTATTACTTTTACAATCACATCACGTACAAAAATGCAGACGTTGTTAGTCTATATATTATGATACATATTTCCCACGTTTTGCTGCAAGCGAGGGAATGTCCGGACATAAACTGCACTACTGGCCATTAAAATTGCTGCACCAAGAAGAAATGCAGATGATAAACGGGTATTCATTGGACAAATATATTATACTAGAACTGACATGTGATTACATTTTCACGCAATGTGGGTGTATAAATGATTCACATGGCTCTGAGCACTATGCGACTTAACTTCTGAGGTCATCAGTCGCCTAGAACTTACAACTAATTAAACCTAACTAACCTAAGGATACCACACACATCCATGCCCGAGGCAGGATTCGAACCTGCGACCGTAGTGGTCGCTCGGCTCCAAACTGTAGCGCCCAGAACCGCACGGCCACTTCTGCCGGCTTGGGTGTATAGATCCTGAGAAATCACTACCCAGAACAACCGCCTCTGGCCGTAATAACGGCTTTGATGCGCCTGGGCATTGAGTCAAACAGAGCTTGGATGGCGTCTACAGGTACAGCTGCCCATGCAGGTTCAACACGATACCACAGTTCATCAAGAGTAGTGACTAGCGTATTGTGACGAGCCAGTTGCTCGGCCACCATTGACCAGACGTTTTCAATTAGTGAGAGATCTGGAGAATGTGCTGGCCAGGGCAGCAGTCGAACATTTTCTGTATCCAGAAAGGCCCGTACAGGACCTGCAACGTGCGGTCGTGCATTATCCTGCTGAAATGTACGGTTTCGCAGGGATCGAATGAAGGGTAGATCCACGGGTCGTAACACATCTGAAATGTAACGTCCATTGTTCATAGTGCCGTCAATACGGACAAGAGGTGACCGAGACGTGTAACCAATGGCAGCCCATACCACCACGCCGGGTGATACGCCAGTATGGCGATGACGAATACACACTTCGAATGTGCGTTCACCGCGATGTCGCCAAACACGGATGCGACCATCATGATGCTGCAAACAGAATCTGGATTCATCCGAAAAAATGACGTTTTGCCATTCGTGCACCCAGGTTCGTCGTTGAGTACACCATCGCAGGCGCTCCTGTCTGTGATGCAGCGTCAAGGGTAACCGCAGCCACGGTCTCGGAGCTGATAGTCCATGCTGCTGCAAACGTCGTCGAACTGTTCGCGCAGATGGTTGTTGCCTTGCAAACGTTCCCATCTGTTGACTCAGGGATCGAGACGTGGCTGCACGATTCGTTACAGCCATGCGTATAAGATGCCTGTCATCTCGACTGCTAGTGATACGATGGGATCCAGCACGGCGTTCCGTATTACCGTTCTGAACCCACCGATCCCATATTCTGTTAATAGTCATTGGATCTCGACCAACGCGAACAGCAATGTCGTGATACGATAAACCGCAATCGCGATAGGCTACAATCCGACCTTTATCAACGTGGGAAACGTGATGGTACGCATTTCTCCTCCTTACACGAGACATTACAACAACGTTTCACCAGTTCCGGTCAACTGTTTGTGTTTGAGAAATCGGTTGGAAACTTTCCTCATGTCAGCACATTGTAGGTGTCGCCACCGGCGCCAACCTTGTGTGAATGCTCTGAAAAGCTAATCATTTGCATATCATAGCATCATCTTCGTGTCGGTTAAATTTCTCGTCTGTAGCACGTCATCTTCGTGGTGTAGCAGTTGTAATGGCCAGTAGTGTACTTCTGGTGTGCAATCGAAGAACAGTCCTCAGATGGCTATATGTCATTTTTTATCTATATTTCACTTTGCAAAGCTTTAAGGTTGAGAAAAGTTGTTCATGTAAATAAGTAGAACGTGACAAGCACATTATAGCTGCTGCTATCGCATGTAGTGGAGAAAATCTATTCCGTGGAAGGTAAGAAGAAAACTGAAAGATGTCATTCGCCATTCTAACCTTGAAGCGGTCACATTACAGATATGCCAGTTCTAATTGCACTTTTACGGACACAGTTCTGGCGTCCATCTAGCATGGTGACATGAAGGTATTAAAATCTGGCTCAGGTGACCTCAAATCCTCGATCTGTTTTCCGATTGCTGCATCCAAACTATCGAAAGAATGAAAAAATGACGCAACAAAGTCATCATTAATCGTAGCCGCGAATCGCTTCACATTGCGACAATCCATGAAATTACGGTTCTCCATATCTCCAATTTCCCTTGCGAGAATTTTAGAAAATAGAGTGCAATTAACTGACCTCCCTGCAACGAAGAATCTCATGTCGGTAACAAATGCTAGGTTAATAAGCCACTGAGGATCAGAAAGCTCAGGAACCGACAGTCCTTTCATATCCGTAAAAAGATGTACCTGCTCAGGCAAAAGGAGGAAACGTTCAAGGGTTTTACCCCTACTCAGCCTTCCTACCTGACAGAAAGTAGAATATATCATTGAAGTCCAGTCAATCCATTAATTCTCGTAACTGTCTGTGATTCAATCCTGCAGTCCTTATGAAATTTACAGTCCTAACAACGACATTCATAACCCTGTCAAATTGCGCAGTCTTCACACGAAGTTCCTCTTGTTTTTAGACCTCCCACAAACCCCACGTTACTGCCTGCCATATTTGAGGCGCCTTAAGTGGCGACGGAAACGAGCGCATTTCAGGACAGATTCAGTTTCGTAAGAGCATGTTGAACAGCAGTAAATATATCTTCGCCGGCACATGTGTCTCCTATGGGGTCTAAATCAAGAAGCTCTTCAGTATTTTTTTAAATCTGCATTCATGTTTAGAAAAAACTCTTGAACGACTAAAGACAGGGCGTTCATATTCACAGGACGTGTTCGTGGAGCAACAGATGGTCTTGTATTGTCTCGTTGAAAAATGGCGTCGGGGGTTTTGGGCAGACAGGGTATGGGCTACGAGTCGCAGGATGTCATTCGCGTAGGTCACACTGCTCGTAGTTCCCTGGACATGCACCAACTGTGATTTGTGGTTGTACCTGATAGCACTCCACACCACAAGGCGTGGAGTTGACTCTGTAGGTCTTGTGCGTATGCAATCACTGTGTTGCTGCTCCCCCTGTCTGCGGCGAGCCAAAATGCGGCCATCATTTTGAAAGAAACACAACCTGGATTCGTCCAAAAACACTATCTGATGCCATTCCTGCCCACAGTGACGTCGTTCAATACACCATTGCCGTCTAGCATGTTTCTGCACATTCGTGAAAGGTAGGCGGAAAAGTGGACGACGCGCATGTAACCCATGTCGTAGCAAACGGCGACGAACTGTCACCCCTGATTCGTGTCCGACCGAAGATCGATTTCTCGCCGAAACCGATTAATCGGCTGTCGCCCTAACTTTCGGCCGAAGCCGAACGTTTAATAGCCCCAAGAAATTCCGTTCAAGACTAGCAAAATATGAATAAATGAATCATTTAAAAAATAATATAAACAATTTAACGAGATTATTATAATTGTCTTGTAAGCTATCAGAAATAACAACACTTTGAAATAAAACCAATTGTAACATTTATTTACTTAAAACAGTACTTGAACCATTACAATTGAAAAAAAACACATAATAATAACCAAATGAATCTTAAATTTCCATTGGCGTTTTGATATCTATCAATGAAAAGGAATTAATCAGTGTTAAACAGTCATATGTTGCAAGCTAAAAATAGTAATTTGACCACATTTCCGCCAATCAAGTATCTGCACGTATCTGTCCCGCTGCACTGAACAACTGTTCACTAGGAATACCAGTAGGAGAAGCAGATAAATATTTAAGTGTGGCTAGGCGTAGATAAGTATGTGGATTAGAAGCATAAATTCATAAATGTCAGCATTCCTCAAAAGCAAAGGTTTTTTAAAAAACGTGTTACATGTTCTGCAAAAGGAGGATAGTGATGTTCCAAGTCCAACTCCTTACCACTTGTGACAGGCAATGCAAGTTTAGCATGTGAATCCTATAAATCATCATTATTTTTTGAGGATGCATTTTTGATATCTGCGTCTGACGTTGAACAGGAAGGCCTAGGCTCATCAACATCTACGTCCATGCGAGCTTTTGACTCGACCGAGACTCATTCTGTCGTAGAAATGATAATATTTGAGTCTTTCTGTTTTCCGTTTCATCGCTAGTCAAATACTTCGTTTTAAAACAGCGATCTATTATAGTTGCAATCAATAAATGCGAAGTATTTCTTGCGTTAGAAAATCTCCTGTTAACAGACTCGCGCAACTGAATGTTGAGCAGCTTTACACTTTCAGGATCTTCATATTTTGTGGTCAATTTTGAATTAAGCATGACGATCAATGGTATTATTAAAGATACCGATGAAGAGTCGCTTGAAATATCAAGAGATGTCTGATAAAAGCAGTTAAGTACTGCTATGCAGTAGCTTATTTGTACCCATTCGTCTGCAGTTGGGACTGTTATCCCGCCGCGTTCTGCCACGCATAAATTGGAAGCAATTTTTTGTTCAACAATGCTTTGGCATTAAATAAGTGCTGTTGCAGGGGGATCAACAGCAAGAACCAAAACGTGTTTGGGTAAGTTCCGTGTTTCTTCAAACTTGTTTAAATATCGGGGGACTTGATAATTTCCTTTAAAATGTCCTCTGATTTTGCATTATTTTTAAAATGATATCCGGTACAGCAGTGTCTTTGAACATAACATCATGAATAACTAGCTCCGGCGTATGAGCTACGCATCCAATCAGTATAAGCAAAATTTCCACAACGCGTGGCTGCTTGCATATTAAAAGCGTTGTCGCAAATACCCATGTGGATTTTATTTGCTAAATTAAATTCGGTTAAGTTTCTCTTAAATATGCTGCCCTGTGTGATCTTGTTCCAAGACGCTGGCTGCCAGTATAACTTTTTCTCTTTTGGGGTCTTTAATGAAGTGAAGTGACCTGTGCAGCTCAGCGATTAGCACGTCTTTGCTTGGTTACTCTGTACGTCAGTGGTAAAACTGACCCAGCCAGGCTTTTCTAAAAGAGGTACGACTTTTCCTTTTCCTTTGACTTCTTCGTACGTCGCTGGCATTAAAGTATTCTAAAATATTTCTCAGACTTTTCCCTGTACCTGGGTGTAGTGTCAGCGTCAGTCAAATTGAGCCTACCTAATGCATCTCCTTCAACAAATTTGTATGGCAGCATGTCGATGATAATGAGATCCATAATACTTTTATCGATTCGCAACGATGTCGGTTGATTATCAGGCTACTCCAGAGCTACTTTTTTCTCAGTTACATCGGGTAAAGTAGATTGTTTGACTACCTTTTTGTCCTTTTTGTCTTACGAATAGTTAAATGTCTCTGGTTCATTTTTGATCAAACTACAGTTTTTTTCATTTGTCTTACAATAAGCTGCTCATTCACTTTTATGAATTTGTGACAAATTATTTTTAATATTCGGAATGGTCTTCTCCTTTAAGGCACTACCAAGAGAGAGTTATTTACTACGTACTATACATGTTGATTTATCATTGTTTTTTCAAAAAATATTTCCAGATGGGATTTAGTCTCACAGAAGCCATTATGTACCTGAAAGAAAAGATAATAAACAAATAAGTATTTCAACAACTACATCCAAACTAAGCCGAAGTGTGCACTATGGCGACTAGACAACGCAATAAACATGCTTAAACACACAGAAAAATCCATGCTGTTGGTATAAATGCTCGTGCTCGTCACACCCACATTTACCCACGGGATTCGAAACGGCAACCCCTCGGCGTAATAGTTCGGAACGCGAATCACTACACCAGAGAGGCCGCGAATATGAACTTCTGATTAATTAAAAAAATAATCCATGCAGGAATAAGGGTACAGTCACAATGCAACCCACATCTGTCGTCAGATTATTTTACACAGACGTCAACCGATATCGTCGACCGATTGGGTGGTCACAGTGCTTCCGACCGTATTGGTCGATTACGCGGGTCTCCGTTTGTTCGCTTCGCATCAGTAAATGTGGTCTACGAAATGATAATCCACAACTTTTTTTAGCAGCTAGTTTTTCACTAAAATACAGATTAATAAAGGCAAAGCAGTTCGCAACGACGGAGTTATTCTTACTAGAACAGAAAGCAAAAATCTTGTGCGCTGTTTCAGCTGCTCAAAAATTACAAATTTCTTGGGGATTTTAAAAGTTAATTTATATCGGTTTTTATTATTATTACTTTTCCGGATTGCCCGTTATGTCAGGAGGTGTCTGCATATCTTGTTCGTCCTAAAATTGTCACAAACAGCAGCCAACGATGTTGAAACACAACACTTTTTTTTCCAAAAAGAAAATATGTAAGGCCATCAAATACTCCATTTCACATACTGCACAAACGATCTGACTGAGTAAAAAGGTGTAACATCCGAGCACCTACCGTCTTTTAGTACATACGTAAAGATGAAGAAAAGTAGAACTTTGTATTTTGGTTCAAATGGTTAAAATGTTTCTGAGCACTATGGGACATAAAATCGGAGGTCATCAGTCCCCTAGAACTTAGAACTACTTAAACCAAACTAACCTAAGGACATCACATACATCCATGTCCGAGGCAGGATTCGAACCTGTGACCGTAGCGGTCGCGCGGTTTCAGACTGAGGCGCCTAGAACCGCTCGGTCACAGCGTCCGGCATCGTATTTTGGTTCTTCAAGTATATAGGGCAGTAGAATATGCAGCACGACACGTATTTGTCAGATACAAGCCCTCTTCTAACCAAATAAATGCTCATTGATTTAAAATTTACAATTTTTTTCGTAGTTTGCAGATGACTTGTCGTATTAGGACTTTAACCTCATCTTCTCTTTAGAGAACAATGACGTAAGATCCTAACCTTCCAATACATAAATGTGAAGGGACACAAGAAGAATATTTTGAGCAGCCCGTACATAAATATGCATTTATTTTCAGAAGTTAAATTGAATTTAGTGCCTACTGACGATTGCAGCAGAACAGTGGTGAACATATGTCGCAATAAATATAAAATCACGGCTCCAAAAAGCGGTGCAAATCGTTTACGTTATTTGCTTTTTTATGTGCTTTTCGGCAAACCCAGTCGTCGCTTCTTCTCGGTCAGATAAAAATTTTCGCAATCATGTGATAAAACACTAAAGTAGATAATCTAATTCGCGTAAGAACTTGTATTTACTGGCGATAGCGGCTGACCAAAGCAACACAGTGCGCAGAGTATCTAAAAGATTCGCGACTGTTGCAATGTAATTGTCGGGTGTCCACCGCGCATGCGCAATTCCAACTTCGATTTCGGCGCTTGCTAGAAACCTTCGCCTTCGGCCAAAACTTCAGCATATTTTGGCTAAAGCTGAAGCCGAATGTCTGTCGGACGCGGCCAATGATAGTGTACAATGTGTTCCACTGTTCCACTAGAGCCGAGGAGGACGCAGATCTATTCTGTAATGCCATTCGGATGAGGTGTCAATCTTCTCGGGGGGGGGGGGGGGGGGGGGGCTCTGTTCCATCTCGTCGTGTTCTACGGACTTCCGTGAATCGCTCTGTACATACCGATTGCACTGCCGAAACACTTCGTCCCACACCATCAGCAGTTTCCTGGATGGATGCATCACATTCTCTCATGCCAATAAAGCACCTTCTTTCAAACTCATTGGTTCGACAGTGCGGTTCGCGTGTAAGTCACGAGGCATCCTGCACGTCTGCTCAAGTGACACTGATCCATCCTTCGGTTTATAGCGACAAGAGCCGGCCGGCCAAAGTGGCCGAGCGGTTGTAGGCGCTACAGTTTGGAACCGCGCGACCGCTACGGTCGCAGGTTCGAATCCTGCCTCGGGCATGGATGTGTGTGATGTCCTTAGGTTAGTTAGGTTTAAGTAGTTCTAAGTTCTAGGGGACTGATGACCTCAGAAGTTAAGTTCCATAGTGCTCAGAGCCATTTGAACCATTTGACTTTGTAGATCATGTAAACAGACAATAAGTTTGTCAACTTTGTGTTTTTACTTTTCTGATGTGCTGAAGTATAGGGATAAGGTTATTCAAACGGGTGTCTTGTGCATGAGACACTTGATTTATCTGGACGACGTTTAAAGCAGTCTAAGATTTTAAACGTAAAAAAGGTTTACCTCTCACACCTGTAATTACAGGAATTCTGTCACTGTCGATGATGCTCCTTTATATTTTCGGCTAATCTATCTTTCCCCTTCCTGTTAATCTGCAGGCCATGCAGTTTGTTACCCCATCTTCCAGTAGCAGCAATTGACAGAGCACCAGTGTGAGCTCCACCCGAAGTCAGCAGCAACTCGCTCAGTTCCAGGTTAACGCGACTGACGACTTTGTCTAATCAAGGTTAACACTGGCACGCTGCAGAACCTGGACAAAGATCGTACGTGTTTTGTGTGTGTGTGTGTGTGTGTGTGTGTGTGTGTGTGTGTGTCAGTGCTTTAATATCCTCTAATATTTGGCCAAGCCTTGCACTCGGTTTTACAATACTTGTGGCCTGGCACTCGGATCCTAGTTTTTCGTCCTTCCCATTACTGCTACTTACGTCATCTGTGGAGGATCATCTGGTATCACACGCACACCATGCAGAGAATTAAAGCGACCAGTGTGCTCTTCTAAAGACGGTGACTAATACAGGCTGGGGCAAATAAAAATGGCCCAGAGAACAAGAGTACCAGAGCACAAAGAAACGCAGCAGAGGAAACAAAATACAGTACTAACCTGACTATAGCAGATGTTGAAAGTGCCCACCATTCATCTCTTAGCATTTTTTGGGTCCTGGTCAGCAAGTTGCTGAAGACGATTGAAATTGGACTGCTGGAATTGCTGCAGTCTCATCCTAAATGTTCTGCCGCAGTGCTTGAAGACTATGAGGGTTGTTTTAGATTAGATTAGATTAGATTAGTACTTGTTCCATAGATCATGAATACAACACTTCGGAATGATGTGGAACGTGTCAGGTTAATAAAAGGTGTCTATACAAGATATTACATTACACAAAATACACTCCTGGAAATGGAAAAAAGAACACATTGACACCGGTGTGTCAGACCCACCATACTTGCTCCGGACACTGCGAGAGGGCTGTACAAGCAATGATCACACGCACGGCACAGCGGACACACCAGGAACCGCGGTGTTGGCCGTCGAATGGCGCTAGCTGCGCAGCATTTGTGCACCGCCGCCGTCAGTGTCAGCCAGTTTGCCGTGGCATACGGAGCTCCATCGCAGTCTTTAACACTGGTAGCATGCCGCGACAGCGTGGACGGGAACCGTATGTGCAGTTGACGGACTTTGAGCGAGGGCGTATAGTGGGCATGCGGGAGGCCGGGTGGACGTACCACCGAATTGCTCAACACGTGGGGCGTGAGGTCTGCACAGTACATCGATGTTGTCGCCAGTGGTCGGCGGAAGGTGCACGTGCCCGTCGACCTGGGACCGGACCGCAGCGACGCACGGATGCACGCCAAGACCGTAGGATCCTACGCAGTGCCGTAGGGGACCGCACCGCCACTTCCCAGCAAATTAGGGACACTGTTGCTCCTGGGGTATCGGCGAGGACCATTCGCAACCGTCTCCATGAAGCTGGGCTACGGTCCCGCACACCGTTAGGCCGTCTTCCGCTCACGCCCCAACATCGTGCAGCCCGCCTCCAGTGGTGTCGCGACAGGCGTGAATGGAGGGACGAATGGAGACGTGTCGTCTTCAGCGATGAGAGTCGCTTCTGCCTTGGTGCCAATGATGGTCGTATGCGTGTTTGGCGCCGTGCAGGTGAGCGCCACAATCAGGACTGCATACGACCGAGGCACACAGGGCCAACACCCGGCATCATGGTGTGGGGAGCGATCTCCTACACTGGCCGTACACCACTGGTGATCGTCGAGGGGACACTGAATAGTGCACGGTACATCCAAACCGTCATCGAACCCATCGTTCTACCATTCCTAGACCGGCAAGGGAACTTGCTGTACCAACAGGACAATGCACGTCCGCATGTATCCCGTGTCACCCAACGTGCTCTAGAAGGTGTAAGTCAACTACCCTGGCCAGCAAGATCTCCGGATCTGTCCCCCATTGAGCATGTTTGGGACTGGATGAAGCGTCGTCTCACGCGGTCTGCACGTCCAGCACGAACGCTGGTCCAACTGAGGCGCCAGGTGGAAACGGCATGGCAAGCCGTTCCACAGGACTACATACAGCATCTCTACGATCGTCTCCATGGGAGAATAGCAGCCTGCATTGCTGCGAAAGGTGGATATACACTGTACTAGTGCCGACATTGTGCATGCTCTGTTGCCTGTGTCTATGTGCCTGTGGTTCTGTCAGTGTGATCATGTGATGTATCTGACCCCAGGAATGTGTCAATAAAGTTTCCCCTTCCTGGGACAATGAATTCACGGTGTTATTTCAATTTCCAGGAGTGTATTACATGACACTCAATATTTTTAATTAATTAATTTATTTATTTATTTATTTTTGTGGGGGTTGGGGAAATTACCCACTTACTATATCCAAAAATTCATCTAATGAGAAGAAGGAATTGCCATTAAGAAATTCTTCTAATTTCCTTTTAAATGCTATATGGCTATCTGTCAGACTTTTGATGCTATTAGGTAAGTGACCAAAGACTTTGTGGCAACATAATTTACCCCCTTCTGAGCCAAAGTTAGATTTAACCTTGAGTAGTGAAGATCATCCTTTCTCCTAGTGTTGTAGCCACGTACACTGCTATTACTTTTGAATTCGTTCGGTTTGTTAATAACTAATTTCATTGTGATGCTACAGTGAAGATCTCTAGCTCTTTAAATAAGTGTCTGCAGGATGATCTTGGATGAGCTCCAGCAATTATTGTGATTACACGCTTTTGTGCATTGAATACTCGTTTACTCAATGATAAGTTACCCCAGAATATGATGGCCATACGGAAGCAGAGAATGAAAATAGGCGTGGTAAGCTAATTTACTCAGATGTATATCTCCAAAATTTGCAGTGACCCTAATAGCATAAGTAGCTGAACTTAAACGTTTCAGCAGACCCTCAGTGTGTTCTTTCCAGTTCACCCCTCATCAATGCATACACCTAAAATTTTTGAATATTCTACCTTAGCTACCGATTTTTGATCGAAGTCTATATTTATTAATGGTGTCATTCCATTTACTGTGTGGAACTGTATATACAGTTTTATGTCAAAGTTTAATGAGAGCCCATTTGCAGAGAACCACTTTATGATTTTCTGAAAAACATCGTTTACAATTTCACCAGTTAATTGTCTGTCGGGTGTGATAGCTATACTTGTATCATTGGCAAAAAGTACCAGCTTTGCATCTTAGTGAATATAGAATGGCAAGTCATTGATATATATTAAGAACAGCAGAGGACCCAAGACCGAACCTTGCAGCACCCCATTCTTGATTGTTCCCCAGTTTGAGAAATCACCAGTTTTTTTGCATATTATATGAACTGTTTATTTCAACTTTCTGCGCTCTTCCAGTTAGGTATGATTTAAACCATTTGAGCACTGTCCCATTCATACCACAGTACTTGAGCTTATCTAGAAGTATTCCATGATTTACACAATCAAAAGCCTTTGACAGATCACAAAAAATCCCAGTGGGTGACTTCTGGTTACTCAGAGCATTTAATATTTCATTAGTGAAAGTATACAGGGTGAGTCACCTAACATTACCGTTGGATATATTTCGTAAACCACATCAAATACTGACGAATCGATTCCACAGACCGAACGTGAGGTGAGGGGCTAGTGTAATTGGTTAATACAAACCATAAAAAAATGCACGGAAGTATGTTCTTTAACACAAACCTACGTTGTTTTAAATGGAATCCCGTTAGTTTTGTTAGCACATCTGAACATATAAAAAATACGTAATCAGTGCCGTTTGTTGCATTGTAAAATGTTAATTACATCCGGAGATATTGTAACCTAAAGTTGACGCTTGAGTACCACTCCTCCGCTGTTCGATCGTGTGTATCGGAGAGCACCGAATTACGTAGGGATCCAAAGGGAACGGTGACGGACCTTAGGTACAGAAGAGACTGGAATAGCACATTACGTCCACATGCTAACACCTTTTTATTGGTCTTTTTCACTGACGCACATGTATATTACCATGAGGGGTGAGGTACACGTACACACGTGGTTTCCGTTTTCAATTACGGAATGGAATAGAGTGTGTCCCGACATGTCAGGCCAATAGATGTTCAATGTGGTGGCCATCATTTGCTACACACAATTGCAATCTCTGGCGTAATGAATGTCATACACGCCGCAGTACATCTGGTGTAATGTCGCCGCAGGCTGCCACAATACGTTGTTTCATATCCTCTGGGGTTGTAGGCACATCACGGTACACATTCTCCTTTAACGTAACCCACAGAAAGAAGTCCAGAGGTGTAAGATCAGGAGAACGGGCTGGCCAATTTATGCGTCCTCCACGTCCTATGAAACGCCCGCCGAACATCCTGTCAAGGGTCAGCTTAGTGTTAATTGCGGAATGTGCTGGTGCACCATCATGCTGATACCACATACGTCGACGCGTTTCCAGTGGGACATTTTCGAGCAACGTTGGCAGATCATTCTGTAGAAACGCGATGTATGTTGCAGCTGTTTGGGCCCCTGCAATGAAGTGAGGACCAATGAGGTGGTCGCCAATGATTCCGCATCATACATTTACAGTCCACGGTCGCTGTCGCTCTACCTGTCTGAGCCAGCGAGGATTGTCCACGGACCAGTAATGCATGTTCCGTAGATTCACTGCCCCGTGGTTTGTGAAACCCGCTTCATCGGTAAACGGGTAGAACTTCAACGCATTCTCTGATAATGCCCATTGACAGAATTGCACTCGATGATTAAAATCATCGCCATGTAATTGCTGATGTAGGGACACATGAAACGGGTGAAAGCGGTGACGATGCAGTATGCGCATGACACTACTTTGACTCAGTCCACCGGCTCTCGCAACTGAACGTCGGAGGTTTCAAGCGTCAACTTTAGGTTACAATATCTCCGGATGTAATTAACATTTTACAATGCAACAAACGGCACTGATTATGTTTTTGTTTATATGTCCAGATGTGCTAACAAAACTAACGTGGTTCCATTTAAAAAACGTAGGTTTGTGTTAAAAAAACATACTTCCGTGCATTTTTGTATGGTTTGTATTAAACAATTACACTAGCCCCTCTCCTCACGTTCGGTCTGTGGAATCAGTTCGTCAGTATTTGATGTGGTTTACGAAATATATCCAGCAGTAACGTTAGGTGACTCACCCTGTATATAGCATTTTCCGTTGAAAATGCCTTCTGGAAACCAGACTGACATTTTGTTAAAACTTTATTTTTACAAAGGTGTGAAGCTACTCTACAATACATTACTTTATCAATAATTTTGGATAAGGCAGTCAGAAGAGAGATTGGGCGGTAGTTGTTGACATCAGACGTACCCCCTTTTTTACGATGTGGTTTAACAATGGCACACTTCAGTCTATCTGGGAAAAATACCCTGCTTCAGAGAGCTATTACATATGTGTCTAAGAATCCCACTTATTTCTTGGGAACAAGCTTTTATTATCCTGCTGGAAATGCCATCAATTCCCTGTGAGCTTTTATTCTTGAGAGAGTTTATTATCATCCTAATTTCAGAAGGAGAGGTGGGTGTTGCGATACACTTTAGACTTGAGGATTTCCCATACAAAGTAATCGCATACTGACAGACCAGGTGACCTGGGTGGCCAGCAAGGGCCGCGACCAGACTGACCTCTGCTAACAACTCTGTCAGGCTCGAAGATTGTGTAAATGTACTCTATGGTTCGACTGGCTCTACGGGCAGTTGCTCCATCCTGTTGGAAGTAACGATAAGTCTTTTCTTCCTCCGCTGATGCTGCCACAAATGGTTTCAAAATGGTGACAATGTAACGCGCCGAAATCGGCCTCCGATGAAAGAAGATGGAACCAGTAATGCGGCATACAGACACTGCACACCAAATCCCAATCTTCTGATCGTTCAGTGGTGTTGCGTGGAAGTTATGCGGATTCTCCGATGCCCAGAACCTATGATTTTGTGAGTTGACATAAGCACGCAGGTGAGTCCAGGCTTCATCATACATAATGAGCAGATCCATGTCCAAGCCAGTCATTGTTATCTCACTGAAGAGCCACTCACGAGATTGGAGGCGCTGAGGAGCATGTGCTCTTTTAATGTATGGACAACAGACATTCGGTACGGATACATGTGCAGTGGAGTATTCGTCCGCATGATCGACATTATATGACTGTTTCATGCGACAGACGTCGGGTTGGTTTGGTAGGACTCTGAAGCGTTTTCTGGTGAACTGCAGTCACATTTTCAGGTGTGCGGGCACGTCTCTGAATGTTTTCTGACTTGATCGAAACAGATCCTATCCGACGCCAATTTCGGACTAAGCGTTGCATGGCACTCCGTTGGTTGGTTGGTTGGTTTGGGGAAGGAGACCAGACAGCGTGGTCATCGGTCTCATCGGATTAGGGAAGGATGGGGAAGGAAGTCGGCCGTGCCCTTTCAGAGGAACCATCCCGGCATGTGCCTGGAGTGATTTTAGGGGAATCACGGAAAACCTAAATCAGGATGGCCGGACGCGGGATTGAACCGTCGTCCTTCCGAATGCGAGTCCAGTGTCTAACCACTGATGGCACTCCGTGCTGGTACTTTGAGACCATTAAACTTCTCAGCAAACAGCTGACCATACAGTTTCCATGACTTTGTTGTCACGTAGCTTTCCACAACGAACACCCGGTGCTCCACTGTGGGTATCATCGTTTACGCTCTGAGCTGGTGTGGATCACGTGGTGGGCGTACACGTGGTGTGCGCGTCGCGGGGTGGTTATATGCGTAAATTCACGGCCAGTCGTATCCACTCGTGCGGGCTACTTTTATTTGCCCCACCCTGTATTTTGTGTGACCAATATTTGTTGCAAGTGAAGTAGTAATTTGACAGCGAAGTAAACATATTTGTCTGCTATTGTTACATGAGTTATACGAAAGGCATATTTCATATAAGAATTCATATTGGTTTTCTTCCTTTCTTGTTTTAGTGGGTAAGTGATTAATCGTCCTGTCAGATTAAAACTGTGTGCTGGACGAAGACTCGAAAGCAGAACCGTGCCATTCGCTGGTAGTGGTCCTACTAACTGAGTTATCCAGGCGCTATTCACGACCCGCTCTCACAATATCAGTTCTGTTGTTACCTGTCCCCCTGCTTTCCGAAATTCTCAGAAAAATCATGAAATTTTAATGTTGCTAATGGCTACACTTAAGCAGTTACACGTGTCTGCACTCCTACTTATGGATCCTTTGAAAAAAGAACTTGACTACCGCTTGGACGTGCAGAGGGGCACTCTTAGAACATATCTAGAGTGCAACATGCAAACTTAGTGAATTTACGGTTCTGTTCGTGCAACCATCGCTATTCATACATGTAATACTTTGGCGAAGCTAGAGCTCTTGAAATTTGTAGTAGTCCTGTATATTCCTAGATGCCTCGCTTAATATTGCTTCTTGAAACATTTTTAATATACTTTCGTGGAATAGTTGGTGTCTCTCTCCAAGCTCTGCCACTTCAGATTTTTCAGTATTCTATGACTCTCTCGTGAGTCGAAACAACCCTTGACCATTCAACTGCACTTCTTCATATGCGCTCAAAATCCCATTTTAGTGCTATGTTCTTTGGGTTCTACTCACAAATATTCTAGGAAGGCCCGCATGAATGTTTCGTATAGAGTCCCCTTTACAGATTGACTGTATTTTTCCAGGATTCAACCAGTAAAGACTGTCAACTGATTCACCCACGGTTGAGCCTATGAGGCATTGACACTGCAGTCATAGAACACTACGCGTCCTTCGTTTTGTGAAGTGCACAATTTTACATTTCAAGCCAAATTTCACCCCTACTTGGAAATCTTATCGAGATTTGACTGGATATTTCTGCAGTTTTTTTTCTTGTAGTTCTTAATTAAAAGGTAAAACTCTGAGATTATTATTAAAATTTTCTGTGTGGACAGCCGGCCGTGATGGCCAAGCGGTTAAAGGCGCTACAGTCTGGAACCGCGCGGCCGCTACGGTCGCAGGTTCGAATCCTGCCTCGGGCATGGATGTGTGTGATGTCCTTAGGTTAGTTAGGTTTAAGTAGTTCTAAGCTCTAGGGGACTGATGACCACAGATGTTAACTCCCATAGTGCTCAGAGCCATTTTGTCCCTCAACGCCAATGACATTAATATGAGGGGCAGTCAGAAGAAAACAGCAAACACCCGCCGCATGGTAACCATGGAATGGTTCCATTCAAAAATAATTACCACACGCGTTAAGATGTTTATCCCACTGGAAGACGAGAAGATTAATTCGTGTTTGGCTGAACGCAGTTGGCCGCTGACGGATCCACAACCACACCAGTTCTTGCACTTCCTCGTCCGACTGAAACCGACGTGAACATATGTCTTTCTTCAGAACTCCAAAGATGTGAAAATCACACGTTGTAAGATCCGGATTGTACAGAGCATGTTGCAGTGTTTCCCAACCAAATCGCTGAAGCGTTCAGTTGACAGTATGGGTGCATCATTATCGTGCAATAGAATGATACCGTCAGACAGTCCAAGGGAAAACGGCAAAAGCGAATGGTGGAAACATCCCGCATCTGCCCCGACAATGTATCCAAAGCTGTTCACACACGTTCTAGTGGGGTCGTGACGACCTTCTTCTTCGACTGCCGGGTCCCCCTGCTCGTCAAGTACCTCGAGCGTGGAACCACAATCAATGCGCGGCGCTATGAAGACACTTAGCACGAACTGCGACGTAGCATAAAGTCAAAAACGCCCAGGAACGCTGTCGGACGTAATAATACTGTTGCATGATAACGCCTACTCCCACACTGCCAATCGGACGAAGGCTACTCTTCAGCCATTTTTTTGGGAAACACTGCAACATCCTTCGAACAGCCAGTATATTTCACCGTGTGTTTTCACGTCTTTGTCGACCTGGAGAAAGACACGCTTGGACGTCGGTTTCAGTCGGTTGGTGCGATAGTAGATCCGCCGGAGACTGACCGCATTCCACAAAACAGGAACTGATCGTCCCATCTCGAAATGGGATAAATGTCAGTGGGTGTGGTGATTACTTTTGAATGTAACCATTTCATGCTCCCGTTGTGAAAGGTTTTCGGTTTTCATTTGACTCCCCTTATATCTGTTTATGTCACCTTTGTAGTGATACGAAAATTAAACTCTCGCATTACTCCTTGGTCTCACTTTGTAAAGGAACATCTGAAAATGGAGTACACTCATTTTGGTTTCGCATTGCTGCAATGAATTTCGGTTCAGGTGTCATTCACGAGCGTCTGGACACTAATTTTGGTGCCAGTAATAGCCTTAACATTATACCAAAATTTATTTGGGTTTGGTAAGAGATCATTCCGTAAGATTCTGCTACAGTAGCCTGACTAAGGATCACTGGACGGAAACCTACAAGCTGCACGAAAACAGGCTTAGACTTGACTCCTGCGAATGTGTTATTGTTTGTGATACAAATCGAGACAGCCAGAGTTGCATCTAAAATGAATGTTTATTTAGTCGGTGATCGGTTTCGGGCTACGCCCATTCTCAAACCAACCCAATGTTTACGAATTAAAATGTCCGTCAAAATAACAATAAACATAGTGCGTACATATGCACTGGTAGTTATGCAAGTGTAATTGTTTACTGATGTTCGTTAAGGGCCATTGTATCCAATACAGTACGCGCTCCTAACTTCTTTGCACGTCGAATATCAACCATCTGAAGAATTATTTTTCTCGAGGCATGATGCTCAGTTCTGTGAATTCTTACGTCTCGCATATATGTCTGATATAGAACTGCCCTTCCACGTTATCTTTGTAGTACTATGCCAACTTTAAGGTGCATGGTATATAATTGATACTAGTTATAAATAAAAAGTTACGATATAGGAGCTTCTATCATTTTGAACCTGTCACTGTTGAGTTATTTCAAGTGGGTAAAACGTTCTCAAGGTTCTAAGATGTGCCACATGTAACGACACGACACATGTATGCACGAGAGCCCCACTAGGCGGCTTTTACCGTCAATAGCGCGTTCCTGTAACCTTGCCTCTCTATTTAGCGCACTTCTCAGATACTTTTGCGAAAAGTTTCGATTTCAGCTGTAACGAGCGTTTACTCGTCTTTTCAAGAACTTCCTATGCAGTTAACAGAGTATACCGTTCCAGTTTAAAAATAGGTTCTTGCTTCAGTTTCTCGGTTGATACAAGTAAGACTGTGTAGTGCTGACCGTCGAACAAAATTGAACCGTTCAAGAAATAAAAATGGTGTTACGTCTTATGCAACTTGCCTTTTGTATGTATATCGTTAATAGTTTTTACTATCTTATGTGTCACAATACTGTATAATTTCTCAGATTTTCTTGCCATTTCTTCATCTTCAGTAGGAAAGTATTTCCCTCTTCATTTTGTGTAATACATTTCTTCACTGTACTTGTCAATTTGTGTAACGCTTCTTGTTGTTCAGTAACAGTAATTCCTACCATAGCATCAGTTACAATTCTGATACTCCCTAAAAACAGTCTTTAGTGTACATACACTGCCTGACAAAAATAGTGCAGCACCTGGAAGGGGACGAGCAAACAAAATGAAACTTCATGGGTTGAGAGGATATGCGATGTTATTGCAGTGATCACAAAATGGAGTCAAATCTGTATTACTAATCGGATAGCTCAGTTGATGGTTCATGGTCCAAGCTGCATCTTGCTTATCTAATGCCTTCAAAGAGGCAAAAAAAAAACTGCTTTTCAATATTTCGCGAATTATTTACCGAATTTAAAAATTTAAATAGGTATCATAATCTCCTCATTAAGAGGTATATTCTTACGCTAACGGTTTAACACAGCAAGACAAGTATTAACGTTATACATGGTGTGTACGTGTTGAGAAAATGGAGCTCACAACAGGAAAATTACCATGATTATATTCATTTCGTATTTGAGAAAGAGAGCAATTAGTGACCTTTGACAAACGTACATAATTTCTGTGATATCATCCAGATATTGTGAAGCCATACTAGAGTCGGCAGTGCACATTAATACCACAGACATCAGCAATGCCTTGCTGCAGTCCGCAACAGTGAGTGAGAGAGAGGTTGAAGAAGACACACCCTCTTTCTCAGCACAACAGCACCCTCGCTCGGGGGTCAGTATAGAGCCAAGCATGGAAGTGCTCTGCCCAGTTCGTGATCTCAACTGAAGCAGTGAATATCATCAAGCAAGAATAAAGAGTTATTCAAATCTCAGATGGAAATGTAATTGTGTGAGAATTGTAATTGCATGTATCAAGTGATCCTGTAATAGTCAGTGTCAGTTGCCAATTACCAAACACTCCTGTGCAAAGGACTTCATCAAGTAAACCTTTTTATCATGCATGGAACAAAGTTAATTATTATTTCATCTGTTGTAGTTCCAATGAGCCATCTCCTAGAGCAATCAAGGAATCCGCAGTTATGGTCGGATGATTGTAATTTCGTCTGATATGTTAGATGGCCCATGGATTGTCACCTATGGAGAGTGAAATGAGACATCAGGATGACAGCAGACTTGTTTAATTAACGTTTTTATTCCGGCCCTCGGCCTTGGTGAAGGCATGCAGTTGCCTCTCATGCGAAACAATAGATGACAACTGTGCATGTATTCAATATATCAAACTGTGATGACATTTTACAACCATATACTACTTCATGTGGCGATAATCCTGTATTCGTATGCTGGTTTGAGTTGTAAACGGAGATGACGTACTTCAAATAGACATCCCAGTTGGTGTGATTTCAATCAGCTAGTATCCTGTCACTCTTTCAGTTCTTCCATTGGCTTGTGGATGGAGAGGACTCGTCCTGAACTTCTTCACATTCAATAACTTACACAATTCCTTGAATAGCTCTGACACGAAGCTCGTTCCCTAGTCTGTTACAATTGTTTCAGGCTCTCCGAACTTCAGTATCCAATTATTCACAAACGCTTGTGCCACTGTGGCTGCCTGGTGGTTTGGCATCGCGACCATTTCTATCTTGAAAAATTGTCCGCGATTAATGCATACTTATTCCATGCTGGTGTTTTTTTTTTGAGTGGACGTGAAACATCAATCCGCAGAAATTCGAGTGGTGCTAACGCTTCAGATAACCTCTGCATTGGTACTCTTTTTCGACACAAATCTGCTTTCTGTGTGCACTGTGTGCAATTCCTCACAAAGTGGTTTACGTCAATTTGCCAGTTCCTCCACCAATACCTTCCTGCTGCTCTTCTATTGGTAGATCTGCAACCTCCATGACCCTCTAATATGTGATCATGAGCTTCTTGTAGACTCTGTTCCTTAGCTTCACTATTACCACTACCCGTGGTCCCAGCTTGGCTTCTCTGCATAGCAACCCATCCTGCATACAAAACTGTGACTGTTTAAAACACTGCTTACATTTTTCACCTGCTCCCTGTGCAGTTTGCCATTGCTTATGCCCATTATCTTCAATACGTAATACTGCTACTTTTCTACTTAACCCATCCGCATTTCCGTGCTTCTTCCTAGCTTTATGCGTGACTTCAAAATGAAATTCCTTTGTCTTGCTGCGCATTGTAGCAACCTACTACAAGGATCTTTAACCCCAACAACCGTTTTAATACTGCATGATCTGTTATTACTCTAAACTTTATACCGTACAGGTAAAATTTGATATATGTGATTTCATATCTAAGGCTTAACATCCCTTTCTCCATTGTGGAATAGTTCCTTTCTCGAAGCGTAAACTACGGGACGTTCTACGCCTTCTACCCCTTGTGACAATACACAGCCAAGTGCATTTTTTGATGCATCACATAATA
Source organism: Schistocerca cancellata (assembly GCF_023864275.1). Taxonomy (NCBI): domain Eukaryota; kingdom Metazoa; phylum Arthropoda; class Insecta; order Orthoptera; family Acrididae; genus Schistocerca; species Schistocerca cancellata. Next base: position 226,143,474 of record NC_064632.1, on the reverse strand, counting down.
AATTCTCTATTAAAATCCGGAAATACCAGTTTCAGAATCGATGTTAAAGTTTCTTTTAGCTAATCAAAAGCATGCTGGCACTCTTCTGACCACACAAATTTAGCACCCTTTTTTAACAGTTATGTCAACAGTGTGGCAATAGCCGAAACTCGTTTTACGAACCGGCATTAACAGTTTGCGCCTCCTAAGAACAATTGCAACTCCTTTACATATTCTGATACAGGAAATTCACGTACAGATCTAATTAATCTTTGGTCTGTCTTAACCCTATCTTCTACCTCTTCCATCACAACATTACACTTTTCTGTACTAAATGGTAACTTCGCTGCGTTTAACCATAGGAATACTTCCCGTAACTGGTGCATATACTGTTCCACATCACTCCCATAGACGATTATGTCATCGAAACACACTAAGGATTGCCATGGTTAAAAACCTCTGAATACTCCATCCAACAATCTCTGTAACGTTGCAGGTGTATTTTCTAATCCAAATGGCATTCTTCTGAATTGGTAGTGTACCCATGGTGCCAGAAACACTGTTTTGTGACGATCCCGTGGTGCAACCTCTATCTGGTGATAACCAGTCTCCAAATCCAGTGCTGAAAAATATTTGCATTTCTCTAAATGATCCAAGGTTTCTGTGATGTTTGGCAAAAAGTAGGAGTCCGTTATGGATTTCACATTTAGATGTCTGTTACCACAGCGGAATCTGTATTTTCGTGTTCAATCCCTTGATTTCTTTCACTTTTCCAGCCCCCTCATGCACTATTACTTTCTTCAGTTATTCCAGCTTTCAGCTGTTGACCGATAAATTGCTCCAAAATTGGCTGCAAGTACCTAGGCATTTTGTATGGTTTATGGTAGACTGATGTTTCCCATTCGTAAACAGTGTCGTGTAATTGGTAATGGCCATTTTAGAAAAAATAAATCCTTAAATTCCAAAAGTAATTTTTCCATCCGTTCCCTATTGCTTCCATCTAGGTGCTTCACTTTTCCTCATAATGCAATTCATTGCTGTCTGGCGGCGATTGTCCATGGCTGACACCCCTCGTGTCCCATTCTTCTTCGTCCAGGATATCCAACCCCTTCGTTAATCATATGTCCTCTGCACTAAATTGTCATAGAAACAGGTACCTTCTTTTCACCATTTATTTCTTGTATGCATACAGTACCTCTTTTAACTAACAAGGGAACATCCCCATCGCACCCCCCTCAGATTTAGTTATAAGTTGGCACAATGGATAGGCCTTGAAAAACTGAACACAGATCAATCGAGAAAACAGGAAGAAGTTGTGTGGAACTATGAAAAAATAAGCAAAATATACAAACTGGGTCGTCCATGCGTAAGATAGGCAATATTAAGGGCAATGTGAGGCGAGGAGCGCCGTGGTCCCGTGGTTAGCGTGAACAGCTGCGGAACGAGAGGTCCTTGGTTCAAATCTGCCCTACACTGAAAATTTTGCTTTCTTTATTTTCGCAAAGTTATGATCTGTCCATTCGTTCATTGACGTCTCTGTTCACTGTAAGAAGTTTAGTGTCTGTGTTTTGCGACCGCACCGCAAAACCGTGTGATTAGTTGACGAAAGGACGTGCCTCCCAATGGGAACCGAAAACATTTGATCGCAAGGTCATAGGTCAACCGATTCCTCCACAGGAAAACACGTCTGATATTTTGTATACGACACTGGTGACAGCATGTGCGTCACATGACAGGAATATGTTGTCGACCCACCTAACTAGTACACTTGGCGAATGGATGAAAAGTTTCTTCTACCTTGCCCGATTTAGGTTTTCTTGTGGATGTAATAATCACTCCAAAAAAAGTGATGAAAACATAAGAGTTTTTCACATAAACTGAAAATAAAAAGTTAAAATTCTCAGTCGAGGGAAGATTTGAACCAAGGACCTCTCGTTCCGCAGCTGTTTACGCTAACCACGGGACCACGGAGCTTCTCGCATCACATTGCCCTTAATATTGCCTATCTTACGCATGGACGACCCAGTTTGTATATTTTGCTTATTTTTTCATAGTTCCACACAACTTCTTCCTGTTTTCTCGATCGATCTGTGTTCAGTTTTTCAAGGCCTATCCACTGTGCCAACTTATAACTAAATCTGAGGGGGGTGCGATGGGGATGTTCCCTTGTAAGCAACCTCCCTGATCTAGTACTTCATTCTCTTCTAACGGTTCCAGCACACGCAAAATTGCTACTGTCAGGCTAGACTCAACACTGACCCAAAGAGGTTTCCCAGTACCTATAGGTACGCAGTCATGCGAATCAAATCTTAGTGTGATCATTCGTGGGATTAATCGTCTTTCGAGATCAATTATGGCACAATGCTGATTTGAGAAATCTGATCCTAGACCCATATTGTAGGCTTCACTCACATGTGACATAATGTGTACACAGTTTGAATTGAACCATATCCAGGCAAAAGTATGTGCCCACCGATCCTAATGGTGCCCCCTGCATCCAGTCTGTACCATGATGGGTCCCACTAGATCACTACTGGCCGCCGGCACGTGTGCCCCTGTGGCCAATATTATCGTGCAACCGTTTTTTCCTACCATTCCTCTTATCGCACAATCCACCTCTGCACACCATTTCGTAGCATCCAGTCTTACTTGTAATGACTGTAGCTGGACTTTGGGTTCTTGGCATTTAACACCTTATTCTTTCCCGGTTCTCTACTTCTAAAACTATTACTGCCAATTACTTACTTTATCCACATCACCCTGAGCCTGGCGAAACTGCCTCTTTACGTGCTCTGTTCGTCCAGACTTGAAACATTTTATATTAGCTGCAAACACTGTCGATTTACCTTGCATTCCAGTAGACAAATCGATCTCCTCACACTATAGCTAACTGAACTGCTGAGCACAAATCTCTAGACCCTCTGTTCGTACATGTCTTGGCATTTCCGCATGCAACCCAGCTCAGCAGCGCCCTGTGCTCAGCTTCTTGCAAAATAATTTCATTGACTGCAGCATCCTGTCCTTATGCATAGGTACATCCATTAATTTTCCTTTTCCTATCCGCAAATTGTTCCACAGTTTCCGTGCCTCTCTTAGTTATCAGTCCAAAAGGTTCCCTATAGTGTTTGGCACTATTTCGTTTAGCATATCTGTGAATGAACCCTTCTTTACATTCTTCGAATGTTGTGGCTCCCTCAAGAGTTTCTGTATAACCACCATAAGTTCAAACGGCTCTGAGCACTATGGGACTTAACATCTTAGGTCATCAGTCCCCTAGAACTTAGAACTACTTAAACCTAACTAACCTAAGGACATCACACACATCCATGCCCGAGGCAGGATTCGAACCTGCGACCGTAGCAGTCGCGCGGTTCCGGACTGAGCGCCTAGAACACCGAGACCACCGCGGCCGGCCCAGCATTAGTTTTAGCTTCCTCTGTTAATCAGCAACTCTGTTTTATAACACTCAATAATTCCTTATCAGACCAACCTTCCATCTCATCCAGATTTCCAAGACCTACGACAAAGGTCTGCACATCTTCGGTTGCCTTACTAGAAAAAGTGGTAATTAAACTTGCAACTGACAAACCTGCATCCCGTTGTGAAAATCACGATTCTACCAATCCGTGCACTTCCGTATTATCCGCTGTTACGTGTGCTACTTTTTCTGACAATATGCGTACTGCTTCCAGATCTGACACACCTTGTATCTCTGGTTCTGTCGAAGTTTTGTCCTTGACAACACTCAGTTTGAAGCTGTCACTCACAAGACAAGAAAACAAAGTACATTAACTTAATTCTTCCTAACCATATGCCCCCATCAGTTACATGTATAACATTTTACTGGAACTGAATCCACACATGGCAGAGAGTTTCTCTCAAGGTCAACTATGTACATCTAACAGGCACTAACCAATCGTGACTTCCATTAACTCTAAAACGAGACACCGTGTTAGATGACCCACGGAGTGTCACCTGTGGAGGGTGAAATGAGACGTCAGGACGACAGTAGATTCGTTTAATTAACTTCTTTATTCTGGACCTCGGCCATAGTACATGAGGAACAGCTTTGTGAAGGTGTCCAGTTGCCTCGCATGCGAAACAATAGACGTCCAACATTCCTAATTGTGCAAAGAGCGGCGCTGAGCATTATGTCATTGAAATGACGCTGTCAGCGACGACTTCGGCTGCGACCGTGATGATGGCGCGGCAGTGCAGCTGACGATTCTGCGGGGCAGCTGTGACCTCCCTCCAGGAGCAGGCGGCTCTCTGCTCCAGCGGGACACTGTTGTGACTCACTCAGGCCAGGCTGCCCTGTCCCGTACTGCATTCCAGGATGTCCCTCCAGGTGTCTCAGGTTCATGCTTTATCAGCGATACTACTGAGACGAGAATATTTTAGTACACGAATGGCTGAGTACTTACACGCTCCAGACTATGTTCGTTTAGGGCTTACGACGCGTACTCTAAACACTTTCGTGGTGGCAAGTAAGCAAAGGCTTCCATACTTCCGCTAGCATATTGCAACGTCGGCTGTTGCATAACACGCAATGCCTGTTGACTGTGTTTTGTTTCACAATGCATAACACTGTTGCCTGTTTGCGGCTCTGTCTTTCACATCTCACTTCCGCTCTATCATACTTTTTGACCAGATAGTTACATTCAAACTTTTTGTCCCTGCTACCCCCCCCCCCCCCCCTACACACACACACACACACACACAGAGAGAGAGAGAGAGAGAGAGAGAGAGAGAGAGAGAGAGAGAGAGAGAGAGGGGGGGGGGGGGGAAACAGTTTATCGCTTTCTACATAGTTGCTATTCATTAAGTAAAACTTAAGCATCAGGCGTGACGTATTAATTTGTTACTTCTTTGCTACTAATTATGTTCGCAACACAATGTGCAAACAATATCTACATAAACGACTGAATGTACGTACAGTATTATGTGACTGTACGACACATAGTTTAGGAGATATGATGTCATAAACATTTAGATGCATAAAAAACTAGCGTTTGCTTGCAATAGAGTGCATATTACACAGACTATACTGTTCCAGTGTTTGATAATTACAGCACATAGCGACTTCCAACAAACTTCAAACATAATTTCAAACCCCTTATAAACTATCTCTCAGTTACATGCTTAATGTCAAGTATTTAACACATTACTCATCTGTAAAGTAATCAGAAGGCTGAAGTTGTTTTAGACATGAGAGTTTTACTCTTTGAAGAATTGGAAGTTTACAAGGAACTTGGCAGTATGAATCGATTTATCCTTTCCTGGATGCATTTCACTGTTTAGGCTGGAAAGGTTGCCCTAAAGTGGTTGTATCCTCTCATGAGGCAAGCTGATCCACAGCTGTTTCACTGGACCTTGATATCCTGGATACTTGCATTGAGATGGAGGTCGTGTCTTTTTTTTTTTTTTTGTTGTGGTTTTAGGGCGCAAAACTTCTATGGTCATTAGCGCCGAGGTCGTGTCGAAACTGGTTCCACATGTATTCTGTCGAGGACAGATCTAGTGATGTTGCTGGACACTTGAGTACTTCAATATCATGCAGATAACTTCATAAGGACATACTCTGTGTGTAAACGACCCCTGTCCTGTAGAAAAATGACAGCACAATATCGTCACATAAGAATTAACAAATGAGAATGCAGGATGTCCGTGCTGTACCGTTGTACAGTTTCGATTCCCTCAATCAATACCAGCCGCGACTTGATGCCGGAAGTAACACTGCTGTGTCTGTCCAAAAAATTAGAAAATGGGACGCCTTCCCAGGTCGGCACTCTACTCGCCGACGATGGTCATTCAGCGTACTGCAGAACTGTGATTCAAAACTGAACACAGTGGAACACCGTTCATTTGCAGTCTGCGCTTCCCGGTCATGGCACTACTCCAGATGGAATCTTTTGTGTACCGGTGTTAGTGGCAGCCTACACAGGGGACGGTAATTTCCTAGTCCAGTTGCTGCTGGCCTCCGACTAATGGTGCGGGGTAACACAGAATATTGCTGGTAGTCCATTACTTGTTCTCGATTGTTAGATGCAGATGTGAAGGGACTACGCTGTGCCTGGTGCACAATACGGCAATCCTCCTCTGTGGTGGTGGCCAGACTTGCTTAACCAGAATCTTGTCGTCGAGTATGCCTTCTTTTGTTCCCAGCAGTCCAACATCGGGCCACTGTCACAGTCAAATGCGCCACAGATGTGGATTCGACTTGCTGGCTGAATGAACGAGACCGACAATGAGGCCCATTTCAAACGTTGTCAGGTGTTGATAATGCTGTCTCATAATGCCTTCTCAAGGATCACGCAACGTCTGACGCTGTTCACATTTCTTATATATCCTACCAGGCCTGCTAACTGCACTAATGCAGTCTGGTGTATGAAGATACACTGACATCCTACCATGTCTTTTGCGTGCTGCACTTTTTCTGTCAGGTAGTGCAGTTTTATCTCTCATTTCTCCCATTTCTTCACACTTATTTTTCGTCCGCTTTTCTTTCGTCTTTTAAGTCTCTCTCCTCTGACTTTGTTATTTAATCTTCTGTACATTCTTTCCTCTCATTTGATTTGCTTAACCGCACCCTTCTTTCTTTCTCCTACTCCAAACTTTCTTCACTCATGTAATCTCATCCCTTCTTTTCCTGTATCTGTGTACTCCTCGCTGCTTCTTTTGAATTACTTCTCATCGTTAATTATTGGTCTTTGACTTTTACCTATTTATTTTCTCTGTACCTTTTTGCTAGGGAATTTTTCTTCTAGCAATTTACATTTATCTTCACTCTGAGGTATATGAGTATTTTCATTTTACACCACTTTCTTTGCTTTTATTGTATTCTCATTTCCCCAATGTTAAGTTATGGGCTGGTTCTCGATATGAATTTGCATTCTGGTGTAAAATTGCTGTATCTCCATAGTTCGACATTATTCCCCCATAAACTTGTGATGTCTAGGTTAAATGTCTTCTGTTATGGTTCCCGAAAAGTGTGATTCGAATAATTAGACAATTTATCAGTGCAAGAAGTAACTGCCGGCCGCAGTGGCCGAGCGGTTCTAGGCGCTTCATTATGGAACCGCGCGACCGCTACGGTCGCAGGTTCGAATCCTGCCTCTGGCATGGATGTGTGTGATGTCCTTAGGTTAGATAGGTTTAAGTAGTTCTAAGTTCTAGGGGACTGATGACCTCAGATGTTAAGTCCCATAGTGCTCAGAGCCATTTGAACCTAGAGCTAACTAATTTTGCACTCACTTCATTTCGTTTTCCCAGTCGACAGTAGGGACTAGTGACAACTTCATTCCAGTCTCCTGGTATCATAACACGAGCAGTTTTCTTTTCGTGTCAAAAACTTCTTCCATAGTCTCATGTCAACTTTCTCTCCCTTCATCAGCAAGCTGAATGGTAGCCTTTTATGAATGTGTTATTACCAGTTGCTTCTTTATTCCCTTTAGTCTTCAGATTATGAGGCAATACTCCAGATTGCTGTACGTAAACAACACTTGTATGTTTTCTCCAGAGGATAATATTGTGTAGCTCCTCGTTACTTGGCGTGTCCAGCCGGTATCAGCAGTCCATGTGGGTCATGCGCCGTCTGCAGGCACCCCACTCGTCTACGTGCACTGCGTGAAGATGAAGGCAGTTCCTCCGCCCCTTCCGCCTTTGGGATTCTCTTTATTCCTCTTCGGCCTTCGTAGCTGTTGATCATCTTCATCTGCAGGCTGTTCCGGCAGCCATTGAGGTCATTACGGACGGAGCATACCCTGAGATTGTGGAAGAAAGGGAAATTGGCCATGCCCTTTCAAACCAACTATCCCGGCATTACTCGCCTTAAGTGACTTAGCGGAATCCCAAAAAGCCTAAATCTGTGTTGCCAAACGGATAATTCATCTGCCGTATTCCCGACTACAGACCCATTTTATTCACACAGCATCACCACGATCGGTGACAGTCAGTGAGGAAACAAGGTGCAGCCAACTGCAGATTATAGCGTGCGTTGGAACAAATGATACCTGTGTGGTGAGCTCCGAGATAAAACTTGTATAATTCCAATGACTGCCAGAAAAGGTTGAGAATACTAGCCTTACTCACGGAATTATAACGAAGCTCACATCCTCGAGCAGCGTCCACAGAAATGGTGGTGGCCGCCTGGTTCTATGGCGAGTAGAAGACTTGAAATACAGACTTCAGAGGCTGCGTGGCAGGCCATAGGTATGAGAACTATGGGATTAGCTGACTGTGTGTGGGGCACACACAAAGTTTCTTATCTATTTATTTTTAAGGGTAAGCGAGTCTCCAATCAGTCAAGGTAATGAAAGCTCAATAAAACTCTCAAGTATTAGTTTAAGAACCAAAGAAAGCCCTCCCCCATTCGCACCCCGTCTCTCCGTCTCTTGATCAACTGCGGATGCATACGCCACGAACTGCCAGTGTATTACCATGGCACTCATGTAACACTAGGTGCTGGCTAAAACACAGTGAGATTGGTGTTGGGAGGCAAATCGAGGTGTACATCGAGAGTAGAGGCCAATGGGATGTATTCGTGGCAGCATACGTGAAACTCAAATCCACCAATATTGGGTGTTGTGTGATGTCCTTAGGTTAGTTAGGTTTAAGTAGTTCTAAGTTCTAGGTGACTGATGACCATAGATGTTAAGTCCCACAGTGCTCAGAGCCATTTGAACCATTTTTTCCACCAATATTGATATTCAAGCTATGCATGAGATTGTTTGTGCATGACCAAGCGCTATGGCGGGAGGAAGGTGGAAGCAAACAGTTAAAACTCAGTTCTTATGTCAACAACTAGAACCACCACTTCCAGACGTAACTGAAACACTTCTGGAAAACGTCAGGGCGCTTGTACTTACGTTCATCGTTGGTCAGACTTAAAGTTCTTCCATTCCCCATTGACTGAAGGAAACATTAATCATCCAGCAATCGACTGAGATGCCTATAATTTGAAAGTGTTGGTAATGACAAGACACCCTGCGAGGCAGTTCTAAATGCCTTCTCTGAATCTGCTCCTAACATTTAGTTCGGAAGTCCACTCATGATGTAAATATATTAGAAATAATAGCAACAGATAGACCTGACATCTTTGAGGATGTCCTAATTGAATCTGGCATGAGCCAGTTGTAGCAATAGTGTTAACCGAAGTACAGAGGGCAACTAAAGGACAAGTGAAAGATGTACGTACTTAGATAAATAGGTGGTGGTGTCATCAAGAGGAACTTGAAACACTTGGCTCTTGACGATTGTTGAAGAGGCACCTTAGCTCAAGATGAGAAGAATAGTTGATCAAGCGCTGAATAGATAAATACCGTTACAACAGTTCATGATGGAAGGGTCCCTCCTGAGTCTACAGTACGTGTAAAGAAACTCGTGAAGAAACAGTGACGAGCCTACATAAAAGTTTTCTGGGTATGGTACCGCTTCATAATGCATAAAACTACTGCTGCTGGAGAAAAACCACCGTTTCGGCCACGGTTGCAGCGGCCTTCTTCTGGGTCTACTGGTGCGTTCTAGCTATGCTGTGTCCCTTATATTTTGCTGTTACTGGTCACTGCGCGTGCCATTACGTCATAATTTTAAAAAGATATTTCGTTTCATTGGTCGCTTAAGGAAGAAGGTTCAAATGGTTCAAATGGCTCTAAGCACTATGGGACTTAACGTGTGAGGTCATCAGTCCCCTAGTCTTAGAACTACTTAAACCTAACTAACGTAACGACATCACACACATCCATGCCCAAGGCAGGATTCGAACATGCGACCATAGCAGCAGCGCGGATCCGAACTGAAGCGCCTAGAACCGCTCGGCCACAACGGCCGGCAAGGAAGAAGGAGATGGAACTTTATTTTAATAGGTTATTGCGGTGTAGGGAGAGTGTAACCTGTTTTGTATATTGGCTCTTGTGTTATGTGCAATGATTGGTTGTCACCGTCGAATGAGAAGTTGGTTGCTGTTTACCACATGCTGGACGTCGGTCGCGCGGCGGCAGTTACTCACCGGTAGTGCTCGTGCCTCGAGTTGACAGTGCGGTCGGTTGGGCTCTGATTGCTGGCAGCTAAGATGGGGCAAGCCTGAGTCCATCCTCTCTATTCGTGTTATTAGGAAGTTTAAGTATTTCGATGGCCTCTCTGATTTTGCGTTTCGTCATAAGTCGCTGCTTGGCCAACACACAGGCTTCGCTGAATTTTATTTCTTTTCCGCAGTCTTGCTGATGTTTTGCCACTGCAAATTTGTTGTGTTGCCCTAATAGACGAATATAGCGCTCGTGTTCCCGAATGCGCGTTGCTATTGGCCTGCCAGTCTCGCCTATGTATGCCTCTTCACACTCGCATTCCATCTTGTACACGCCTGCAGCGTGTAATGCATCCACCTTGTCCTTAGTGTAGCCTACGACGTCCTGTATCCTGCGACCACTATAGAAGACAGGCTGCACCACAACCCGGCGAAGGAGTTTGCCTATTCGGTCAGTAACATTTTTCACATAAGGTAAGTGCACTGTTGGCTGCAGTTTGTCTATTTCTTGCTTATCTTTCTTACTTGTGTTCGTCGACAAGGCTGTGCGGATCGACTTGTGGCTGTAACCATTGACTAGAAACGTTGTGCGTAGCCTTTTAAGCTCAGGTGTTGTTTTTTGAGCATCGCTTAGGCGCTGTGCACGGATTGCCAAAGAACGGATGATCGAGTTCTCCTGCGCTGGGTGGTGGTAGGATTGGGCGTGCAGATACCTGTCTGTATGTGTAGGCTTGCGGTATACTCTGCGCCCCAGTGTGCCCTCCGTTGTCCTGTGTACTTCGACGTCTAGAAATGGAATTGCACCATTCTTCTCTACTACCTCGACTGTGAACTGTATCTTTCCGTGCATGTTGTTCAAATATTCGTGAAAGGTGTGTAGCTCCGTTTCACCATGAGGCCACATAGAGAACGTGTCGTCCAAATATCTGAACCAGCAACATGGGCGTGAAGGAGCTGAACCAAGGGCCGTTGCTTCAAAGGCTTCCATGAATATGTCGGCTGTCGGCGGGGATAGTGGAGACCCCATTGCTACGCCATCTGTCTGCTCGTAGTATTTTCCTTGCCATTTGAAGTACGTTGAAGTCGGGCTTAACTCAACCAGGTCGCATATGTCTGACGGGACATGCTCCTGAAGGATTCTCATTCGACAGTGACCACCAATCATGGCACATAACACAAGAGCCAATAGACAACAGAGGTTACGCTTTCCCTCCACCGCAATAACCTATTAAAATAAAAGTTCCATCTCCTTCTTCCCTAAGTGACCAGTGAACAGTAGCAGCAAAATATAACGGACATTGCATAGCTAGAACGCACCAGTAGACCAAGAAGAAGGCCGCTGCAGCCGTGGCCGAAACGTTGGCTTTTCTCCAGCAGCAGCAGTTTTATACATTACGACGCGGTGCCATACCCAGAAAACTTTTATGCCGACCTGTCGCCGCGGAAGCGTACGCAATTATAAAAACAGTGACTAGTGGACAATAGGTGCCACAAAGTCGAAAGTGTACACATGTCCTTCTTTGGTGTGAAGTATGTAATTCTTCTTCTAATGTCCTGCTGCAGTTCCACGTAAAATTCATGTTCAGAGATTCACTGCTCTTAGCTATTATGTAGTGTTCGTAAATCGTATCGCTAAATAATAAACCATGTTAATAAATTAGTCGCTAATTCTGCTATATAAAGCAGTTTAAACCAAATGTTTCCGTGTAAAAAAATTTGAAGTAAATTCGACGTACCCGATAATGATATCCGTATCTGTAAAGTTTACATTATATTAGCATGACTGTTGCGTTAGCAAAGAGAGTATCTTCGCACTAATGACAGCGGCAGTTTTCGGTGAAATCGTCGTTAGCCCCCCAACGGACAGTCAGATCGTTGGGGAACGTAATTCAGAAGTTATTTCCGTTCTCGTTCATTTTGTTTTAACATTCGCATTTGATCTAAAGTTATTAACATAGAATAGGAAACAAGATGAAACCGTGTTTATTGAATAGTAATCAGAAAGAGTGACAACAGAAAGGAAGATAGCATTCTGATCTCACTGTGTTATGATGGTATTCGAATGATAGGCTCCACGAACAAGACCTAACATACGGTCCCTGTTACGAACGTTTTTTTTTTTTCATTAACTTTATTCATTCTCAACATAATCCACACAGCCAGCCTGTTTTTTATTCAAGTAATTATGTAGGTTGCCCCTTGGAGGCACATAAACACAGGGTGTTTAAAAAAAGGCACAAATTCAGCAGAAGATAGTACTGGTCAAAGCTATACTGATATGTTCGGAAACCAATACCTGTTAATATATGGGCCAATCTGTCCTTTCATTTCCGACTGTCTGTTACATAAAAGTAGATACTAAAGACAATGCTGTATGCGATCACCACGCTTCCTGACATATCCTTCAGCCCTTCTTCACTCTTTCAAATATACCTTACTCGGCAAGACTTGAACTCGGGACAAGTGCTCTACTATCTGAGGTTGCTGAGTTCGACTCACGACCTATCCTCACAGCTTTACTTCTGCCTGTACCTCGTCTTTTACTTTCCAGGAATGCCAGTCCCGAAAATTTCGCAAGAATACTTCTGTGGAGTTTGGAAGTTAGGAGATGGGGCAATGGCGGAAGTAAAGCTCTGAGGACGGTTTGTGAGTTGTGCTCGGGTAGCTCAGTTGGTAGAGCATTACCCGCAAACGGTCCAGGGTCCAATCCCGGTCTCGTACACAGTTTTAATCTTCCGGAAGTTTCATGACACTGCACACTTCGTTGCTGAGTCAAAATTCATTCCGGATATCTGTGTCCATTCGGATTGGGTTTAGGGTTGCCATACGCCTCGGATTTCACGGACAGTCCGCGATATTAGGGTAAATGAAAACGTCCGGGCCGAAAAGGCAAATGTCCGCGATATTTGCTGGATTTGAAGTGAACTTCCGGTAATTTCAAAAATTGCTGTCAAAGAAGCATCAATATGTTATCACTTTGCCTTCACATTTTGTCCTGGTTTTGGATTCCGAGATTATGGCAACCCTAATTGGGTTACATGCATTGGTCACACGCCCCTGTAAAGTCTGCACGTTGCAGATGGGCTGGACATACGCCGACGCCTTTAACTGTCTCCAAAATGGGGTGGTGCGCCATAGTGCTTAAACCAGAGTAATTGTCTCCAATAACGATGTTAATTTTTTCGCGCAGCTTACTGGAATAGTAAGACGGCCTACACCACCGAATACTACACATTTCAAATCAAAAGTAAAACGGCCCATATTTTAACAGATATTGATTTCCGGAAATATAACTACAGGAACTCTGTCTCCAGTAGGAATGTGTGATAGTTGTTTTGAAACGCTGTTTTACAATACAGAATATTTACATAAAGGTTATTACATAAATCAACAGCACACGATTATTTCGACACATGTTCATCATTTACTGATTTGTGTAGTTGACACTTCGTCTACATCCTTGTTTGAATCTGGACCGAGAAATTATGTATCTGTCCACTATTAAATCGTTTGTTTCTAATAATGTTTTCACTTTCGCCTGCAGTTTATTTCCTGACGACACAACTTACTGCAGTAATTTCGTGGTCTGTAGTAGGGGCAGCCGAAGAAAATAGAGTTGAAATCTTCGAAGCTGCAGTAATGGGAGATCCTATGATCGAGTCGAAGGCGCGATATTGTCACTTGGAAGTTTGTGCTGCAATTAATTTTTTTATGTTAAAGAAGTTTTGGAAGATTAGAGGCCACTTCAGCATAATCTCCTCCCTTAATTGCGCATGCCACACGTACTGTGTCATTCCACTGATTCATTCGGATCCTCGTGATACAGAGGAAGCCATAAGATACTACTTTGTCGTACTTCATTGACCCAATGTACACCACTTCATTAGCTGAGGAATCCCGTCCGGGCGTCCAGATATAGTACTTCCGTGATTTCCTTACATCTCTGAAATCTAATGCCAGGTGGTTCTTTCCCTTCCCATCTGACTTAGTGATGTGTCTCAAATGACCTCATCGTCGTCGGGTCGTTAAGCCCTAATCACCCTTCTTAGTCCAAGCGTCGATTTCTCCATTGTCCTTAAATGAGCTGAGTGGTGAGCACATCTGGCTGCCATGCAGCGGGCCCAGATCCGATTCCAGGTCGGGTTGGAGATTTTCTCCACTCGGGGATTGGGCGTTGTGTTGTCCTCATTATCAGTTCATCATCAACGACACGCAAGCCACTCCCTGCGGCTTCAACTGGAAAGACTTGGAACTCAGCATGTGGGGACTCCCGGCCATCAATACCATACGATCATTTTATTCCACTGTAAGTCTTCAGTGAGAACATGATCATGATGCTCTTCTTGAAAGTGCCCGTGCTCTTTCTGAGATACGTTAACCAAGATAATTGCTTGTGTTGTTTTTACTGTGGTGCTTTAACACCATGAGCGCCGATAGTCTGATAATAATATAATTGTGCCCTCCTATGGTCTGTTTGCCTAACTAAGTCCCACTAGAAGTGCTGTGTATTCGGTGGTAAGGGTGCAAATTTAAATCTGCCTCCCCTGTCGCTACATACTATCGAAGTATGCACTACCTGTTCCATCGGAGTTTTTTGAGCCGTCAGCATATAACGATATAAACTTACGACATCTCTTAGATCTGAGCCCGCTCGAAGCATGACTATTCCAGAATCATATAAAATCATATGGACTTCGAGGATATTAGCGCGATCACCTAGCAGTCCTAAGTTCAAATACAAATACAATCAGAATAATATTTCATCCGTTTACAAACAGATGGCACACAAAAAGTAAGGTAACTGACTGATGCGGCGACAAGAAAGGCATCTTATTGCAGAATTAAAATAATTTCTGACTCAAGGATGGGTGATGATCCGTCATTAGCAGACCATGTGACGACGGTACGAACGACGAAAGAAAAGAAGCTAATACCTTGATCAGCGCGTCATCTGTAAGGCGATTGGTAGCCAATTTTGCAAGCGATCGCACCATACGGCAGCAATCAACATTTACTGCTGTTGTAATCATAGAGTAGAGATGCCTCTGCAGTGAGCATTCACATGCGCAGAACAGTATTTTTGCCGTCAACGTACTTATTGTTAGTCTCATAGGTTACTGACTTCTGACTGCTTGGGTTTACCCGTAATCTTTCTGCAGAATTCGTATTTGATTACATCGCTACTAACAGAAAGGTACCATTCGAAAATGCCGTGGATTTTGTACACGTGATTCATAGATACCAGTTAACATTCGATATCTGGAATGAACCTAGTTTAAGGCTTTGAAGGATTAAAGCGACGGCTTTCCTCTTGCTTTCGACAAGTGTTGCAGTTCACTCAAATTACGGAAAAGTGAGGGATATCCACTGCTCTTGATCATATCGCCGAATCTCTGTTCTACTAAATCATGCTGTGACGCAATTTCGAAGTGACTTCTTAGTATACCAGTGCCGTTGAAAGCGTTCTAAAAAACATAACAGATTGCTAGCCATGGACATAAAGAAAATGGCCATTCACGCCATATGATTGTCCATATTTTTCTCAGTGTTTCTTTATTCATGTTTTAGGCAAACACAAAATAATATTGAACATTGTAACTTATGTCTTGGGCACATTTTGTGCGCGAGGGTCCAACATACTACACAATGTGAAAAATATTCAAAGCTAATTAGGTGTATGTGTAACAAAGCCAACTGAGATTTTAAGAAATCGTTTCAGACATTTGAATAAAAACTGATCTCTCTCTTCACGTTGCGCCTGTTGACAATTTTTGCTCAAGGTTTAGAAGATTATCTCCTTCCTTTCCATGGGAAGGCAGTTCTCGAAACGTTGTTAAAATTTCATATTTCACTGCCCTAGAAATAATTTCCTGTACAAATTTGCCGACGCCAAAGTGTTCGTGGACACTTTCAATTTACGGGCGTTCTATTTTATTCACTGCTGCGAAAATATAAAAAATACCTTTGAAGTAGAGTTTTACAGGTTTGTAGTACCGGGTGGTTGAAACTGATGGTTTTCCGGGGGCTGCTTGTGGGCTGTATATATCGCAGTATACTGAAACATAGAAAAATATAGTTCCACTTTCTGCCACCGCCTGAAAATATAGCAGTGTAAGCAGCCAGTGAAAGGTTTCCTGTTTTGACGGTAGTATGTTGTTCTTTTCTTGGTGATGTGTGTCCCGTATCTATACGGATACTCTGCAAATCACACTTAAGAACATGGCAGAAGGTTCATCGAACCACCTTCACAATAATTCTCTGTTATTCCAATCTCGAACAGCGCACAGAAGAAACGAACACCTACATCTTTCCGTGCGAGCTCTGATTTCCCTTATTTTATTATGATGATCGTTTCTCCCTACGTATGTCGGCATCAACAAAATGCTTTCGCATTCGAAGGAGAAAGCTGGTGATTGAAATTTCGTGAGAAGATTCCGCCACAACGAAAAACGCCTTTGTTTTAATGATGTCCATCCCAAATCCTATATCATGAAAGTGACACTCTCTCCCCATTTCTCGATAATACAAAACGTCCTGCTCTTCTTTGAACTTTCTCGATGTACTTTGTTATCCAAAAGAGGACGGACAAGTGTAGTGTAGACAGTCTCTTTAGCAGATCTTTTGCATCTTCTAATAGTTCCGAAAAATAATAAAAAAAACGCTGTCTTTGGTTCGCCTTCCCCCCCCCCCCCCCCAACATTTTCCATGTGTATTTTCCAATTTAAGTTGTTCGTAACTGTAATTCCTAGGTATTTAGTTGAATTTACATCTTTAAATTTGACTGATTTATCGTGTAACGGATTCCTTTTAGCATTCATGTGGATGTCCTCACACTTTTCATTGTTTAGGGTCAACTGCCAATTTTCACACCATACACATATCTTTTCTAAATCGTTTTGCAATTTGTTTTGATATTCTGATGACTTTATTGGTCGATAAACCTACGAACAACCTAAGGCGGCTGCTCAAATTGCCTCCTAAATCGTTTATATAGATAAGTAACAGCAGAGGGCCTGTAACACTACCTTGGGGAACGCCAGCAATCATTTCTGTTGTACTCGATGAATTTGCGCCAATTATTATGAAATGTGATCTCTCTGACAGGAAATCAAGAATCCAGTCAAGTAACTGAGACGATATTCCTTAAGCACGCAATTTGACTACAAGCCGCTTGTGAACTACAGTGTCAAAGCCTTCTGGAAATGTAGAAATAAGAAATCAGTTTGAAATCCCTTGTCAGTAATATTGAACACTTCGTGTGAGTAAAGAGCTAGTTGTGTTTCACAAGGACGATATTTTCTAAATCTGCGTTGACTATGTGTCAATAGACCCTTCTCTTCGAGGTAATTCATAATGTTCGAACACAATATATGTTCAAAAATCCTGCTGCATATCGACGTTAATGATACGAGTCTATAACTCAGTTGAATACTCCTACTGCCTTTCTTGAGTATTCATGTGAACTGTGCAACTTTCCAGTCTTTCGGTACGGATCTTTCGTCGAGCAAGCGGGCGCATGTGAAGTATGGAGCTATTGCATCATCGTACTCTGAAAGGAACGTATTTGGTATACATACGGACCAGAAGACTTGCTTTTATTAAGTGATGAAAATTGTTTCTCTATTCTGAGGATATCTAATTCTAAGTTGCTCATGTTATTAGCTGTTCTTGATACTAATTCTGGAATATTTACTTCGTCTTCTTTGATGAAGGAATTTCGCAAGACTGTGTTTAGTAACTCTGCTTTAGCAGCACTGTCATCGATAGTATTCCACTGCTATCGCGCAGAGGGGGCATTGATTGTGTCTTGCCGCTATCATACCTTAATACGAACAAAATCTCTTTGGATTTTCTGCCAGTTTCGAGACAAAGTTTCGGTGTGGAAACTATGATAAGCGTTCTGCAGTGAAGTCCGCACTAAATTCCGAGCTTCTGTAAAAGATCGCCAGTGTTGGAGATTGTGCGCTTTATTCGTTGTTTCTTCAATACTGGCCCGCAGCTCGTGATCTAGGGGCTAGCGTTGCCGCCTCTGGATCACGGGGTCCTGAGTTCGATTCCAGGCTGGGTTGGAGATTTTTTTTCTGCCTGGGGACTGGGTGTTTGTGTTGTCCTCAGCACTTCATCAGCATGTGTGAGAGTGACCAGAAAATGGACTGTGTAGAAACTGAGACTTTTCGCGGGCGCTGATTACCGCGCAGTTGAGTGCCTCACAAATCAATCATCATCATCTACACTACTGTTCTGACCCGTTTAGTGTACCAAAGGGGATCAGCTCCGTCGTTTGTTAATTTAGTTGGTATAAATCTCTCAGTTGCTGTCGATACTGTTTCTTTGAATTCAGGCCACATCTGGTCTACACTTACCGTTACATTGTTGATTTGAAAGGTGTCGAGATAATCTCTCAGGAAGGCGACAAGTGAATTTTTATATGCTTTTTTGAGTAAGTATATTTTTCGTTTATTTTTGGAAGATTTGGGGATTACAATATTCAGTCTGGTTACGACAACCCTGTTTTCACTAATCCCTGTAGCCGTTTTGATGCTCGTTATTAGCTCAGGATTATTTGTTACTAAGGGTCAAGTGTGTTTTCACAACCTTTACTATTCGAGTGGGCTCATGAATTAACTGCTCGAATTGATTTTTAGATGATGCGTTTAGCACAATTTCGGAAGATGTTTTATGGGTACCTATGGATTTAAAAATGTATTTTCGTCAACATATCGAGGGTAAATTGAAGTCACCACCAGCTATAATTCTATGAGTCGGCTACTTGTTTGAAATTAGACTCAAGTTTTCTTTGAACCTTTCAGAAATTGTATCATCTAAATTGAGGGGTCAGTAAAAGGAATCCAGTTATTATTTTAGTCCGGTTGCCAAGAATGACCTCTACCCATACTAACTCACAGGGTCTATCTACTTTAATTTTGCTACAAGATAAACTACTGTTAACAGCAACAAACACGCCACTGCCAATTGTGTTTAGCCTAACCTTTCGGAACACCGTTAGGTCCTTCGCAAAAATTTCGTCTGAACTTATATCCGTCTTTGGCAAGCTTTCAGTGCGTATAACGATGTATCAGGGCTTTTTACTAGCGCTTGGAGCTGTGGTACCTTCGCAACTCATCTACGACAAATTACAACTGTTATACTGAAGGTTCCTGGATCTACTTCTTCCTGTTTTCGACCTGAACCCTTTGAGACTTAAGCCATTTTTGTTTCCCTGAGACCCTCTAACCTAAAGAATCGCCCAGTCCACACCACACAGCCCTGCTATGCTATCCGTGTAGCCGCTTCCTGCAAGTAGTGGGCTCCTGGAACCCGAACACAACCACCCTTTGGCGCAAATCGAGGAATCTGCAGCCTACACGGTCGCAGAACCGTCTGAGCCTCTGATTCAGACCATCCACTCGGCTCTGTACCAGAGGCTCGCAGTTAGTCTTGTCGACTATGCTGTAAATAGTGAGCTCTGTGTTCATCTCGCAAGCAAGGCTGGCAGCCTTCACCACTTCTGATAGCCTCCTGAAACCAGAGAGAGATTCTCTTCCAATCCAAAGCGACACACATGGTAGGTACCGATGTGAGCCACCACCTGCAGTTGGCTGCACACTGTGCTCTTCAGCCGGCCGAGGTGGCCGAGCGGTTCTAGGCGCTTCTGTCTGGAACCGCGCCACTTCTACGGTCGTAGGTTTGAATCCTGCCTCGGGCATGGATGTGTGTGATGTCCTTAGGTTAGTTAGGTTTACGTAGTTCTAAGTGCTAGGGGTCTGATGGCCTCAGATGTTAAGTCCCATAGTGCTCAGAGCCATTTGAACCATTTGTGCTCTTCATGGCATCCGGAAGGACCCGTTCCACGTCTGGAATGACTCCACTCAGTATGCACACAGAGGGAACATTGGCTTTCTTCCCCTTCTTGGCACCCATGTCCCTAAGGGGCCCTGTACTGCGCCTAGCATTGGAGTTCCCAACTACCAATAATTCCACCCTTTGTGATTGCCAGGATCTTGCAGGATCAGAAGTTTTCTTTGAAACAGGACAAGCAACTGCATCTGGCCGAAGGACAGTGTCAGCCACAGACAGCACCTGGAGCCTGTTTGTCAGACTAACTAGGGACACCTTACGTTAGACCTCCAGGGAAGTCTTTCACCGCCTCCCACACCCTGAGGCGACCTCCCACTCGACCACGGCTGAGGAGTCAAACTCATTGCAAGTAGTAACTGGGCTGGCCACCGGTGCGTACCGATGGGCGGAATCAGAAGCGCTGCATTTCTGTTGGATCCCCACAGCCGGCCCACAATAGTTACGTCCATCCACTGCACCTTCAAGTTGTGTAACCGAAGTCATCGTAGCCTGGAGCTGAGAGCGAAGTGTCATAAGCTCGGCTCGCATCCGCACACAGCAATCACAGTCCCTATCCATACTAAAGACCGTGGAAAACTACATTACACAGACAAACAAAGGGCTATCGACACACACATTGTAACCCTGCTGTAGGCATTGAGAAAAGCGCAGGATCTGTGGCTAATAAATTAGTTTAACACACAGAGATTCAAACATTGAACTACCGAAGCACTCAGGTCAGAGTAAATAATTCGCTCCCGATTAGGAACTTGTAATATATCACAAAATCAGTTTACTTTCCGACACAAACGAAAAGACGAGAACTGTGTCTATTAAATATTAATTTGACACAGAAATTCAAGAATGTGATGTTTAAAGCTTTCCCGGGGTACTGATTGTTCCATAAAAACACAGGAGAACTGCCGGATATCAGTAACTTCCTGCCACGATATTTCGGCACAGAGTCTTCTGACCATCTTCAGGTGAGTGCCACTGTAGTAGTACTGGCGAGTACGCTTCTTTTTTTAAATTGAATTTCAATTCCCCCCCCAAGGAGGCGGGCTGGCAGCAACTTAGTATGCCGCTTCTCAGCCTACAGACTTCGTTAGAAAGAGAATAAATAATAAAAACAGGCCATAAAATCGGAGACTTAAAGAGTAACATGGCGGAAAGAAATCGTGGAACTTAAAACAAAGTACAGAGGGATGATGACGCTAATAAAATATGCAGACAGGTAAAGCAATAGACAGACAAGTAAAAAACATGGCGACAGTCTGGTTTCTGTTCGCAAAAGACATAAAATTCACACCTAGCGACAGCATGGTTTCTGTTTGCAACACAAGAAAGACGAACAACACTGAACAGTCACTGGAACACTGCACTAAAAAGTTGGCAAATGTGACATACCACAGCCGAGAGCAGGCGGGGGGAAACTGGACAGATGATGGGAAAATAAAAAAGGGGGGAAAGGAGAGTAAAAGCGAAGGGGGGGGGAGCCGGGAAAGGAGCTGATGGAGGATGAGGACCCATAAGAGGGTTGGGGGGCGCTGGGCAGACGCGACAGGGAGTGGGGTAGACAGAGGAGGGGAATACAAAAGGACTCGGGGGGTGGGGAGAAGGGAGGTAGGGAGAGGTTTAGTGGGAAGAAAACAGGATGGAAGGGGGGAAGAGGGAGTCCAGGAAAAGGACAGAGGAAAGGAGGGAGAATGAGGATGAGCAGCGCATGCGCAGTGTCACCTCAGTACGGCTTTAAATAGTGGAGCTCAGCGCATACTCGCTCCCTACCAAACTCATCCACCCTCACCGCACTACGCTTCCTCCACAGGCCGTCCTTCTTCTGTGTGAATCCCGCAGGCTCTACCACTCCTTCCTCCGCACTCGTGACTGGGATACTCTCATCCGCCACCGGCAATTACAGCGACATATCCGGAACCTCCTTACAGCAAAGAAACGCCGCGACTGGCGCCAGATATGCCCGCACCTCAACTCCACCCTCCCTGTCAACTCCTCCAAGTACTGGTCAGCCTTCCACCGCCTTACTGGTAGCCATCCCACCCCGCATTACCCCATCCTCCATGACTATCGACCCTTTCCTGACAACCTCAGTAAGGCTAACCATTTTGCTTCCCACCTATCCGAGGTCTTCTCCATTCCTGACGATCCCCATTTTGATTACTCCCTCTTCTCCACCGTCCTCGACCGCACTGACGCCTCTGTCCCTCCGCTCGCCCCTAGCTTCCAATACTTGGATCGGTTACCCCCCTCAGACATCAACACTCCCATCACCGCACAAGACATCACACTCGTCCTCCGCTCCAAACGCAACACTGCCCCTGGTCATGATGGCGTCACCTACCGTCACCTCAAGGAATCCCCTCCATCCTTCCTGTCTGTCCTTGCTACACTGTACAATGTCCTCCTCTCCACTGCATTTTACCCCGACCTGTGGAAGACTTCCCGTTTCCCTAAACCTAACAAGCCCCCCTCTGATACCTCTTCCTATCGTCCAATCTGCCTCACCTCCGTGTTCAGTAAGGTCTTCGAGGCCATCCTCTCTTGCCATATTCACCGCCTCCTTCCTCTTACCCAATGTGGCTTCCGGCCTTCCTTCTCCACTGACGACCAGCTCCTTAACCTTACCAATCTTCTTTCCCTCCAACTTAACTCCCGTCACTCCGCTATCTTTGTTTCCCTTGATCCCCAGAACGCCTATGACCGTGTCTGGCATCCCAGGCTCCTCTTCCAACTCCAGACCTATGCTCTCCCCATCAACTTCGTCCATCTTGTTGCTTTCTTTCTCTCCCATCGTCCGTTCTACGTGACTATCCACAATTCCAACTCCCGTACTTTCTATCCCTCTGCCGGCGTGCCCCAAGGTTCTGTCCTTTCCCCTCTCCTCTATCTCCTGTACACTGCTGATATGCCCAAACCTCCCCCTCCTGTTCATCTTCTCCAGTTCGCTGATGACACCGCCTTCCTAGCCCTTTATATTACCCTTCAACGGTCCCAGTGTACCCTCCAAACCCACCTTGATCAATTCACCGCTTGGTGAAACCAGTGGTTCCTGTGTGTTAATCCCTCCAAGACCCAGGCGATCATCATAGGCCGCACCACCCGCTCCTTCCGCCTCCATGATTTCTACCTCACCATTTATGGCCGTTCTATCCACCTCCCTCCTATCCTCAAATACCTTGGCCTCACACTTGACCGCCACCTCACCTGGACTCCCCATCTCCTTACCGTCCGAAACAAAGCTCACAATCGCCTCCACCTCCTGAAACTCCTGTCTGGCTGGACGTGGGGTCTGCATCCTTCCACCATCCTTCACACCTACAAACCCTTGATCCGCCCCATCCTCTGTTATGCCAGCGTAGCTTGGATTTCCGCCCCTCCCCGGTTCTATAAAGCCCTCCAAATCCTCGAACGCCATGCACTCCGCCTCATCTTCCGCATCCGCCTTCCGTCCCCCACGTGCATTCTCTACGATCTCATCCCCTTCCCCCACCTTCTCCTTTTCCACGAACACATCCGCACAGTATATATTGTCCGCCGCCTTGATCCCCCTCACCTCCTGGTGTCTCCCTTCCTCCCCACCCCCAACCAGTTGCCGCACCTTTATCGTTGTGTCCCACCCTCTCTCCATCTCCACACCCTTCATCTCCTTTTCCAACGCAACTTCCACCGTCTACCCTTCCCAGATGATGAGCTTCGCCTTGACATCTACCCTTCCTACCAACATTAAACCCCATCTTCCTGCCTCCTCCTCAGGGCTCCCTCTCCTCCCCCTCCCTCCTCCTGAGCGGCTTCCCCCTCCTACTCCCCCTCCATCTCTTGTGCCTCCTTTCAGTGTCTCTGCACTCCCTCCTGCCCTGTCATCCCTCTTTATCTCCCACCCCAAGTGTCTCCTGCCTCTTCGTGTACCCACTGATGCCCCTCCTCTCTTCATCCCGCCACTTCCCCTGCCGCCCCTTCCTCTCCCCTTCTTTTCCATCCTCTCTGCCCTTTCCCTCGGCAGGTCCCGCCTGGCAGTTTTATTCTTCGTCGTGTGTGCCCCAAATGGGTTTTAAGTGTGTTGTTCCGGAGTATTTTTACTACTGTGGCCGACTTTTAACGTGTGCATGTCCATTCAGTCTTCTCTGAGTTTTGAAGAATCGCCAACTGTGTTTTTTAACTTTCTGGTGACTTTTTTTAACTGTCCTCCATGAACGTCTCCATGTTAGTCTATATTTTTTACCTCCATTTTCTCCCATTATTCTGTTTTAAGTTCCCCTTTATCGCCTTATGTATGTAACATTTTATTCTTATTTTACGTTGTCATGTCACTCGGCTGAAGAGCGGCTGATTATGCCGCTGACAGCCCTCCCCTGCCCATATGGGGCAGGGGAAAGAAATCACAATAAAAAAAAAAGCGTACTCGCCAGTACTACTACATGGCACTCACCTGAAGATGGCCAGAAGACTCTGCGCGGAAATATCGTGGCAGGACGTTACTGATATCTGGCAGTTCTCCCGTGTTTTTATGGAACTAAACTACCAAATCACATAGATGAATTTATACAATTCGTTCCTGGTTAGAAACCCGTAAAATGTTACAAAGTGGGTTACTACCCTGTTGCAGCTTGTGTCTAGGCCAGCTAACTGTGTTGATTTTTGGTGAAGTGATTTAAGAAAGGACTAAGAAGGATGAAGTTTTCCATTCGAAACATAGTAGCTATTGAGAAGAAAGACTGTTCACTACTGGTGAAGTTGCTTTATCAGAAGGGCAGCAACAGCAGCTCTGCATTGCGGGAATATCTCCAACAGAAACAGCTGTGAAGAGACCCCATGTCAGTAAATGGGTTAAAAAATATGATGAAGAAATTTGAAGAAACAGGCGAATCCGGTGGAGAGGGAGGCAGCTCATTGCCATTGCAGTTGTTGATGAAGTAGCTGTAGCTACAGCCGATCTTGCAGCACATGCCTCAAACTCTGCAACCAATGCTCGAACTGTGTCACGGGAATTCTTTCCCCTAGTGAGCAGTCCAAAAGATTTTGCAGCTCGTTTTATTCTGGTATCCCGAAAAGATTCAGAAGGTGCACCAAATGATGCTCCAAGATAAGCTACATCACCGTGTCTTTGCCTGTCGTTTTTTGGCACCCATGGAAATGGATGACGTGTGAGCGGTGGCGGACGAGGCACACATTTTACTCTGCTCAGTGTCGTGAATGCACAAAACCGTCGCATATAGGTTTCTCCTCCGCCACATGCTGTGTAGGAACACCCACTGCACTCAGTATGTGTGTTGTGGGTTCGTAAGCTGCTTCATTCTCGGTCCGTTTTTCTTCCAGGAGATGAAATTTTGTGGGCCTGGTAGGTGTACAGTGAAATCTGCATGTTATTAGTACCTGCTTATGCAACACGTGATTCCAACTTTGCAAGAACGCAACTGTTCCCATACCACTAATTTCATGCAAGACGGGCCAACAACAAATGTCACTTGCCGGGGAAAGATATGCTTATAGAAATCTTCAGTGATGACCGCCTCAACTGTAGGCAATTTAGAGATGTGTGGCCTTCCAGATTCCCAAACCTAAATCCATGTGACTTCTTGTTGTTGGGATAACTGAAAGATCGTGTCTATCAGTGATGTATGCAGACACTTCCTGATCTGGAGAATATTATGCGACGACATATGGCTCTGATTACACCGGTTATGCTGCGAGCAACTGTCGATCATGCCGTTTTACAGATGCAGGCTGTTGCTGAGTCGGGAGAACACATTGAATATTAGTTGTAACTTGTGACTATATCCTAATAAGCTTGCCATAACCACAGTTATCATGTGTTTAATCGTTCCTCACCTTTTCCTGCACCCACACCACATTCTGACAGATTGTAGCACCATGTTTTCACCTGGTGACAAAAAGCATTCTTCGCGAGCTCACCGATTAATGAACACGAGTCGATTCTAGAGTCCAATTTTACCTGTCAGCTTTGGCCAGTGAGTGACGTTCTTTGTGACATCATGAATTTACGATGCGAAGGATGTAACCGGTCTGTTAATTAATATTATCTGTGACTGTCTCATAACTGGCATGTAATATGCTTTTTATTCCATATATGTCGCGATTTTCGTGAGTGTGAAAGGCAGAAATCTACGAGCAAAGTTTAAATTGCTGCGAGTGAAACTATCAGCAGTCGTATTTATTGTCTAGGTTCTCGCAAATATTTGGCTGTTTTTTGGGAATGTGGCACAATTTCCATGAGTTAAGTTAGGCGGGAATAAGAGCACAGCATACATTGCTCCTTGTGAAACAATATCCAATCATGTAACTCTTCAGGCTTTCCCGGCGATCTAATGACATCTTGGGTTGTCGGGTGTTCTGCCGGATATCAGCGTCGTACTTGCACGATATTTCGGTCACGTAGCTCGTGACCTTCATCAGGACTCCTCGAGTGGACCTGGTCCAGTATTTATGCCTATGGCCTTCCCCCTCCACCAACGGCTGCAGGCGCTTCCTCTGTGGTCCGCGCCCATTCCCTGCGACCTGCTGGAGCGTTGCTGCTCCGTTTTCCGTCCGCTGCGGTTCTAGGTGTTCCCTCTGCGGTCCGCGCCCACCAAACCCGCTCCTGGGGGTCACTGTCACTGTCACTTATCCATACGGGTCTGCCCTTACCCGTGTTGGGAGCAGGCTAAGCATATACTGCTGTTCCTGCATTATCCTGTATCTGTGGAGTGGCTTCCTCACGGTGCGAATTGGCCTGAGGTGTTTGCTGGGGTGGAGTTGTCCTCTCTCTGCCACGAGATATTAATCTCGTAACAGGTCAGGCCAACGCGTGGTTGGCCTGTGGTGAATAGGACGGCCCAAGTCCCTAATGAGCCTATTGTCGGACTGTACAGTCCGCTCATAGAAGACCCGCGCCGATTGTTTAAATCGGTCGCGGAGGAAGGGGATGCCGGTTTGGCGGTGTAGCCGAGCGGTCGAATAGAGCCTTGGTAGGCGCAGAGCGAGCTTGAGCGCCCTGTTCTGCACCCTCTGCAGCTTGTTGATGTGTGTGTCGGCTGCGTTGCCCCACACCACGGCCGCATATTCCAGCACTGGACGAACCAGCGCCAGGTAAAGTGTGATGCCGTGGTGAGGAGGCAAGGCAGACGACGGGTTGAGCAGGGGGTACAGAACGCGTAGGCGCCCTATTGCTCTGCCCCTGACGTCCTCGATGTGGGCTTTCCACGTTAGCTTCTGGTCGAGAATGACTCCCAGGTAGCGGCCAGTCCTGCTCCATGGGACGGGGCTTCCCATGACGGTGACTGGCGGAAGATCTGGTGGTAGTGGTCTTCGTGTGAACACCACTGCCTGGCTCTTCGCCGCATTCTGATTCAGGAGCCACTTGGTCGACCACGCACCAAGGGCCTCACATCCACGCTGGAGCAGGCGGCGCATCTCGACTGCCTTCATACTCCGCACGAATAGCGCTGTGTCGTCGGCGTAGAGTGCCAACTTCACCGGCGCCACGCGCGGAGCGTCGGCCGTGAATAAGGAGTAGAGCAGGGGGCCGAGAACGGCCCCCTGCGGCACTCCAGCACGGATGGGTCGCTGCGTGGATGTCCCCTCGTCCAGGCGGACGTGGAAAGTCCTGTCGGCCAGATACGACCGGAGTAGGACCCCGTGCGACGTCGGGACCCCGTGCACAAAAAGTTTGTACACGAGGCCGTCGTGCCACACGGAGTCGAATGCCCTGGAGACGTCGAGGAACACCGCCCCAAGGTATTCTCGCGTCTCCAGGGCGCGCATGGCCTCTTCCACCAGCCGCATCAGCTGATGGACCATGGAGTGACCCCTCCGGAAGCCGAACTGCTCATCCAGTATCACTCCTTCTGCTGTCACGTGGCGAAGCAGGCGCCTGGCGTAGAGGCGCTCGAACACTTTGGAGAGGGCCGGTAGCAGACTGATGGGTCTGTAATTGGCAGCGTCACGCGGGTCCTTGTTCGCTTTGGGGGTGGCCACCACCTCTGCATGTTTCCACACAGAGGGGTAGACACCCGAGCGAAGGACCTGGTTGAAGATACCCGCCAGCAGCGGATGGGCCCTTGCTGGAAGGTTCCTCAGCAGGTGGCTGGTGACCCCATCAGCGCCTCCGACCTTCCTAGTATTGAGCGCCTTCAGCTGTGCGGCCACCTCCGCCTCGGAGATGGCTTCGATGACGTCCCCGTCGACCCTTGCCTCCAGGAACACTGGAAGTTGCTTGCCTACCCGCTGGATGTGGTCTTCATCCAGATTGTCGTCCACCGGGGTGAATGACGATTGGAATTGGTCCGCCAGGACAGCTGCTTTTCCGTCTGGGCTGCAGACGTCGTCTTGCCCAACCAGTATTGGTGGTATGCGCTGTCGTCGGCGCAGGAACGACTTCGCCGTGCGCCAGATGCCGCCGTCCTCTGGGTTGAGGGAGGCGACGAAGGCCGACCACACGCTGTTCCTGTGCACCTCAGCCGCTGCTTTGATGTCTCTCCGCATGCGGTTTAGGCGTCGCGGGTTGGCGGGTGAGCTGCCACTCCCGGAACAGCCTGTTCTTCTCCCTGATTGCTTCCCGTATCGGAGGCGGTAGGTTGTGGGAGAAGTCCCTGGGCCCCTGTGGCTGGCTCCGGTGACATCTATGTCGAAGACCACCGACAGGTGGTCTGACGACAGTGCACACCCTGTGGAGGCGGTCGTGTGGTGCCCGATGCCTTTTATGACTGCGACATCGAGCACGTCCGGCCGTCCCCTGGCTGGGTAGATTGTGGGCTCCTGTAGGCCCAGGATCAGGGCGCCGTTCCTCGCGGCAGCGCGGGAAAGTCGGCGGCCACTGACATTCGTGAGGCGGCAGTTCCATTCCGGGTGCTTCGCATTGAAGTCACCCGCAATGAACACCCTCCCCCCAACTGTCAGCAGGGCGTCGACGTCCGTCTCCTGGAGGTGTCCGTGTGGTGGCCTGTATACTGCCACGAACGTGATCTGCCCGGCTGTCGTGGTGACCGTCACCCCAGTGGCTTCGCCGGCTGGTGTGGCCGTGCGGTTAAAGGCGCTTCAGTCTGGCGCAGGTTCGAATCCTGCCTCGGGCATGGATGTGTGTGTTGTCCTTAGGTTAGTTAGGTTTAATTAGTTCTACGTTCTAGGCGTCTGATGACCTCAGAAGTTAAGTCGCATAGTGCTCAGAGCCATTTGAACCATTTGAACCAGTGGCTTCCAGGGTTGCCAGGTCCGGAAGTTACACCTGGTGGTGCCTGAGTGATGCACGTACATAGATGGTGGTGCCACCGCCGGTTGTTGGCCTGTCATTGCGGTAGCAAACATTCGCCGACCAGGCAGAGGTCAATGGCCTCGTCCTGCATGAACTGGCGAAACTCACCTTGTTGGGGGAACAGGCTGTTTGCGTTGAAGCTGCAAGCGGTCAGTCCATGGATGAGTGGATTATCCATGGTGTGGCTTCATGGTGACGGTAGCAGCCTGGAGGGCCTCCGTGACTGCCGTGACTAGCACGGGCAGTTGTTGGAGCAGGGCAGAGAGAAGCCCAGAAGGGCTCCCAGGTCTGCGGCTCCTGGTCCTGTTGATGGTGCGGGTACAGCCGCAGCGGCGGGCGCGGGGGCGGCCGGGCGCGCTCCTGGGGGTTTCATCTACGGTCTTGGGGTACCAAGCGTTCCCCCTGCGGTCCGCGCCCGCTCACCACGACCTGTTGGAGCGTTGCCGCTCCGTTTTTCGTCCGCTGCGGCTCTGGATGTTCCCTCTGCGGTCCGCGCCCACCAGTCCCACTTCTGGGTGTTCCATCTTCGGTCTGGTGCGCCTGGCAGTCCGTCAGGGGCTCGTTTTCCATCTCCATGTCTCTGGTTCTTCTGTTTGTGTAGTGTTGCAGCTGGCCCCGTTGCTCCTTTAACAATTCCAGAGCCGGATCCCAGGCTCTGCTTAGCTGGTACCCTGTGTCACGGTTCATAAGATCGTCAGCGATTTTAATTTCTATCGATTCTCTTATAACACTGTCCCAAAATCTGGGTGTTTGTGCTAGAATCTTGGTATCCTCATACTTCATGGCATGATTTAGTTCTAGACAGTGTTCAGCAATGGCTGACTTAGTCACCTGTCTTACTCTAGTGTGCCTCTGATGTTCTTTGCACCTGATCTCCCCAGTTCTTGTCGTCTGGCCAATGTAGGACATGCCACATTGACAAGGTATATTGTAAATCCCTGGTTTTCGTAACCCCAGGTCGTCTTTGACACTTCCAGCAGTCCCCCGATCTTGTTGGATGGACAGAAAACACACTTGATATTGTGTTTACGGAGGATCCTACTGATTCTGGCAGAAATAGAGCCAGCATAGGGCAGATATGCCACCTTCTTTGCTTCATCTTGGTCTTCTTCAGGAACCTGTGGTATAGTGGCTGGTTGGAGTGCCCTCTCAATTTGTCTGTTCGTGTATCCATTCTTGGAGAAAACTGTGTTGAGACGTTCTATCTCTATAGGTAGATTCTTTTGGTCTGACAGGGCACGTGCTCTGTGGACCAAAGTCTTCAGAACCCCATTCTTCTGTGCAGGGTGGTGACAGCTGCTGGCCTGCAGATATAAATCAGTGTGTGTTGGTTTTCGGTACACACTGTGGCCAATTGATCCATCTGCTTTCCTCTGGACTGGTACATCCAGAAATGGACAGGCTCAATGAGTTTCTTGAGCATCTTAACTCGTGCCACCCTAATATCAAGTTCACCATGGAACTGGAGAAGAATGGCCAGCTGCCATTTCTGGATGAAACCCCCAGGAGCGGGTTTGGTGAGTGCGGACCGCAGAGGGAACACCTAGAACCGCAGCGGACGGAAAACGGAGCAGCAACGCTCCAGCAGGTCGCAGGGAATGGGCGCGGACCACAGAGGAAGCGCCTGCAGCCGTTGGTGGAGGGGGAAGGCCATAGGCATAAATACTGGACCAGGTCCACTCGAGGAGCAGTCTCAGGTCGCACCTGAAGAAGGTCACGAGCTACGTGACCGAAATGTCGTGCAAGTACGACGCTGATATCCGGCAGAACACCCGACAACCCAAGATGTAATCTCCAATCATATTTGTAATAGCGTTTTTCTAAAATATTTTATTTTTTTTCGAATTTGATAAGATTTCCAAACGTGAGGTTAGACAGGAAACTAGAAGGACAGCTAAATAGGTCAGTTCTAGTTCTCCATTCCATTTTTCGTATTTTTGTGATTGTTGTTATGTGTAGTGTTATTTCATTTAGGATTTATCTGCGTGGTATCGGTCTCTGTACTTCGGGTAAAGAGTCTAGTTGTCAACTCCGATGTTTGTTAGTTATCACGTTTCTGCAGTAGGTCAGAGAGCGATACCATATAGTTAAATCCTTAACGAATTAGCAATCCACACCGAATGATAATGACACATAATAACGGAACGTGGAATCGACTTACAACAATACCATGTGTGAAAATTCTCAAAGAACGCACAGTACACACTTATTGAAACAACAGAAGTAAGGGAAGCAACTGCGAAAAACAGATATCCTATAAGAAGCCACTCCACACACCTACTGCAAAAACGATTGAAATAAAAAAACTTGGAAATCGACAACGAAAATTTACGTATATAGGTTAATTGTACGAGGTGTGATTGGAAAGTTTTAAGAATGGGCTTGTAATGGTACAATGGTGGTACTTACATGCTACTGTGATGCATCTCTTTCAAAATAGTCCCCTTCTGATTGAACACACCGACTCCAACGCTGTTTCCACTTTTAGAAACATTCCTGGAAGTTTTTTTCCTGAAGTGTGTTAAGAACGCTTTTCGCATTGGCTGAATGTCTTCAATCGAGCCAAATCGCTTCCCTTTCAGTGAAAATTTCAACTTACGAAACATGTAGAAGTCCGCAGGGGCCATTTCAGGGGAATACGGCAGTTGTGGAAGCACAGGAACTTTGAATTTGGTCAAAAATTCAACTATGGAGAAGGCACGGCGAGCCGGGGCATTGTCATAGTGTAGCACCCAACTCCTGTCTTTCCACAGTGCAGGCCTTTTCTTCCCACCCTTTTCGCGCATACGCTCAAGGACCCATTTGCAGTATTCTTGGTTAATTGTGTGTCCTCCAGGGGTAAATTCATGATGCACAATACCGGTAGTATCGAAAAAAATCCCCAACATTGTTTCACTTGGACTGACTTTGCTGTATTTTTTTCGGTCGTGGTGAACCGGGAATCTTCCACTGCGTTTCACCGGGAATCTTCCACTGCGTACTGCACTTTGGTTTCAGGATCATATCCATATACCCACTATTCGTCACCTATTACCCTATTGAACAAATCTGGGTCATTTTTAGTCCGATTAATCAGTTCTTGGCACACTCCAAGTCGGTATTGTCCCTGGTCACTTGACAACACTTTTGGAATGAATTTTGTGGACACTTGACGCATGTTCAGATCTTCAGTTAAAATTGACTGAGCTGCATAGAAGCTTAAATTAAGTTCTTCAGCCATCTCCTTAATTGTAAGTGTACGATCAGATCGCACTAAGTCGCGAACTTTCACAACACTTTCATTCGTTTTTGAGGTGGAAGGACGGCCGGACCGTGGTTCATCTTCAAATGATTCGCGGCCATTTTTAAATCTTCTGGTGGACTGCGGTTGTAATTTATTGTGTCTGTGTGTCGTTAACGCATAAGTCTTGTTGCCTTGAAATATCAAGTCTGTCTCACAGAGTTAAAACAAGAAGACTTCACGCTGTGCGTTGTTTTGAAGCGGGAGTGGGCGGAGCCTGCGCAACCCTAAATAGCCCAAAACCAGTTATGAATTCAGGGGGTGGCCCGGTGGGAAAGTCCGCCCCCCCCCCCCCCCCCGAGAAGTTCTTATCTATAGTTGTGGTGAAACATAAAAATTATCACATGTCTGTTGACTTGTACCGTTGTGACAAAGTTTAAACTACGCCAGCTGCTGTTACTAACGAAGTTTGGAGTCAACTATGGAGAAGTCGTGATGACATGCAGTTTTTACAAGCAAAATGAATGTGTAACACAATAGGTGGCGGCTGGGTCCCTATAGTTTGGTTTCGTTACTTATCGGTTCGGTTTGGAACACTTAGCGTCGATTGTTCTGTTATTATTATTATTATTATTATTATTATTATTATTGCCAACACCAACAAATTAGCAGTTGCTGTGTAATAAGTGTGCGGTAAAGCTAAGCGTTGCAAGGTGTGTTGGCAACGCCGACTGTGGAATAAATCTGCCTTTCCTCTCTCATATCTTCCCTCACCGCACCTCCAATCGGCCTAACGTGTGAACTAATCCCTTAGCTACGCAGCCCACCCTCGCTGCGAACTTCATTCTTATGCGCCACTCGTATCTACACTTTATTTGCCCTTAGAATACACCTGATGTCGCAAAACATGTCCCCTGGTATTGCTACGGAATTGGAAGTAGCATCTGACATTATAAAAGATTGTTTTAATTTTTTATTGCATTACTGGGAATATTTTCAAGATTTAATAGCCATATAGATTTTTCCTAATCGATGAGTCCAAAGCTCAAACCACATATTTGTGTACACCTGACAATTATTTTCGCAGTGTCAATGGGGATACACAATTTTTGCCTAAAGAAGCGGTACTTTCCACCATGAGTGGGACGTTTGACAACGCTGCTCTACGAGTATAACCTAAGCTTTCATTGTTGTGTAAAAACAGAATGCATTGTGGAAACTGTTGTAAGGTTGTAACAGTCAGTCGACAGGTTACTATGGAAGTGTGATGTTATTATGTAGTGTACTACGTGCGGTCTTCGTCAGTTTATAACATAAAAAGAAGTGTTAGTGCCGAAATACACTGTCGAAACAACAAACTTTAATTTCTTTCTTTTCTAATAAAAAACAGTATATTGCAAAAGACAAAGACGAGTGTGAGTCTACTAAAAGAAGTGCTAGTGATTGTGACGATGAATCACGTAGGTCTACCAAGTTTTCAGTTTCCCTTCCACAGTTTTCAGACGATAAATGTGCTATTTCTGGCCCATCCGTAAATTGCAATTCTAAGCAAAGTAATGAACGCGAGATTAAGTATCAGCAAAAATGGGAGTGTAAGTACAATAAGTTGTACTTTGATCACGAGCGGGGTGGGACTTTCTCCATATTGTGTGAAATGCATTTAAAAAATTATATCGAAGCTCTACAGAAAACAGGAGTGTTTATTTCTGTACCTTTCACTAAATTTAGAAAAGCTACCGGAAGCACGGGAAAACTAGAAAAGCACGCCAACTCAGAAAAATATGCAAGAGCCGTTGCACCTGAAAATCGTAGATTACAGGGATTAAACGCTCCAATTGATACACAGATATTTAAGCAAAATGAAAATGAAAAAGCTTTAAACCGCCAAGCATTGTCATCGTTAATTCGAAGTCTGTATTTCCTTAGTAAGGAAGAAATACCCCACACAACAAAATATGAACCTCTAATTCGTAAGGTAGTACTGAAAAGCGACATTAATCTTGAAAAGTGGTTAAAATTTCAGAGCGAAAGGTCCACATATCTTAGTAAGTATACTGCGTCAGAATTGTTGACTTGTTTGGGAGAGTCTAGACTTTCAGGATGAAACACTTCTCCATGACAAATATTTTTCATTAATGGCAGACGAATCTACAAATGTTTCCAACCAAAGTGAACTTCTTTAGTAGTTCGATATGTTGCACCGTCTCCATCGTTTGAAGTGAAGGAAAGGTTTTTATGTCTCGTCGAGTTGGAAAGCACTTCAGCAGAATCCATATTTACAGCAATTGATACTGCACTACAGAAAAGAAAACTTTCTTATGACAGATTATTATCTTGATCATTCGACGGTACTGCTAATTTTAGTGGTTCTACCTCAGGAGTCCGCGCTCTGTTCTCAGAGAGGAAGGGCCATAAGCTGCCATACATTCACTGTAGAGCATATGTTTTGTCAATTGCTGCAACCAGCTCTAGGAATAAACACCCCATTATAAACCGCACACTACATGTTGTTAAAAACATTTACAAACTTTTTCATGGTTCTTCCAAATGAGAAAATGTTTTGCATGAAATTCAGTGTGCTTTAGAGCAACCTATTTGTAACACCCCACCCGTCACTTAGCTGGTTTTGGCGTGTGTTCACCCCAACTAATTGACTAACAGATCAACAGAGAGTGTAAAACTGCCGCAATATCGGATAACGCAAAAAAGGAATATGGCCCTGTGTCCTGATTGAACTGCAGTGGCAGTGTTGACATTAATTTATTCAGAATTGATCACTTTTAATTAAAAAGGGGTGCACATTGGTGTTATATTCCGCTATTGAACACCAGATGCAAATGTTGAACATAAAATTAATTAAGAAAGTGACTTGGGATTTCAACTACTTGATTGAAAACAGATGCAGTCGATTAGCACAAATTTATTTTAACTCCCGACCTTCAATTATCACATTACAAGACTCTCCTATCAGGCAGTGGTAATAAATTGCGTTTGCGTGGAGTAAAGCACGATAACTCAAAGTAATTCCTATCGACTGACCCAGGCGTAATGCGAAGTGCGAGAAGAATTCTACAATACACGGCCCATGAAACCCTCCTGGAAACTTTGCCGACGTAATCCAGTAAATTAATCAGTGGCCGGAGCGGTCTCAATATCACCGAATACAGCGTGGCGGAGCGGTGTCGTTGTGTGGACGTCGGCGGACCTCGTGGTGCTGCAAGGCTGCGCTCGTCTATTCACTCCTAGCTATCTTGCTCAGTACATAGCTGAACCAAAACTTTCTATCTCCAAGCTCAATCGTTCCATTTGCTAAGTCCTAAACTACAGAGATGCTCACTCTTTCTCAGGCAAGCTGAGTAAAGAACGCCACGTCCGCACTCTAGGCAAGCTGAGAACGGAAGACCTCTACGGAGACTTCTCACAGTCCGCTCTTCGCCCCGGTTTCCCCTCCAGCAAAATCACTTACGCCAATTGCAGCGCAAGTCGCGTTAATTCTGCGTCGCTTCCCAGTGCTGACCAATGCCTGCTGTGGGAAGTGAACAAATTCCCACAAAATTTCCCTTCTTCTCAACTTCTGCTATATAGTTCGTCCCAGGCCACCCATCAAGGTTAGCATCTGCACAAACACCAAGTTTTCCGGAATTCTGACTCCCAGGAGAGTACTTCAAATTCCTTGGTCCTACGTTCCCATCGTAGGCCGGCGTATTTCATGCTGTCGCTCTTCACCTGATTTACTTAAGGCTCTGCGGACTGTGAATTCACCGTGAAGTTGCTATAGTCACGAACACGCATATTTGACCTCTGTTGACTGCTCCACCATAGCTTTGCGCGGCTTTCTCGCATGTTTCACAGAAATCGGGATGACGGACATTTATCAACAGTCATAAAGTTCTCCGTCTGTTTCCCGGTACATCAGCATGGGGTTGGGGTTAACCACCCATACTGTCACTCATCTTAAGATGGCTGGAAGCCGCGCCACGTTACCGCTTTCTCAGAGCTTGAGCCGCCCTAAGCTGCCTATTGTCGCTTCCCTTCGCTGTTTCCCATCCGGCCACAGTCAATTGTAAATACTTCCCTGGGGTAAACTAGTGTCCAGTAAATTTACTCGTTTCCACAAAGTTTTTATGTCGTGTGAATTAATTTAAAACCATCACCCGACATTAATTATTCCACTACGTCCATACTATACCCTCTACAAGATGCATTGTGCCTTGTCAGTCATTTTTTTCAGCCCTACTGTTCGCTCAACGTGAGTTAGGTGATCTTTAATGACTTCATGTAAGGGGCATAGTTCTTGCCATCTTACATATTTTAAAAATACCCGAAGCTGTTGACATCCGATGGTTAAGTACCTATCGCACAAATGGTTCAAATGGCTCTGAGCACTATGGGCCTTAACATCTGTGTTCATCAGTCCCCTAGAACTTAGAACTACATAAACCTAACTAACCTAAGGACATCACACAACACCCAGTCATCACGAGGCAGATAAAATCCCTGATCCTGCCGGGAATCGAACCCGGGAACCCGGGCGTGGGAAGCGAGAATGCTACCGCTCGACCACGAGCTGCAGACACCTATCGCACAATTCATGTTATTTTCCTAACCTACATGTCCATTACAATGGCATGTGAACATATATACAAGGACGGCGCGGATTTAACAAGTTAAGCTGGAGGAATCTTGTTAAAAATGATGAATTCAAATTTCATTGTAGGTTTAGTGATTTTAGACGATACGTTAAATGCAGTCTCAAACGCATGTAAAGTTTTGCAGAGACAATCACTTAAAATTTCGCAAATCGCTCTTCTTGTTTCTGGAACATTTAAGGCACATCGACTGTCTTTGTGACTGCGATGGACATAGTGCAGAAAGTGAAACTCTTAATAAAATTAAAAAACTTCACGAGGACGTATCAGAAGCTAAACGTGTGCTATTCAAGAACGTAGAAGAGCAGATTCAAACTATGAAAAGCGCAAGGAAATTCGTTAAAAGTATGACTGATGAGAAGGCAATAAAAGTGATAGAACGAAGTGCATATTTTGAAAGTGTTAAAAAAATTCTAGAGTTTCGTGATAATGATTGTAAAGAACTGTGCTTGATTTTGGGACTTACAAACATCGGCGCTGTTATTGCAGACTTGCATTCTTTTAGGTACATTGTTAGTAATAAATTAGACGATACGTCTTCTGTTTTTGCTTCTTTCTTTATTTCTTTCTGAGAGCCGACATCGGCTACGAAGCACTACGGACACTCACTGAATGTGTACTGTGCATTCCCGTTTCGACTTGCAGTATGGAAAGGTCATTTAGTACAATGAACAGGGTGATGACAAAATTAAGGAATAGGATGGCTCAGGGAACGCTCCAAGCTTGTGTGAAGATTTCAACTGAAGGGGACGACGAGCCAACAGAAAGTTTTATTGGTGACGTCATCAAGAGATATGCTGTAAAAAAGCCTCGACGTATTAATTTGATGCATTTTTTTTTGCCTGCAATAAGATTATTTTATTATTTAATATAATTAACTTAGGCTTAGCCTAACAGCTTAGCACTTAACCTACATATTATTTAATTATATATTAGCTATTCATGAAAAATTATAAATATTAATAGCGCTGCTACATCTTTATAACGCTATCACTTAAATTTTAAGCCTATAACTTTGTCCTCTACCCTCCCCCCCCTCCTCTTTCCCCCGTCAAGCTATATGTCCACCCAAGGGGAAAGTGGCTGTATTCATCACCGACCAAAACACTAGCAGACTACTGTTTACGATTTCTGTCATGAACGCGCACCAAAGTCTTAAATTCTAAAATATTACCGTTCTTACATGAATAACGTAGTGTCAAGAAGCCAGTTTCGTAAGTTTTCTGTTCAGAAGTGCGAATTTGCTCCTTTAATACGACAAATTTGACCTCGTTTATGTTACTTATATTTTGTTGATATATTTCGAATAAA